>NC_089582.1:120172039-120496068 GCF_019320115.1 Miscanthus floridulus | reverse complement strand
GAGATGTGTTGACTTAGCATATTAGTTGTAGAAGAGAATGCAGTAGATGACATGTGCTTGACATGTTCTTGGATGATGTTGACTACCTTGCATTCAAGCATATCCATTGTGTTCATTTCATTCGATGCACCTTTTGCATAAGCACTTACGCACATGCATCATATAGGATCACAAACCGAGAGCCCAATCGTCATACCCGAGGAGCCCGAGGAGCAGCTCGAGGTGCAGCCGTAAGAAATGACCGAAGCAGACGAGGAGGACGTTGAGGAACTTCCGGAGTGCCCCGATCACCGCTCGAGCTCCTTCGAGAGAGGCAAGCCCCGGAGCATTTTTCTCCCTGGTTTGCGATTATTAATTAAATGCTTTACTTTAATTGATGCATTACGTTTAGGAGTTGTTTGCAACCATTGCTGCATTATACCTTGTTTACCTTTGTTATACTATATCCTTGTTACCCTGGTATCCGCAGTCGAGTCAATGATTAGCTGGCTTAGACCGGTAGAAGTCGGATGATTTCCTGTCACCTGCGAGCTATAGGTGGTTACTTGGATCTGATTGGAGAACTATGTAGTCATGGTATAACTAAGTGTTAAATGAAGTTGAGACTGGACAGAGACTTACAGAGTTTTGGACTGTGTGCTTTTCGTCTGTGTCGATTAAGGACCGACCGTTGTTGGGCCTCAGGTCATGTTGAACGCATGCCTTACATTTAGCTGGTCGAATAAAGTACCTTTCGACCGCGAAGCTGGGAGATTATTCGGGCTGAGTAAATTGTCCGCAGCGCACTGTGCCGGAGCAGGTGTGGTAGGACACGGGGGCGCGATGATAAGACCAAAGGGTAGTCGGTCGGCCCCCAGGTACATGTGGTTCCTGGCAAACTCAAGATTTCCTGGATAGTTGACTCGGTGACCGATACCTCACTTTAACGGGTGAGTGAGGTTTGTGTAAGGAATAAATCACCAGCTGGTTAGGAATAGATTCGAATCGCCATCGCTCCTGAATAGTGAGCACTTGACTTGGGTGACTTCATCATAGTAATGTTGATGGAACACTTGAACAGTTATAATGAATATGACATTATGGAAGTTGTTAATGATCATTGGTTATTATTATTTGCTTAATCACATGCTTGCTCTAGTATAGGTGCAAATATAGTCGACATGTTAATAATAATTAACTTGACAATAATGCTTTTGGAAAGGTTTTTGAAATGCTAAAAATGCTTCTTTTTGCAAATGAGTCAGCTACCCTAGTATAAAGCCCTTCATAATCCTTGGTGTCACTTATTTCGGTTATGTCGGGTAAGTCTAGCTGAGTACCTTCTCGTACTCAGGGTTTTATTCCCACTTGTTGCAGATGGGCAGATGTATTACAGCTACTGTATCAACTGCATTTATCCTACGATGGGTGATGCTTAGGACCATAGGCATGGTCATTCCTTACGTCTCGTCCGATGTTTTTGTTGGAGATGATCATTAACTGGCACTGTATTTGAACTCCGTGTGAGTGTGTGTGGTTTTGAACAAATGGCTTCCGCTACTTCTATTTGAACTCGTTTTGTAATAACTATGTTTAAACTCTGATGTATCTGAGATGCGAACTTTTATGTAATATGTGATGGTGACCGCTAAACTTATTACGATCTTGGCTGGTATGTGAGTTGGTTTGAAATCCTTCGTGATTTCACGGACTACCGGGTTATACGGGCTTAAGTTTGCTAAATCGTCTGCTCTGGCGGATGATTTTCTTACTTAATTTCGTATAATTGGTCGGTTCTGTTACAGCCGTCGTGCTCTGACCATGACCTTCATGGTCACCACCCACTCGCCATAGTTGGTGCGAGTCAGCGTCGGCTAACTGGTGCCGCTGACCTCCCGCACCATGCGCACAACGACCTCGTGTCGTGGCTGGGCAGCCACAACAGCACCGTTGCTGTCGTCCATCTTCAAACCGTCCGTCATCGCCAGCGGTTAGTCCGGCGACGGGTACGACGGGTACGGCTCTGATACCACTGTTGGTCCCGAGATCTCTCGCACGGGTGAGCCGACCAGTCACCGGCGTTCTCGCACACACACTACGGCTGGAGGTGGAAGAGAAATGGAGAACAGAGCGCGCACACACAGCACAAGCACCAGCGTTGGCCGGAGCTCTGCAGAGGAGATGGCAAAACTGAACTCTCTCACTTCACAGAGTTGCAGTGGTAAGTTATATATACAATTCTACTAATCTAATCCTAGTACACATACATGTCAGGTTGTCATGCTGCTACAGTGACTGGATGTGGTGACTGGATGTGGCAACATGCCTGACTTTGGTGCCTGCCCCTGCTGTGGCTACCGTGCGGCAGGGGAGCCTTTCAGCGTCCGCTTCTGCCACGGCTACAGGAGAGCCCTTTCGACGCCTGCCCTTGCCATGCGTACAGAGGAAGAGCAGCAGATTACTTTACATAGCTCAAAACATGCAGTGTTGCAAGGAGAAGTAATGTGGGGGTTTTGATTAGATTTCTCTATGGCCATATATGTCTGTTTGACACTTGCTGTGTTTGGCGCTATGATATCACGATGTGCTGCCATACTGACCTGTTTGATACTATACTTGCTAAGAGGTGCAATAGATATCAAATGTTATTTCAGACCACAGCACATTGTTTCTGAGCCCACAGATTAGGCCTGTTCAACGGCCCAAACAAGTTGTTCGACAACTCAATACCACTTCTTCAATTTGTGGTCTGGTGGATCAGTAGCATATCATGTGAACTCCATTTGATTGCCCGGTCCCTTCCTACAGTTCACGACAAGGACCTACAAGATTGCAGACTCTAGTTGTGTGCGGTGACTTGTTTCAAGCCTGAAAAAAACTGCTCTGAAATGGACCGATACTGATGTATCTGATGGCGCAACTGCTAGCTGAACGAGCGTGTCCCTCACACTTCATGCTGGCAACTTGGCACCCACTAGGCACTAGCATGTGATCCTTGTGCCGCTTCCGAGCGACACCACTCAGACATGGGTGGCGTCCAATGATCCAACCCATGTACCGAAAGCACGCCACGACCTGCTCCCGTCGGCCCATCAGAATCTCATCCAAATCGTACTTGCAGACGCATCTTGCAACATTGCACTCACCATTCCACATGGCATTGTCCCTTGCCCAACCATCCCACTCGAGTTCGAGTGAGCTATATATTCAGGACAAGTAGCCTCAGAACGCCATCACAATCTCAACTCAGAGCTCTCCACATCTCCAGTTTCCAGCCAAGAAACAAAGAAGTATCCATGATCAGCACCAAAAGGATCGCTCAGCTGGCCAAGAAGTGGCAGAGGATGGCAGCGCTTGGGAGGAAGCGCCTCACGGCAGCAGCAAATGAAGTCGACAAGTGCTGCACTTCCGTGGCAAGCAAGGGCCACTGCGCAGTGTACACGGCTGACGGGGCACGGTTTGAGGTGCCCTTGGTGTGCCTCGGGACAACAGTCTTCACGGAGCTCCTGCAGATGTCCAAGGAGGAGTTCGGCTTCACGGGCGGCAATGGCAAGATCACACTGCCCTGTGATGCCATGGTCATGGAGTATGCCTTGTGCTTGCTGAAGAGGGGCGCCTCTGCGGAGCTGGAGAAGGCATTCCTAAGCACCATGGCAATATCGTGCCACTCTGCAAACCACATGGCACCGTATGTGGCAGCCTGCTGTTAGTTGCACCTGTATAAGTAGTAGTTCATCACTTTAGATAGTAGGACAAAGAGAGGTGTTATTCAGATCCTTCTGATCCTGCAAACGATCAAGGAAGGTAGCGACTTAGCAAGTTAGCACCAGTGTTCTTGTTCACTGAGCGCATGTTGCACAAATACATGACTGATCACAATTTCAGGACAATAAAATTCTGGCAACAAAAGCTCAAAACTTACTGTTTTGCCGATTTATTTTGCTGCAACTGATGCCTTGTAAAGTAAACACCCAGACAACAGATCCAGTCTTGCATGGAAATTTACAGCCACATTCTGGAATTTCCAGCAAAAAAATGGCTGTAGGCCCATTGGAAAATGCCCCCATATACCATGAAATGGTTGTCACAAGCCATGCTAGAAATCGTGCAGCCATTGATGCAAACTCAGATATGGAACTGTCTACTGAGTTGCATGATTAGCAGCAATCAAAGCACAGGTCACCCAACACCTTGCATGCTACTGCAACAGTATAAGACTGTAAGAGTGTGTACCCAAAAACAGTGAAGTGAACCCTGCATCTGCTCAACTCTTGAATCTTGGATCATCCAGCCTTGTCCTCAATGATATCGAGGCATTGATGCTATCTAATCATGTTCATGCAGTGTTTCAGATTTTTCAGAGAAAAATATATGGTCCCAAATCGTTCAGAAATGATTATTTCAAAAGCTCAACCATCTAATCTCCAAACCACTTGAGACAGGGCAGTGGAACAGATGGAAGACCTCCATAAAAGCTGGGTCCAGTATGGTAGAATTACATCTCAACCAATTTCAGCAGTGCTACAGTAGCACATATCTGACTGGCCAAACACTAGTCCACTATCTTTGCCTTGATGTTGCACCAAAAATTGGTCCAGAATAATAAAATCTGAAGCGTGCGGGCGGGCGGGCAGAAGTTCCATAATGAAGTGGCTCATCCTTATTCTGTGTTTGCGGTGTTGGTTATTCATGTAACAAAACAATGTAAAACGTGTGTTTGCTCCCTTCTTATATGATATGGCAGGCTCCTGCCAATGTTTCAAAAAAAAATCTGAATCTTGATGCCTACTTTGCAGTCATCAATGCATGTACCAAGCTCACGGTCTTGTAACCTGCCAATTAGTCTCAGCCATGGAACATTTCTTCACCTACATATTCAGGAGCAAGCAAGTAAGATACCATCACTGCAATCGCAAAGTCATAAACAAAGAATTTCTAAGCACCATACCTGAGAAACAAGAAGAACCAACTATCCTTCCCAGGAGGCTTGCCCACTTGGCGAGGAAATGGAAAAGGATTAAGACAGACACCAGAGACGACAATACAAGTTGCACCACTTCATGAATTCCAGACAAGGGCCACTTAACCGTGCATACAGCCATTGGGAGGAGTTTTGACTTTTGAGGTCCCACTGGGATACTTTGGCACAATTATCTTTAGTGGGCTGCTCAGGATATCCCAGGAGGAGCTTTGGTTCACAAATCACAAGCAGCCTGTTCGTTTGGCTGTGGCTTGTCGTAAACGATCGTAAATTTCCAGCTGGAACAGTATTTTTCTCTCACACAAACCAGCCAGCCGTACTTCTTCACGAACCAGCCAACCGAACAGGCTGCCGGTACTGATTTGCTAAGATTATTGAGACGGTAACATCTTTCTTACCATTTTATTTGATTCTAACAAGTAACAACCTTACATTCGGTTGAACAGAACTGTACTGTACATTACTACATACATCAAGAGACACTGAGACAGGAGCTAATAAAATGACCTATTGAACTATACACATACGGCTAGCTGCTGCTTGAGCTCCATCCATGGCGCCACGCCACTGACACTGACAGTGTGGCAAGGCCTGACCATGGAGCTCAAGAGCGCCCTCACAACCTCCTCAGAAGCGTCTCTTCTAACCAAACACATGGCGTACTCCATCACGGCGGCATCACAGGGCAGCGTGATCCTGCCACCATCGCTCGCGAACCCAAACTCCTCCTGCGACATGCGCAGGAGCTCACCGAGGACCGTCGTGCCGAGGTACGCCAGCGGCACCTCGAACCGCCATCTGTCAGCGGAGTACATGACGCAGTGGCCCTTGCTGGCCATTGCCGTCGACGACGTTCCAAAGGATGGTTCAGTTTCTTTCGCCGGCATCGAGGTAAGCCGCTTCCTCGGCAAGGCGGACATTCTCTGCCACTTCTTTGCCATCTGAAAAAGCCTCTTGGCACTGATCATGGTTGCTTCTCCTTCTTTTCCTGGCTGAATCTGAATGTTCAGAGAACCTCTGTATCAGAGGGTATTGTGCTGCTAGATGTATTGCTTAGGTTGCTGATGGACTGGTGGAATGTTAGTGCGCAGGTGGTGGATTTATATGTGAGGGGGAAAGAAGAGACGAGGCCACGAGCCTAGAACATGCAGTGCTGCAAGGGGAAGCAGTGTGTGGTTCTGATTATATTTCTCTGGGGCCGTCTGTTGGCACTTGTCGGAGCCAACTATAGAAATGTAGTAGTGTCTGAGTCGTTACAATATAATATGACGCCATACTGCTATGCCTCATGGCATGGGCCATGAGGACCACATGTAAATTGGTTCAATTTGTCAGTTGTGCAATGAGATACAGATTGTTATTTGTAAGGCATCTAGAAGTTTTTGTGCCCACGGCTCATTGTTTCTGAATGACTGGATAAGCCTGTTCAGCGGTCCCAACAACTTGCTCGACAAATTCACATCATCTTAGATCACTTTGTGGTCTGCTGGATCAATAGCACATCATGTGAACTCCATTTCGCAGCTGCTTCTTGCAGTTCCCTGCATGGACCTACAAGATCGCAGCTAGGCAACTAGCTAGATCCAGTTTTATTTGCATTGTTCAAGCACATGCCATTGCCGTCTGACAAAAGCATGCGGTCCATGCTTCCGTGTCTTCGTTTTGTTGAAACTTCAAACCCAAGCTGATCTGCTGATGATCTGACGGCACAGCAGCAGCAGCTGAACAGACCTGGCCCTCATACTCCACGTTAGCCCCAACAAACATGGGGTCCTCGTGCCACTTCCCAGCGACACCGCTCCGCATGGTGCGCCAGCACGGATTCTGTGCAGTCCAAGCACCAAAAGCACACCACGAGCATTCAGCACCAAACCCTCGGCCCTCGTCAGTCTCATCCAAATCGTACTCGCAGACGCATCTTGCAACATCGCACTCAACGTCCTCATGGTCTTGTCCCTTGCCCAACCATTCCGCTCGAGTTCGGGTGTGCTATATATTCAGGTCAAGTGGCCTCAGAACACCATCACAATCTCAATTCGGAGCTCTCCACTTCTCCAGTTTCCAGCCAAGAAAGAAACAAGTAACCATGATCAGCACCAAGAGGATCGCTCAGCTGGCCAAGAAGTGGCAGAGGATGGCAGCGCTTGGGAGGAAGCGCCTCACCAGCTGGCGGACAGCAGCAAAGGAAGTCGACAAGTACCGCACTTCCGTGGCGAGCAAGGGCCATTGTGCAGTGTACACGACTGATGGGGCACGGTTTGAGGTGCCATTGGCGTGCCTCGGGACGACAGTCTTCGCCGAGCTCCTGCAGATGTCCAAGGAGGAGTTCGGCTTCACGGGTGGCGACGGCAGGATCACACTGCCCTGTGATGCTATGGTCATGGAGTACACCCTGTGCTTGCTAAGGAGGGGCGCCTCTGCAGAGCTGGAGAAGGCATTCCTGAGCACCATGGCAATGTCGTGCCACGCTGCAAACCACGTGGCGCCGTATGTGGCAGCTTGCTGTTAGTTGCAGCTATATAAGTAGTGGTTCATCCCTGTAGATAGTAGGACAAAGAGAGGTGTTATTAGATCATCCTGATCCTACGAACGATCAAGGAAGGTAGTGAATTAGCAAGTTAGCACCAGTGTTCTTGTTCACTGAGCAGTGAGCACATAAGAGAAATTCTTCAGCACAATTTTCTGAATCCAAACCTGAAAGGTTACTGCCACTCCATGCTCCAGCTGAACCACAATGTGCCATCGTGCCTCTTTCATTCCAGTTGGCAACTTGCTGCAATATTCAGAGTTTTACTATCAGTTTTGTTGGTAGAATGTAAAGGCCATGCTTTCTGGTCAGAGTCGAAAGTTCTATCTAAGAAACATACCTAATGAAGGCCACATGCAAATCGTGTGGTCCATTTTCAAGTGATTTTATCATCCACTTCGGGTTGAAGGTGTATGGTTTGCATACAAATCTAGAGGGAGATGAATCCTTCAATTTGCATTGTTGTAGTGATCTTTCCTCTCAAGGCTCTGATCCATGAGTCATTTTCTAACTCTTGATGTACCGTTCTATTCTTCCTTCTGGCAAGTTGGAATAAGTGAGGTGCAAGGTTCCTCGGGGCCTCACCTTCGAGTCAGCTGCGGTGCCAAAATTTAGCTTTGTTTCCATTGCCGATGGAGACTGTGATGGAGTTGTTAAACAGGGAACGATCCACTTCATTACAGGGGGGTTCAAAGCTGGCCCAGGGTTTTCCTTCTGCCATCCATTCTTGCCAAAGCCAACATAGCCGGAAGGCTCTGCTAAATTTATCAAGGTCTATCATACCAAGGTCACCTATATCCTTGGGCATGTAGAGTTGCAGACAATTGGCCAGTTAAACAGAGACGAATCTTGTCAATTTGCTTTCTTGCCCAAACAGCAAGTGGGAAGACCGTCATGGAACAGTGTTTTTCTCTCACAACAAATCAGCTTCAACCGGTTTATCAGCCGCAGAAACCATCAGCCAAACAGCTCAGATGGTGGACCGATGTGACAAGAGTGTGATGTCCCACTCGGTTTAGAAGTCTTCCTTTCCACCCTGGGAGTCGATGGCTAATTTTTTCGATGAGTGGTTGCACATGAACTTTTTGAAGGGCATGGGTAGGCAGCTGAAGGCCAAGATAGCGGATGGGAAATCTTTGCGGGCTCCCTGGAAAGGTTCAAGTATGTGCTGTAAGTCTAGATCTTCACACCTGATCGGATGGGCGGAGCTTTTGTTGAAGTTTGTGACTAGGCCGGTCACTGCCCCAAAGGTCTCCATCGCCACCAGAGTTTGACTGAATCCATAAAACAGTGGTTGCAGAAAAACTGAACATAAAATTGGCCACATGCTGACACTTGCATAGCTGCTGGTCCAGCAAGGAAAAAGGCAGGACGACTCTATGGACTGACCACAGTATTGAAACTAGAATAATGAACAGAATATAAGGTAGTGACTAAGAAAGCTGTTATTCCACCAGAAGCAAATGAGTGTCCTAAAAAGGACATCAGATTTATGTGGGACTCCCCAGGCCAATGAAAAGTGAGCCAAACAAACAGAATTTTGCCTTCCCGAGTCTTTACATCAATATATATTGGGTTTACCTGAAATAAGTGTTCTTATATCAGTTGAGGTGGTAGATATAGAAAGGGGATGGGGAGGCATAAATCTTGGACCTTTTAGCTTGGATATTTATTATTATAACTTAGTTTTCAACAAATCTTACGAAACAAAACTACAAAAGTATTCAAACAAATCCACCTGTCCATGTAGGAAATTTCTATTAGTTCTTGATAAAAATAAAATAAAATAAAATGCGTCTTCAATTTGAGTGCCAATCAAACCCGTTACAAGTGTAGAACCAAGCAGCAGGAAACTGTGTACCATAATGGAAGGATGAGGATGACGCAAATGTAAATTGACTGAGCAGAGAAGACTAATAGAGTGGACCCAAAGAGTGTTGGGCTCTGGATCTTCCGCACGGGTGAGCCGACCGCTCACTGACGTTCTCGCACATACACTACGCCTAGAGGTGGAAGATGGAGGGAGAACATAGCGTATGCACACAGCACAAGCACCAGTGTTGGCCTGAGCTCTGCAAAGAAGATGGTAAAACTGAACTCGCTCACTTCACTGAGTTGCAGTGGGAAACTATGCGTACAACTCTGCTCATCTAATCTTAGTACACAGACATGCCAGGCTGCTATGCTGCTACAGTGACTAGATGTGACAGCATGACTGACTTTGGGGCCTATCCCTGTTGTGACTACAGTGCGGCAAGGGAGCCTTTCGGCGCCTGCCCCTGCCATGGCTACAGTGCAGCAGCAGGAGAGCCCTTTCGGCACCTGCCACTGCCGCGCGTACAGAGGGAGAGCAACAGATTACTTTATAATTCTTCCCCTAATCCTTCGGCTAACCCTAGAACCTCCACCATGCCGATCATCTTCTTCAGCTTTGTAAACCGAAGACGGCCGAGTGGCTTGGTGAGGACGTACACGAGTTACCGATCAGTTTCGACGAACTCGATGACGATCTGCCCTCCATCGACATAGTACCTGAGGAAGTGGAACTTGACGTCGATGTGCTTGCTCCGGTCGTGGAGAACCGGATTCTTCACGAGGGCGATGGCGGGCTGTTTGTCCACCATCAGTGCCGGTGGGTGAGCTTTCACACCGGTCAGCTCGCCCAGCAGCCGGGGTAGCCACACAGCTTGGCACGCCGCTGTGGCCGTCGCCACGTACTCTGCCTCGCACGTGGATAGCGCCACCACCTTTTGTTTCAGCGACAGCCATGAGATTGGAGCCGGCCCGAGGAAGACGAGCACGCCAGAGGTGCTCCGCCATCCGTCGATGTCCCCCGCCATGTCTGCATCGCTGAACACAGTGAGCTGCAGCCCCACTTCTGTCGGTCTTGGGGAAGACGATCACCTGATCCACCGTCCCCTTGACGTAGCGCAGCAGCCGCTTCACTGCGGCCCAGTGATCCTCTCGGGGATCCTCCATGAAGCGGCTGACGTAGCCCACGATGAACGTAATGTCCAGTCTCGTGTGGACTAGGTAGCACAGACCACCGACGATGCTCTGTTAGAATGTTACATCTACCTTAGCCGCGGTACTGGCCTTCATCACCTTCAGCTGCTCCTCCATTGGAGTCACGCACGGCTTGCACTCAGCCATGCCGCTTCGCTCCAACAGCTTCGAGGCATACGCGCTCTGACCGAGCGTGAGCGCCTCCTTTCCCTATCCCACCTCGATGCCGAGGTAGTAGGAGAGCGCGCCGAGATCGCTCATTCGAAGACGAGCTGCTATCTCGCGCTTGAAGCTGTCGATGTCCTCCGCACACGCGTCGGTGACGATCAAGTCGTCCACATACACGCCGACAACGAGCTTCTCCTTCCCCCGTCGCCACGTATAGAGCGCGTGCTCGGTTGTGCACCGCGTGAACCCAGGCTCACCCAACGTGACATCAAGCTTGGCGTTCCACGCTCGTGGGGCCTGCCGCAGCCCATAGAGCGCCTTGCGCAGTCAGAGCACCCTGTGCTCCGCTCCCTTGACGGCCAAACCCGAAGGTTGCCTGACGAAGACGGTCTCTGCCAGCTTGCCGTTGAGGAAGGCCGATTTTATGTCAAGGTAATGGACGCGCCAGTCCTTCGCTACTGCCAAAGTCAGCAGCAGTTGGATAGACTCCATGCGCGCTAGTGGCGCAAAGACTTCCTCAAAGTCGATGCCCTCGCGCTGGACAAAGCCTCAGGCGACGAGGCGCGCCTTGTGCTTGACAATGGCGCCGCGCTCATCTCGCTTGACCTTGTACACCCACTTTAAGCCGATCGGACGGCATCTAGGAGGTGGATCAACGAGCTCCCAAGTCTCATTTTCCTCGATCGCCTTCATCTCCTCTAGCATCGCCCATCGCCAATTTGCATCGCGCTCGGCCAGCGAGAACGTGGGTGGTTCCTCTGCACTAACAAGAAGCAGCTCTAGGATATTAAGCAGCGACCCGCCAGGCCTAAGGACCATGTGCCGCCGATGATGTCGTCCAGCCTATGGAACTATACCTCCTCACCGTCGTGGAAGGCATCCACGAACTCGGTGTTGTCGCTTGGAGGTGAGGCAAACTCGATCGGCGTCGATGGAGTCCCCTGTTCTGTCGGAGTGGTCGGCACAGCACCTAGAGTGCTCAGCACCCTAGCTACAGTGCTCAGCACCCTGGCTGCAGTGCTTGGTACTACTCTTGGATCGCTTGTCACCACTCCTAGAGTGGTTGGCACCACTGCAGGAGTGCTCGGCACCAGTCTTGGAGTGGTCGGCACCACTGCAAGACCTCTTGGCTCCGCTACGGGAGCGTTCGGCACCCGTCCTGAAGTGGTCGACACCACTGCATGACCGCTCATCACCACTCCTAGAGTGCTCGGCACCCCTTCCGGAGTGCTCGGTACTGCCCTAGGAGTGCTCGGCTCTATTGTTGGAGTAGTCGGCACCTCATCTCCAGCATCTCCACCACCGTGGATGACGAAGTGCTCGACGATGAAGGTGTTGGTGAAGCCACCAGCTTTCCCCGTGCTCGGACTGTCCTAGTCCCAGGCCGCCTTCTTGTCGAATACGACATCGCGCGAGATAACCACCTTGCCTCCTCCTGGGTCGTAGAGCCGGTACGCCTTGGCGTTCTCCTTGTAGCCCAGGAGCACCATCTGCGTTTATACCAAGCTCGGCTTGCGCTCATACCAAGCTTCGAACGGCGTCACACCCTTCAGGGTCTTTATGGGCGCGTGGTTGAGGATCAATACCGCCATGGTCACCGCCTCACCCCAGAACCTTGCCGGCATGCTCTTGGGCTTCATCATGGATCGAGCTATGTCGACCACCGTCTAGTTCCGCCGCTCCACCACGTCATTCTGCTATGGCGAGTACGGTGCGGTGTAGTGTCGCACCACACCCTGATCCACGCAGTACACAGCGAACTCCACCGAAGTGAATTCACCGCCACGATCAGTCCGCAGCAGCGCAGCTTCTTATCGGTCTCTGTCTCCACGCGTGCCTTGAACTTCTTGATCACCTTCGTCGCCTCATCCTTGCTCATCAGGAGTTGTAGCCACATATAGCGACTGCAATCATCCACAAGCAGGAGAAAGTACCATTGACCACTGTTTGTGGCTGACGTGATTGGCCCGCAGAGATCGCCGTGGATGAGCTCAAGAGCGTCCGCCGTGCGATACTTGGCCGCCTTTGGGAACGACAGCCTCCTCTGCTTCCCGATAGGCAGCTGTCACACAGCTCGCCTGCGTGCTTAATGTGGGGCAGCCCTCGAACCATCTTCTCTAGCCGACCGAGCACGTCGAAGCTGAGATGGCCGAACCGGGCATGCCACAGCCATGGCTCCTCGGTGTGCTGTGCTGACAGGCACACCAGCTGCTCCACCTTCAAGTCGAGCAGGTACAATTGATTATGTGAGCGTTTTACGTCCGTGAGAAGACGCTGCTCCTGATCCTGAATCTTCAGGATCCCGCTCTCGATTAGTACCTCGCATCCACGCTCGTCCAACTGCTCGGTGCTGACGATGCTTAAACGCAGCTATGGGATGTAGTACACATCCGTCAACGCACGGTGCTCACCATTTCAGCACCTGAAGATGATAGTGTCGCACCCTCGGATTGCCACCCTTGAGCCATCACCGAACTTCACTGTGCCAGTCACTCCTTTGCCCAATGGCCCGTCTTCCCGTAGTGCCGGCAGGCGTTGAGGTCGACCTTCTTCTTCTTATTTTCTGAAGAAGCCTTGCCGTGGCGCTTGCCATTGCCATCACGGCTAGAGGAGGCTTCCCCGAACTTCCTCTCCTTCATCCGGGTAGCCCACTCCTCCTCTGTCAGTAGCACCTTGCCGCTGTCTGTCGTTGCTGTGGCCTACTCTATGCGCTCATCCACCGCCCGCAAATGGCCTGTCACATCCTCAATGGTGAGGGTGGACAAGTCCAACATCGTCTCTATGGAGAGAGCGACTTGAATGTACTTCACCGGCACGAAGTGGAGGTACTTGGAGACCGCCTCTTCTTCGTCGATGGTGACGCCGTGGCTTCTCAATTTGGTGATGAGCGACTATAGGCGGAGGAAGAAGTCCTCCACTAACTCACCATCCTTGAACTTGAGGTTGGCGTACTCCTGCCTCAGTAGCTGGGCCGTTACCTTCTTTGCGCGGTCGGAGCCGACGCACATCGCTGCAATGGCCTCCCTCGCCTCTTTAGTAGAGTTCTTCGCCCCCAAAGGCTCTCTATACTCCGCTGACATAGCAGCGAGGATAGCCTCCAACGCTGACATATCGTCTTCTTTATTGTCGGTGCCCTTGTCAATGATATTCCAGAGCCATCGGGCTCTGAGTTTGACCTTCATGGTCACCGCCCACTCGCCATAGTTGGTGCGAGTCAGCATCGACCAACTAGTGCCGCTAACCTCCCACACCATGCGCACGACGACCTCCTCTCGTGGCTGGGCAGCCACAGCAGCGTCGCTGCTGTCGTCCATCTTCGAACCGTCCGTCATCGCCAGCGGTTAGTCCGGCGACGACGCTTGTATGGGCCCCGTTCGCGTGCCCTAAAACCCGGCTTGACCCGCTTCTTTTTTTCATCTGGAACAGTGTTTTCCTCTCACAGATTCCTCCACATCCCTCCCAGCGAACGGGGCCATGGCTCCGATACCACTTGTTAGGCCCGGGATCTCCCACACGGGTGAGCCGACCGCTCACCGGCATTCTCGTACACACACTACGGCTAGAGTTAGAAGAGGGAGGGAGAACAGAGCGCGCACACACATAGCACAAGCACCAGTGTTGGCCGGAACTCTACAGAGGAGATGGCAAAATTGAACTCGCTCACTTCACTGAGTTGCAGTGGGAAGCTATATATACAACTCTACCCATATAATCCTAATACACAGACATGTCAGGCTGCCATGCTGCTACAATGACTAGATGTGATAGCAGGACTGAGTTTGGCGCCTGCCCCTGCTGTGGCTACAGTGCTGCAGGGGAGCTTTTCGGGGCCTGCCTCTGCTGCGGCTACAGTGCAGCAGCAGGAGAGCTCTTTCGGCGTCTGCCCCTACCACGCGTAGAGAGAGAGCATCAGATTACTTTACAAAAAGTACCAATAGGCTAAAATGAGCATCAAACTCAATCATACACAGCAAGACGACAACATCTAGCAAGAAAAAATTTATAGCGTTGTCTCTTGCCAACTAGTCATATACTGATACCTACACCCATCAGACATAGCTTATGGCTCTAGTGCTCCCTTGCTATCCTATAAGTACATGAAACTAGCGCATATCATCTTCACAAACTCATCAAAAAACTGAAGCACTAGCACAGTGCACCAAAAGTTCATCCCATAGAATTACACCATGATAAATTCAAAGAGGCTAGTTCAACTGGCAAAGAAGTGGCAACATATGGCAACCCTTGGAGAAGGAGGCTAACAATGATCACAACGATCAAAGATGGCAACCTATACTGCACATCAGCCATAGCGAACAAGGGTCACTGCGTCGTCTACACAGCTGACGGTAAGCGATTTGAAGTCCCTTTGGTGTATCTCAATACAAACGTTTTTGTTGAGCTCCTGCGGATGTCCGAGGATGAGTTTGGGTTCACAAGTGAAGACAGGATCACGGTGCCTTGTGAGGGCGAAGTGATGGAGTACGTGATGTGCTTGCTTAGGAGAAAGCCCTCAGAAGAAGTGGAAAGGGGCAAAGGGCGGTCCTTAGCTCTGTTGTAATGCCATGCAACTGCATGAGTAGCATGACCATTGTTTCCAAGGGTCTTAACCAGTCACTATCTATATTTTAGCTAATGAGAAGTGTTGTATACATGCATATGTAGATAACTGTACATACCCCAATAAACAAGGATTTAGAATCTTGCAGTTCCTTCTGTTGACGCTTTGCATTCTATGCTCGGCTCCCATGATTGTACTCATTGTATTCTCTCTAGTGTTATGGAAGAGGAACAAGGTTATGCTGTGATGGCTGATGCTGCTTCATGCCATGCTGCCCCTGCTCTTCTCCAACTTGGACAGGGCAATGAAAAGAACATCTCTATTGACAAGCAGCATGATAAGCAAGAAAATTTAGTGGCTGAACTTGCTGGGATCCAACAAAACCAAGCTCTTGCAATCAGCAACTCTCCAATGCCTGTTGTGATCGATAACACTTCTAAAACTAACCAAGATCAACTGCAAGTTAATCAGCAGCAGGTCACTGATCCTCTAGCTCTGACTGTCACAACAGGAAGCAACATCAACAGGCTGCCAGAAAGTCACAAGGTCATTGATCAGAGACATGCCATCTCAAAATTCATTGCTGATGGGCTAAGGCAACTAATTGTCAACCAAAGCAATGACGCCTCCAACAAGATAATGGGAAGCCTCAACATTTCAAACTCCCTGATCCACATTTCCCAACACTTCCATATTGGGGCAGGGCAAAGTACCAAAGTGATTGTGGATTCACTGAACCTAGAACAGAACAGCATGCTGGTGAACCAGGAGAGGGCTCAAGAATATAACTCTCAGATTGCAAGCAACCTTGCAATAGTGCCTACCAAACCTGGGACTACTATAGAGCAGAATGACAGTACAGAAGGAAGCAATCACTAATATCCTGGTCTCTGGCCAGATAATGAACAATCAGCTAAACATTCAAGGCTCAAGGCCTTTAGGAAGTCTGGCCGTCCCGGACTCCATCATCCGCATTGATCTCGCTGCTTTAGGCATCAATTCTCTGAACATTACAGTATCAATCCCAAGTCAGGGCAACATTCTAGAACCAACGACTGCTAACAACAATATGCCTGTACTAGAGGTCCAAAGGCATCAGACTAGTATGATTGTAACAAGAACCACCCCGATTACTAAGGTGTACTACAGAAGGAAGTTTAGGAAAAACAAAAGCTCTCAGGCTAACATGAGAAACAACCAAATGCAAGAGGAAAGAGCTCAAATCTTTCCTGAACCAGTTGAAGATTACATGGTCATACATGAGCAACTTGAGGAGGAAGATTACAGTACCAGAAAACCTTTGAGAAGAAAGAGGAAGTGCAGTACTCTAGTTTCAGCAAAAAAAACTCAGAAGAAGTGATAGACTAAATAAGGCTCTTCAACCTGTTCGTTTGGCTGTGGCTTGTCGTAAACGATCGTAAATTTCCAGTCAGAACAGTATTTTTCTCTCACACAAACCAGCCAGCAATACTTCTTCACGAACCAGCAACGATATGAACCAGCCAACCGATGGTCACAAACCCAAACGGGCTTCACCTCTCAAGGGTCAGATAGCCCGAAACAAAAGCAAGGGCAAGAAAGTTTCCCTACAGTCATCCATCAGGGGCAAACTCTTGTTTCCTCCTTCCTCCTCAGATGTTGAATTTCCTGATTTATCTATCGTAAAGAAACACACTGAAATAGGGAACACTTACCCAGAAATTCCTATTGTGGAAATTCAAAAGGTGGCCACTCAGAAATGTCGTATCACTCCTTCGGAGGTGACGACAGAGCTTCTCCTTGCATCCAAGAAGAAATATGAGACCAACGGAGGGAGGAGTAGCGTGGAGGTCCCAAAAGTGGTTATCAATGAATAGTTCACCTCCAGCCTCTCATTTTGCCTTTGGCTTGCCTGTTGGTGTCTCTCCATTTTCGGTCTCCATGGATAGAAACACCCAACAGAATCAACAGAGCAGGAACTGGAACATCTTAAACTGGAATATTCGTGGTCTCAATTCTGAAGATAAATGCAATGCGATCAAGGAGAAAATAGAGGAGAGTTCTTGTGCAGTGTTCTGCATCCAGGAGACAAAAAGAGATCACTTTGATCACTCCTTCGTCAAGAAATTGGCTCCAAAGCGTTTCAATAAATTTGAGTTTTCCCCTTCTGTTGGTGCTTCGGGAGGTATCCTTGTTGGATGGAACAACTCCATCTTCACTGGCGAGACGATACATAACAACAGATTTGCAATTACAATAAAATTTAAGTCGATGCATAATGGACAATCCTGGCTACTTACCATGGTCTATGATCCTTACCAAGGACAATCTAGAGATGATTTCGTTGAGTGGCTGAACAATCTGCAGATTGATGACGAAGAAAACTGGATGATCCTTCAGGATTTTAATTTTTATAGGAGCCTATCAAACAGGAACAGAGATGGTGGTAACATGAATGATATCATGGTTTTCAATGAAATAATTAGTAATCTAGGACTCCTAGAAATTCCCCTAAAAGGTAGAAACTTCACGTGGAGTAATATGCAGTCCATTTCCCTGCTTGAACAAATAGATTGGGTCTTCACCTCCACAAATTGGATCTCCACTTACCCTAATACGTTGATGCTTCTAATGGCAAGGCCAACTTCGGACCACATTACTTGCAAAGTCCAGATTGGAACAACAATCCCGAAATCAGAAGTGTTTAGATTTGAGAATTTTTGGATACAACACCCTGGATTTTTTTTATCTTGTTCAGTCGATCTGGAACACCAATGTTAGAGCAACCAATAGTGCTACTAGAATCTCAGCCAAGTTTAAACTTTTAAGGCAAGCTCTTAAGAAATGGAGTAAGAATTTATCTAATCTTAGTGGTATGATCAAGGACTGTAACTCTATCTTGGAAACTATAGATGCTTTGGAAGAACAAAGACCTCTTTACTTACAGGAGTACAACTTCAGACTCATTTTGAAGGAGCATATCTTAAAATTGCTGAGATACAAAAAGGAATATTGGAAAAAGAGATACACCATGAGGTGGACCAAATTTGGAGATGAAAGTACAAGTTTCTTTCATGCTGCCGCTACTGAAAGATATCGTATAAACACTATCAGTAGCTTGGTTGCAGAAGATGGCAGAGACATATTTGATCATCATGAGAAGGCTGCTATTCTTCTGGAAGAATACAAAGGTAGAATGGGTTGTTCCACAACACCCTCCATGCTATATAATCTTGAGCAACTGGTTCAAAGGAACGACAACATGGAGCACCTATCATCTCCTTTCACAATAGAGGACATTGATAAAATTGTAAAGCAAATGCAGCTGACAAATCTCCTGGCCCTGACGGGTTTAATGGGCTCTTCATCAAATCCTCCTGGCACATTATAAGCCCATGTTTAGTTCCAAAAACTTTTCCCAAAAAGTGCTACAGTATCCATCACATCGAATCTTGCGATACGTGCATGGAGCATTAAATGTAGACGAAAAAAAAACTAATTGCACAGTTTGGTTGGAAATCGCGAGACGAACGTTTTGAGCCTAATTAGTCCATGATTGAACACCAATTGCCAAATAAAAACGAAAGTGCTACAGTAGCCAAATTCCCAAATTTCACCCAACTAAACACCCACTAAAGGAAGATGTCTACAGCTTGTGCTTTGACTTCTTCAGTGGCGATTTGAACATTCAGGCCATCAACAATTCCTTCATCACTTTGATCCCCAAGGTCAACAATCCAACAAATGTAAATGACTTTAGACCCATATCTCTAATGAACTGTGTGATTAAAGTAATCACCAAGCTAATGGCAAATAGAGTCCAATCAGTAATCACTACACTGATCCATACAAATCAATATGGATTCATTAAGTCTAGAACAATTCAGGATTGCTTGGCTTGGGCATATGAATACATTCATCAATGTCAGCAATCCAAAAGGGAAATAATCATCTTGAAGCTAGATTTCACAAAAGCTTTTGACACTATTGAACATAACACCATCCTTGAAATGATGAAGCATATGGGTTTTGATGATAAATGGAGATTCTGGACACAAAAAATCCTAGGCTCTGGTTCTTCTGCTATTCTTCTCAATGGAGTTCCTGGCAAACAGTTCGAATGCAAGCGAGGGGTGAGGCAGGGTGACCCTCTTTCACCTCTTTTATTTGTTATGGCTGCTGACCTCTTACGGTGTATAGTCAACAAGGCCCACTTGGAGGGGCTGTTTGAGCTGCCAATTCCTGCCTATGAGGGTGCTGGATATCCAATTGTTCAGTATGCCGATGACACCATCTTGGTTATGAAAGCCTCTCAAAGGGAACTTTTCATTCTAAACGGGTTGCTTGAATCCTTTTCTCAATCCACAGGTTTGAGAGTTAACTATGGAAATTCTTGCATGGTGCCCCTCAACACGACAAATGACAAAGCTCAGCTACTGGCAGGAGTTTTTGGATGCAAGCTGGAATCCCTACCTTTTACATATCTCGGCTTGCCAATGGGAACTACAAAGCCAAGAGTGGAGCACTATGGGCCAATCATGAATAGAACTGAAAGGAGGCTCTCCGCAGTTTCTAATTTTCTAACCCATGCTGGAAGATTAGAATTGGTGAACTCTGTTCTGTCCTCCCTCCCTACATATGCTATGTGTACTCTTCAAGTCCCTGTTGCTGTTCTTGAATATATTGATAGAGCTAGACGGCACTGCCTGTGGAGAGGTTCTGAGAGCAATGCAAAAATGAAACCACTGGAAGCATGGAAGAAATGTTGTAAGCCGAAGAAGAAAGGTGGGCTTGGAATAATCAACTTGAGGAGCCAAAACTCTGCTTTGTTAATGAAGCACCTGGATAAATTCTACAACCAGAAAGATGTCCCTTGGGTTAAGCTTCTCTGGAATGCTCACTATCAAAATGGTCAAATACCCCATGCTACCACAGATAAAGGTTCCTTTTGGTGGAGGGATCTTCTGAAACTTTTGTGACATGTTCATTCGAATTTCAAGCTGCATAGTTGGAAATGGCTCAACGGTTCTCTTCTAGTCTGATGTTTGGAACAACCACCTTCTCGAAGAAAAATTCCCCAGATTATATTCTTATGCAAAAGATAAACGAATTTCAGTGGCTAAGTTTCTAGAGAACAATACAGTGATGGCTCAATTTCATTTACCACTGTCAGAACAAGCCCACCAGGAGTACATGGAACTCCAGGACCTACTACAAAATATTCAAGTGCAGGAACATTCAAAGGACACATGGCACTATATATGGGGAACTAGCACATACACTCCTTCCAAATTTTACAACTTCCCATACAAGAATGTGTCCCCCCCCCCCCCCCCCCCCCCCCCCCCCTGCTCCCTTCCTGTGGATTTGGAAGTCCAAATGTTGCAACAAGCTGAGAGTTTTCTCCTGGCTCCTACTAATGGACAGACTCAAAACTAGGAACATCCTTAGGAGGAAAAAGCACAAGCTGGAAGGCAACAACTACAACTATGCCCTTTGCAATACGAATGTTGAAGAAACGGCCTTCCATCTCTTCTTCACTTGTTCTTTCAGCCAACATTGTTGGCAGTTCCTTGGCATTCAGTGGAATCTTACGACAGATTTCCTACAAATGATGATACAAGCCAAACAAGCTTTTCCGTATCCTTTCTACACGGAAGTGTTCATTATCTCTACATGGCAAATCTGGAAGCAGCACAATAACCTCATTTTCATGAGAGGACCTCCTTCCTTCTCTTCTTGGAGAAGATCTCTCAAAGATGAAGCTTGTAGGATTTCTGAAAACAAGCGATCTGTTTTTCTCTCCTGGGTTGATTCTTGTGTTTAGTGGTTCTTTGTCTTTCTTCTTGTTCTAGCCTTGCTAGGGCTTAGCTGAAGTGTTTTCTGTTTGTTTGGCTCAGTTTTTGTTTTTGTGTTTTAATAAAATCTTCCAGTGGGGGCTTCCTCTGCTGTTTTCCTGGTTAAAAAAAACAGTTTATCTACAGCCATTCGCTGGCGTGAAAATTGAGAATGCTTTTTGCATGACAGCAGTAAATTGTAGCTTTCAGAGGAAGAACCTTTTCATCCAGGAAGCAACCATGATTGTGACCGCGGGCACAATTTTCTCATCCTTATCTGATAGAGATCAAGAATAATATCAGCTTCAGCGGGGCGGGGGGATTGGGGTTGGGGTTACTGAAAGTGCTACAATGAAAAGACTGGTATGACAACTCCATGCTCCATACAAAAATAACTTAAGCAATGGGATCACTGTCCTCTACTCAAGTAATCATAATTGACAGCTCAGCACTTCTCGTTATAATACCCAGTAACAGTAATACAAGTATATCCATGCATACGAGTACACATACACCATTGACAAGCACAGTCAATGATACCAAATGTATGGACTCGATATACAGTGCCTTCCATTGAGTTGAACAGTATAGAAGTAATAAGTAAGCTCATAAAGAAGATGTGCAAAAATAAAAGAGAAAATTATTGTACAGATATTTCATAGTTGACATTAGGCATGCGAACTAGCATATGACATATTGATATAAGGTTATACCGGCAGTTCTTACATGTTAAGTCCATACACGGGGCATTTGCTGAAATCTGTCAAAAGGATGGCAGGTGCAGAAACAAAAGAAAATGGTCACATTTTCTCACTCAACAGTAGTAAGCCTAAATTCAAAAAAATGTTCACACCCAGATTAAAGAACCTACCATTCTACTACAGGTCAGAAAGGCATTCCACACAAAATCAAACAAGGCTATTGCCCAACAATGCCAAGAGGAAAAAAGAACCTGTTGAGTCGAAGCTATTAACTCAGTATTACCAACTTAAGCCTGCATGTTGTGTGCACCAACATACAGGAGGACAAAGATCAGGAACAAATACAGTACAAAGAATCACAGAAGTAAATTAAAAATTGAATTCAAGTTAGCAGCCAGACAGCCAGTCAATGAAGCAGGAGTTCAACTGAGTTTGCCAGATTCTCTTGTTGATCGATCGTTAACATCAAATTTCAATTTCACATGTTTAAAAAATTACAGGAGAAAAAAAGTTCAGTCCTAATGGGAAATTGCGGACAAGCAGACCATTTAGTTGACATCTGATTAATTCATGTTGGTAATTACATACTAAGGTATTCATTCGCTTGGGAAGGGGGCATATCCAATGTCTAGAAAGTTCTTGCAACAAGTTGAGTATAGGATACATTTATGTATACAACAAATTAGTCCAAAATCACTCATTTTTTTCCAAGACAACCTTCTGCGATTCTGCCATGCCATTCTGTTCCACCCAAATCACCCACGAGTGTCCTATTTATCTCTCTGTGATACACGTACCACTAAACGTCCCTGCGCTAGCATACTGGTTTGACACATACTAGTAGCAATATTGGGCCAACAACTTAAATCATGTTTCCCTAGATGGAGATCGATCTCTGACTCAGCGAACTCAGGGGAAAGGAGTGGTAGTGTGGTACCAGCAAAGCCCCTTATCAGAGTTCTTGTAAGGTCATGCTCGGTGTGAAATTGATGACTGATGAAACCATAACCAAGCGCAGCAGGGAGCCGGATATCATTAGAAGATAAGACCGGCAGAATATCACGCTGGAATACAGAAACAAAGGAGTGTGACAGAATATTCCGCTGAAGATAAGACTTGTCATGTTCGCATCTCTTATAATTCGTCTTTTTCAGCTTGTTTTTTTAGTCAGGACAATATTTTTCTCTCATAATAAATCAGCAAGTGTTTCAGCTGGTTTTTTCAGCGAAGCGAACTGGCCAACGGCTGGATTGTGCTGAGGCAATGGAGCAGCCAACGGATTCAATTCAACCTGTCATAATCGTATGAACCATCTAAGCCTTCAATGCTGATGAATGTGGAGAATAAAGCGCATGGTCTCGCCACTTGTCGTTGCGGACCAACATGACAAAGACAAACGATTCGATCAACGGGAACCGAAGAGGCCAAGAGCAAGGGGCCAAGAGCTAGCTACGAAACGTGCCTGTAACCATCAATGGGTCAAGGAGCAGAACCGAGCACGGGGACGAAAAACTGAAGATAAGGCGAGGAACGCGGACCTTCGACGGGCGCATCTAGGATGAACTTGCCACGAAGGCGAGGAACCGGGACTATCGGGCGTCAGATTGACGAGGTCCGCCGTCGCCACGATGACCGTGACCGCCGACTCGCCGGGTCCACGCAAGCCCATCTGGAACCTCCCGAGCGCTCGGTGGACAGATGAAACGAGGGGAGGGGACTACTGGGATCAGCGGACGAACCGCGATGTCGCGGTGGCCGCTGGTGGTTCACACCAAATAGAGAAAATTTTCTATTTGACACCAGAAAAAATACAACTTTCTTACTTGACACCTAAACTCAAATTCTTTCATATATGTTCTTGTCTTAAGTTTTTTATTTCTATTTGACATTTCCGTTAGTTTGGAGTCATAATGGTGTTAAGTGCTAGAGAAAAAGACCATTTTACCCCTGGCGTTTTTCTTCCCAGTTATTAACATGCTGGTTATTGCTATCTTCTTTGGACGTTTTTAGTTTCAAATGTTATGTTTTCCTTTTTCAATTGCTTCTATAAAATAAAGGAAGGAGCGTAATCTTATAATTACTTTTAAATATGTTGAGTTCAATATCAATAATTTAGGTACATTATACATAACAATAAAATAGAACTATCTGAGCACATTTTTTAGTTTAGTTACGTATCGCATGCATGATAGCTAGCTTCTTCCGGCCTGTTCGTTTGGTCGTAAACAATCGTAAATTTCCAGCCAGAATATTATTTTTCTCTCACACCAAACCAGCCAGCAGCAATAATCCACGATCGTATACGATCGTTTTAGCCCCCGAACAGGCTGTTCATTTATTTTCTGATTCTTGACGACGACACGTGAGCCTGCACGCGCGTCTCCACTAACTCATGTACACACGCTAACTTTTCTCTTCTTCTTCGTGTGATCAAACCATCGAGGCAATAATGTATGGACACGCATCTTCAAGTAACTGGCTCGCTTACTTTCTTTTAGCACGTACAGGCTAATAGTGGCTTCGCAGCAGCCTTGGCTTGCCGGGCTTGGCCACAGCACTAGTACAGAAAACATTTTTAGAGATGGTCAAAAGTGATCCTCAGAGACGGTTTTAAAACCGCTACTATGCCAGCGATTGTAAAAATAAGTGATTTTTAGAGGCGGTTCTCTTAAGACAACCGCCTCTGAAAATCGATTTTCGAAGGCGGCCGACTTAAGTCAACAGTCGCTAAAAATAATTTTCAAAATTTTTTAATAATCATTTAGAGTCTAATAAAAATAAGAAAAAAAATATTTCTAATGGAGCCCGAAAGGCTGAGGATTGGCACATGATTTATTTTTCACTTGTTTTGAATATAAGTGCCGACACCTAGGATTCGGACCCACAACCTCTCCATCGTGCGATCCCTCCCATATCACTACACCACATAATGACTTGTGTCTAGTTCTACGATGCTGTCCATTTGTACTAATATGTACGAATCTTGTAATCAATATTTTAACTCATAAACAATCTTAAATGAGAAAAGTTTCAACTACAAACTTTTAAATCTCATCGAGCACTACAACTTTGATATAGAACATTTCTCTATCAAGGTCATTTGAAAAATTCAAAAATTCAAAATTCAAAATCTGAGACTTAATTTATATATTTGGAACCATAAATGATTTCAAACAAAAATTTTATCATCTACAAAGATTTAGATCTCGCCGAGCTCTATAATTTTGATATAAAATTTGTCTTCATCTGACTTTATTTAAAAAAGAAATGAATTTATTTGTGCTGCAACTATTTTTAAGGAAAGTTGACTTAGTAACCGCCTCTGAAAATCACTCATTTTCAGAGACGGTTGACATAAGCAACCGTCCTTGAAAATAGCATTTTCAGAAGCGGTTCTCTTAACAGAACCGCCTCTAAAAATTGAATCATTTTTAGAGGCGGATTTCTTAATGGAACCGCCTCTAAAAATTGATTTCTAGCAACGGTTGTATAACTACAATGCCTCCTGCGAAGGTTAGTGATGGCGTGCTAAGACAACCGCTTCTGTTAGAAAAGGGAGGTGTCTCTAAAAAATCATTTCTATACTAGTGCAGCAGCCCTGCTGGCTCGGACCTGGGCACGTTGGCCCTGGCCGCGCCCAGCCTTAGAGCCCATGCTGGCTGCCCGTTCCCTTTGCTTAAAGGGTATTTTAGTCTTTTCCCATTGCCTCACTAGGAGATTTAATGGTGTTTCCTCACAGAATTAACGGGAGTGTCAAATAAGAAAGAAAAACTTAAGACGGGGACAAATAGGAAAGAATTTAAGTTTAAGTGCCAAATAAGAAAACTGTACTTTTTCTGATGTCAAATAAAAATTTTTCTCAACCAAAAACCAGGTGATGGTTGTTCGGAGCGGCGGCCTCAGTGGCTCGGCAAATTTGCGCCGCCGAACTGGATTGGACAGGCGGGGCCCGGCAGCTGGGCGCTCGCGGGAAAGCCGACAGGCGGAGATGTTTGACTTTGACTTCGGCCCCGTAGGATACTCCCTCCGTAAAAAAAAACACTAGCTCTAAATCTACACGCACCTCGTGTTCAGGTTCAAAACAATAATTATGTTTTTTTTTCCTAGATAGAGGGAGTAGGTGGCTCTGTTTTAATATTTTATGGCATGTTTGGATACAAAGTATTTTTGGAGTTTTAGAAAGATATCATGGTTTTATGAAATACTTTAGTTTTATAGTGCCATAAGGTGTTTGGGTATAACAAACTTTATAGTTTTGAATACCATGGTACTGTTGACACTATAGTCTTTTTTAGAGTTTTTAAAACTCCATTTTAAACCTCTTTTTTTTAAACCACAGTTTTACATATCAAATGTTCTAAAACTATATTTTCTTGATACTATGGGTTTTTAATACTACATTATCCAAACATGCCCCGAAGCTTTTTCTTCTTTGGTTTCTCGAGTAAATCTACTAGTGTTAAGTATTTTTTAGGTAAATGCTTAGGAGCGGAGATCTGTCCGTCCGGCGCAACAGGCCCGATTACTCTTTGTATCTCCCATCTCTTCTCTCAAAAATATCTCCCCATCGCTCTCGTTCGTCACGTGCTGCTTTGCGTCGTGCGCTCGCTGCTGGCGTCTTCCTTGTCACGCACCTCATCTCGCGCCGCGCGACTCCCCCATCCAGTGTTGCGCTCCATCCCACGCCACGCCCCTCCATCGCCGTGCTGTGCTCCATCCCCCGTTGTGCCCGCTCCACCTCACTGCATGCCGCGTCCCCGCTGCTGCACACCATGCCCCATTCCCGCCATGCCAAGGTGCTGCCAACACCGCCATTCCCCACTAGAAGGTCGTGGCCGTTGTCGACGCTATGGTTGTCGCGATGCGCGACCTCAGCAAGGAGATATTGCGATAAAAGCGTATGTTGCCAAGCATATATTTTAAGTGTTTCAGACATTTCAGAGTATTGTTGCAATTGTTTCATATGGATATTGCAAAAGTAGATCGGAGGATGTTGCAAGTGTTTCAGAGGTTTGTTCAAAATGGTTCATCTATTCCACACGTATGATGCAAGCGTTATGATTTGGATGTTGCATATGTTTCACACATATGTTGCAGCAATATGTTCCAAATATTTCAGTCTTATGTTGCAGTAAGTGTTTTCACGCTGTAAGTTACAAATGTTTTATCTGGATGTTGCATATGTTTCACACATATGTTGCAATTGTATGTTCCAGATGTTTCATCTGTTGCATACGTATGTTGCATTCAAGTGTTTCATGATACACATCTTTCATATTGTTCGGAGAGTCATGGGGTGCGGGCACCGGGAATGGGCACAAAGAGCTGGGGGCCGACTGACGTGGTGCGCTCGGGGCCGACGATCGGGGCACGAGTGTGGGGTGGGGCAAACAGCCTCGAATCGAGACGGATAGGGCAGGCTGCGAGTGCGAGGCGAGTCCTCTAGACACACGAGCGCTACAACGGGACATGATGTACACGCGGGGCGGTAAAAATTAGCGGATGAGTGCAGGCTGCGCGGGCGTTTGGACATGCACGTCCGTCCTAATGTCTAGGCGCTAACACCTCCGGTATTTTTTCAGCTCCTCGAACAATTTTACTGATAAAATTAGATGATGTTTTTATAAAATATTTGATAAAACAACTTCTCACGCTTGATTAAAATGCTAAAATATCTATAAGATCTTTCTTTTTCTTTATTTATCTTTTTTCTACTTTTCTTTCTTTTGTTTATCCGCTCATCTTCTTCTATCCCGAGACGGCTGGTTTCCTTCGATCCAATACACTAGAGTTGGATATTGAGCCAGCTCGGCTCGGCTTGGCTCTGTTTAGCTCGAGCTAGCTCGTTAGACTAAGGAGCCAGCTCGGCTCGGCTCGTTAATATTACGAGTTAGAGGGGCAGCTCGGCTTAGCTCGTTACCAAGCTCGAGCTGGCTCGTTTAGCTTGCGAGCTACTACAAAAATAAATAGGACACACATGTTTATAATGTTTATGCTATATTAATTCTAAAAGGTGACGTCCACCATTATGCAACCATACATGATTAATATATATCAGGTTCATCAAAAGTATCAACCATGCAATATAGCTGGACCATCCATGATCATACAGTTCCAGCAAACTAACTAGTTGCTTACCACCACAAACTTAGAAAAGTCCACAGATTCAATGTCAGCATTATCATCTTCTCCTTAAAAAACAATCCATAGGCAGCGGGTTTTGGTCCCGTTACTCGGAGGTTCGAATTCTTCCGTTGGAAAGTTCAATCAATTTTTTTCATATAAATTTCACATCTTATGCTACCTACATACACTAAAGTAAAGGCTACTGATTCTGTCGAGAATTAGATTGAATAGGCTGATCAAAAATCCATTTTTGGATTGTGGATAAGACCTCCTTACTCTTTCATAGAAAGATAGAAAGCGGGGCAGCAGTAGGGTTTAGGTCAAAAATAAAAATAAACATGGGTAAGTTAGGTATCCAATAAATATTTATTTATCCTAATTTTATGGTATATTCTTACGTCCTTTGCTTATAAAAAAGGTAACAAACGAAAGAAAAAATCTCTCTATTCCCGCGTCTTCTATTTAGAGCTTCCCTACTCTTTTTTAGGAAAAGAGCGATGTATCATATTTCTACTTAATGCTCTCCAATTATACTAGAAATCATAAAAGAATTTGTTACAAGTAAATTCCTTTAGCGAATTCATCCATAGTCTTAGGGCAGAATAGAATAAAATCAATATTTAAGTACCACAACAATTATAAAATCAAAATTCATATGAAACAGCTAAACATAAGGATTACATACCAATAGAATAGGTGTACACTTCTAGATCAGTATCATCATCTTCTGGATTTATGATCATAGGCTGGTGGGCCTCAGCTCGTTTTAGCTCGTGAGCAGCTCGTGAGCTGACTTGTTAAAATAGCAAGATAGACTTCTAGCTAAACTCATGAAAAAATTAAAACGAGGCGAGCTAAGCCGACTACGAATCGAGCGAGTCGAAAGCCACGAGCATTTCATCCAGCACTACAATACACGCACCACACCGACAATCTCGCGCTCCACCGGCGTCCTCCTTGGTAGCCCCATGTGGCCACGTCTCATTTTCCAGCAACTCGGCAGCCGGCCCGCCCATAGGCAAATCAAACCACACGGCACGCTAGGCCCATACGGAGGAGACGAGGCCGCGCGAATCCCCCGCCTTTGCGCGCTCCTCGCATCGGGTTTTTTCGGGTTTCTAAAACGGAGCAGAGGCTAACAAACGTTTGGTTGCTGAAGCAGCTCGCCGAGGGCTACTAAATACGCATTCATCTACCCTTAGATGCCGATCTATGTCAACAGATTGTAATAAAAATAACTAATTTTATCTAATCCATTATAATATACTCCTATGCAAATTGGGATGGGTTAGAGTAAAGCCAAACATCGTCGGTAGGGGATAGCGATGTGATGTCTTTTCCTCACGATCGTCCAACTGACAGTGGGCTGTCATGATCTCCTTAGTTTCCCTGGGGCTAAAAACAGGTCGGCGCATAAAACACCTGCAACCAGTAGCCACCTCATGAGCTGAACGATGAAACCGTAGAAGCGACCTAGGCGCGCAACCCTCTCCCAAGCCCCGACCTGACGGCCTCCCCACCACCGCTGCCGGCGGCGCCAGCCGCCACCTAGGCGCCGGCGTCCCCTGCCCCTCCCTCCCCCTTCCCCTCCACCTCCCCCTCCTCCCCTTAGCCAAAGCCCCCACGGGATCCGACGCACCCCGGCGGCTTCCCCACCACCCTGCGCCGCAACTGACACCGGGAGATGCCGCCGCGACCTCCAACGCCTGCAGCTGCGGCTCCGAGGCCACCGGCGCGGGATCCGGCACTGCCATGCCTCCGTGGCCCAACACGCCCGCGCCGCCGGCTCCCCGACGCCGCCTCCATCGGCCAGCTGCCAGGCGCTGGCAGTCCCCTCCTCCCCTTTCGGCGACCCTGGGCGCACCCATCCGCATGAGCTGCTACTAGGCGCAAGCTCCAGTGCCGCATCGAACGCAGGCATGGAGGCCGCGCGACCGCCGTCTCCACCCGCGGGTCCCGTGCCTTCTACCATAGAGGCAAAGGTCGGGTCACCTACGCAGGCTGCGGCAGGGGCGGCCGGGCCTACGACTGCGGCAGCGGCGGCCCTGCGCGAACAGGCGATGTCTAGGACGGCCACCCCACCCATGCCGCCGCGGTCGCCCAGCACATGGGAGCAGGAGCGGGGACGAGCCCCTCTGCCACCGCCGCCGATGTCGTAGCCACGCGCGGACTCCACCAGCCCCTCCTCGCTCTCGTCGGATGCGGCCCCGTTCTACCCAGGTCCCTCCTCCAATGGGTGCACGAAGAGTTGCCGATGGGCCGACGTCGACAGCGTGGAGTACGACGACGACCAACCCACAACCTACCTCGACGCCGTTCTTCGTCAGGCGAAGTCGGTATCGGCATCCCCGCCACGCGCCAAGCCTCGTCCAACAGTGGTTGGGGGGGGGGGCGGGGACGTGGGCGAAGGACGACGAGACGCAGCCGACCGCGTCCCCGGCTGGTGCACGGCCTGCATGCTCAGTCTGTGGATGGCCGCATCCCCATCCACCAATGCATTGGATGTCGCGGACGGGTCTTCTCCCCCAACGCTGATGGGTGGCGTGAGATTCTCCAACGGCATGACACACGACCTGCGGCCGCCTCGACTAAGATGCAGCTTCCGCAAGCCCAGAAGATCTCGAGAAAGCTACACAGTAGATGTTTTAACTGCCTTTCCTACTCACACCGAGTAGCTACCTGCCGGTTGCCACAACGTTGTCTGCGCTGTCATGGCTACCGTCACCTCGCTAGGGACTGCAAGTGGCCCAGGCGTGCCGCGGCATCGGCGTCGGAGGTAGGGGTGGCGGCTCACGGCCCTCCCTGCACGCGCCACATGGTGGCTATGACGGAGCCGCGTAGGTGGCTGTGGGGGGCACCAACACTTCCGTCGACGACGCCGGAGCAAGCTGCCGAGGGAGATCTACATTGCCGCGACTGGCAATGTCACCACTTCTACTGCAGCACGCTGCTCCCAAGACTCTGATCCACTCATGGTAGTGATGTGCGAGGGTGTTGGGCCTCCCGTTTGGGTTGACCTGATGCTCGATGAGCTCGCTGCCTCGCTTGTCGTCAGTCGATCAGTGGGTGCTCCAGCGCTTGGGCGTCCGTCTCTGGAGGTTTAGGCATCGTTGATGGACACCCGTTCGCCTCCACGGATGGTTCAGCTCAGGTTCGCGGATGCTGAGGCGCCAGGGGTGGATGGTGACGATCGGCCACCTTCCTCTATGCCGACGTGGGACTGGCAACCGGACGACAACGACGCTTCTCCTTCGGCCCTCGCCAGGGAGTTTGCTAGGCGCGTCTCCACCCCGCTGAAGACTGTCGCTCTCAACTGTCGATCACCTCGACGTCGAACCGTCGCTCTCAACTGTCGATCACCATCCGTCGTAGCACGCATCTGCCGGCAAAGTGTGCCTCTCGGGACCCTAACGCCACCCTTCAAGCGCAGAAGGTGCTTGTGTCTAAGTGGGAACCCACCGCCTCAAAGCCGTCGGATAAACAGGTAGTGACAGACTTCCAGCGGTCATTCCAGGGCCCGCTCGACTCCGCAAAAACGGACGCACTTCATGTGCTTATGAAGTTCGACGTTGTGGGGTTCGAGTGTATGTTAGAGGAGGCTTGCTAGTCTCATTGACACCGGCCCTATTGGTTGCACAACTTTCATGTAATGTAATTCAAGTTAGGTTTATTTGGGTCGTGTTGGCTTCCATCCTTCCATGATAATCTATGGATTACTTGGGGATGTTCTAATCAGTCAAGCTCTGCTTCTGCTTAATGAAATAAGTGTCACAAGGACACGCTCGCGAAAAAAGCTGAACTTCTCATGCTCCATTGTATTCCTTTTCTCGTAGATTGGCACACAAATTGACACACACTAAGGGCATGTTCATTTAATCTCAAAGCCAAGAGGAATGAGAGGGATTGAAGGGGGATTAAATCTCCAAAATTCCTCTCAAACTCCGTTCAATCCCTTTGAATTTGAGAACAAACGAAAGGCCTAAGCTTCCCTTTTTTGATGTGTCCTTGATCTCTGAGCGATTGCGATCTAAGGGTACACACTGGTTTAGAGCAAAAACATTAAACATCCAATCCAGTGAGCAGTGCAATATGTGCAATCAGATCCACCCGTGGCTATGGCCCGTTTCTAATTTTGATTATTGAGCCGCACCGAGCTAGCTTGGTATATTAAGGAGCTGAACCAAGGCGAGCTAGGTCGATATTCACCTCTAGTGCGGCGTGTGGATCTCTAAGATGAATTGCTTCTAAACCCAAACATCCACAAGGGTCCTTCACACAGCATGAGGAGCTTACTCTGTCACCAACAAACACCAACGAAATGTTAGCTTGGATTCGAAAATTGAAAAATAACAACAGGGATGTTGCCTTAAACCGATCACGGAGGTCTTCTAATGCAGAAAAAAATTAGGTGCACATAGTATGCACCAGCCTCTCATCCATACATCCTTAGCTGGGTTCCATGTGTCCCTACTTTATATCCAATAACATGGGTAATGTTGCCTTCGGTGTATCTATATGGGTCTAACTATTTACGGATCAGCCCAAGTAAACAGAGTAAGAGCATAGATGTTTGTTTATTTTGTTCGTATATATGCGTCAGCTGATGGAGTGTATGCACGCAATCTAACGCACAGCAGCCTGTCTGTCCCTGGCCACCTGTCCACCTCCATGCCATGCCCCACGTCCAAACCCGAACATCTGACCCAACGCGGCAACGCCAACGAACGAAACAAGAAGGGCCGCTCCCCCGCCGCCCAAACCTGGCGCATCCCATGGGACCAGCCCGCCGTGCCCTCCGCACATCCGCCAGCCGGCGTACGGCCGCTTAACCTTCTCGCTCCGCCCCGTCCCGTCCGGCCCTGCTCGCAGCCAGCGTCGGCATTCGGCACGCCTGCGACCGACCGGCGATCGGTCCGGCGGCATGGCGCGATCCATCGATTGCGCCTCCGAGAGCTCGGTCAAGAACGTGGCGCTGGACACGCTGTTCCTCATCGTCCTCCAGGCGGCCGTCGTCATCGCGCTCGGCAAGTTCATACACCTCGGCCTCCGCCGCCACAACCTGCCCAGCGCCACCTCCCAGATCATCGTACGTACGCGTCATGCATGCACGAATACAATGCATTGATCGATTCTCGAGTTCATCGGGGCATTGCGAATCGAAAGCATGGATTCTGCTTCCGCCGTTAATAATTCGCGTTCGTTCGGTTTCCAGGCGGGGATCATCGTGGGGAGCCTGGGCCTGCACGACGTGATCGTGCACGTCGACGTGGAGAACGCGGAGGACACCTACGGCCGCTACGTGTCGGAAGCGCGCATCTTCTACATGTTCTACGTCGGCCTGGAGGCGGACGTCGCGGCGCTGTGGAACGACATGCGCCGGGCCACCATCTTCACGTACGCGAGCGTCGCCACCTGCCTGCTCCTCGCGGCCTTCGTCTCCGGTGGCATGTATGGTAGCATGATGCACACCCCGGTGAGGTCGCCCGAGCTACTGGCCGCGGTGCTCATGCTGTCCATCGCCGACACCGCCTCCGTCGACGTCTCGCGGATGGCCAGCGAGATGGGGCTCGCGGCCACGCCCAGCGGCCGCCTCGTCGTCGCCACGGCGATCGCGACCAACATCATCTGCATCGTCGGCGAGGGGGTGTTCTCCTGCATGAAGCTGGCATCCAGCAGGACCCCGGACTACAGCGCCCCGCAGCGGCTGGGGCTGGGCATCCTCGCGCTCGTCAAGGTGGGCATCGCCGTGTCGCTGCTCAGGCCGGTGGTGGCGTTCATCAACCGGCGCAACGCGGGGCGGCACCGCGTCGGCAACTGGGAGCTGGTGCTGCTACTCTTCGCCGTGTCGTGCATCGGCAACTTCCCGCAGCGCGTGGGGTTCGACGGGATGCCGGTGAGCCTCCTGCTGGGGCTTGCGTTCCCCAGGGAAGGCCCCGTGGCGAGGAGCATCATCGACACGCTGGCGTATCCGCTCCACGCCCTCGCGCTGCCCTTCTATTTCGGCGCCATGGGGATGCGGCTTAACTTCAGCGCCATGTCGGGCGCCATCCTGGTACCGGCCATCCTCCTGACGCTGCTCGGCTTGATCGGCAAGTGCGCCGGCACCATGGGCGCCGCCAGGTTCCTCAAGATGCCGACCGCCGACGCTCTGCGCTTGGGCGTCCTGCTCAACATCAAAGGCCACGTCAACATGATCGACATGAGCTTCGCCAGTTCCGAAGGGGTACGGTAATGCATGCTGGCGCCCCCCATGCTACGTGCACGTGTAAGACTGATGGATCTGAGCAAGACTGATGTGGCTGCGCACGCGTGCAGATCTGGGCGGAACAGGCGCTGATGGCGATGGTCGTCGGCAGCATGATCAGCACCATCATCGCGGGGCCGGTGTTCGCCGTGGTGTTCCGCAAGGAGAAAGAGGCGTACGAGTGCAGCCACCAGGCGCTGGAACACATGGCCACGGACCAGGAGCTGCGCATGCTCGCCTGCGTGCACGGCGCGCGCGGCACGCCGGGCATGCTCAGCCTGCTCGAGCTGCTGGCGAGCAAGCCCCGCGCGCAGCCCACCATCCACGTCCTCCACTTCTTCGACGTCGCGCGCAAGGACGACGCCCCCAGACAGTACCACCAGAGGGTCCAGGACAGCGAGCATAAGCACATGAGCCGCCGCAAGGACGCCACCACGCAGGTGAACTGGGCCGTCGACGTGTTCACCTGCGCCACCGGCCTCGTCATCCGCCAGATCGACGCCGGTGACCGCGGCAGCGCCGTGAACGCCAAGGCCATCCGACGCTGGACGGAGGACGTCCGCTCGGGCATCCTGCTGATTCCCTACCACAAGGAGCAGCACTACGACGGCACCATGGTCTGCCGGCGCGAGGACCGCCGCCAGCTCAACCTCAAGGTGCTAGAGGGCGCGCCGTGCACCACGGCCATTCTCGCCGACCGCCCGTTCCGGAGAAGCGGCACCAGCTTCCAGCTGCCAACCAAGATATCGACGAGCACGGAGGCCGCCGGGAACCAGGGCGACGAGAAGGTGACGACCCACGTCGCCGCCGTCTTCCTCGGCGGCCCGGACGACCGCGAGGCCGTTGCCCTCGCCTGCCGCCTCGACAAGAACGAGTCCGTCAGACTGACAGTCGTCCGCTTCGTGCTCCGCGAAAGCACGGACGACCGCGTCGCGACGACGAGCGCCGACATCGACGGGGAGGTGTCCGTGGTCGTCGACGACCCGGACGAGGAGTGCGTGTCGGAGTTCCAGCGCGAGTACGTGGTGAAGGAGCGCGCGGCGTACGCGGAGAAAGCGGTGACGGGGCCCATGGACGTGGTGGAGGCACTGCGCGGGATGGCCGGCGCGTATGCGCTGGTGGTGGTGGGGCGTGGCGGGCGGCAGCCGGCGGAGCTGGTGGTAGGGCTGGAAGGGTGGGCGGAGTGCGCGGAGGTAGGCCCGGTCGGGGAGATCCTGGCCTCGGACGAGTCGCTGGAGATGGGCTCCGTGCTTGTCGTGCAGCAGAAGACCGTGCCCCCGTTCCACCTCGACTTCGCCGCCGCCAGCGCCGGCGAACTGACACCATGACACGGTGCGAAATGCACAAACGATCTCTCAAAGAAAAGAAAAAACATAGCTGTTTATACGTAGATGTATACGTAAATAACTTATAGAAGACTAGATAAAAATTAAAAAAATTGCATGTAAATGAACAGTGTAAGTATCGGCCGCTGACGACTATGATGAGATTCTATTCTGTCTTCTCTGCAAAGCTGCTATCTGGTTGCATCTCGCCGCCGGAATTAACTAGGGCAGGTCGCTAGCTCGATTCAGCGTCGCGGGCTAGCAGCTACGACTACTTAACAATGGCTCGCGCGGCGCCGATGATCGCCACCCGCTCCACCTTGGCTTCGCCTCCTGGCATTGTCCTGCACCATGGCGCGCTCCGCCTCCGCGACGGCCATTGACCCTGCCATGGTTCTCTCTCACAAGTTCCCCGAGGTCCCACGGCTTTCGCTAGCTCTCCGTCCTCGATCACCGGACTCTTCTGGCTTGACAAGCGCTGTTCTGTTCTGCAGGTCGCGTCCGCGTACGATGAGAGGTCGCCATCGCCCAGGATCTGCTCGATGGAACGTCCCAACGGCTGCTCGGAATGGCTGATGCATTTTTCACTTGGGCTGCGTTTAGTTCATCCCAGATTCGGCGTCGGCTGAATTCGTCGGCACTGTGTTTTGTTTTTATTTAGTAATAATTATCCAATCGTTGACTAATCATACTCAAAACGTTCGTCTCGTAAAGTACAACCAAACTGTGCAATTAGTTTTTGATTTCGTCAACATTTAGTACTCCATGCATGTACCGCAAATTTAATGTGACGGAGAATCTTCTTTTTGTATAGTGTCAAAATTGGGAGTTTCGGTGAACTAAACAAAAGCTTTGGTTGGTACAGGGATGTAGCGCTGTACGCGCTGGGGGTGGGAGCTTGCAATGCAGATGCAGCGGATGAGAAGGAGCTTCAGCTGGTGTACCGCAGGGATGGGCAGTCTTCCATTAAGGTGCTCAAGATGAGTTGGTGGGGGTGTGTCCGCTTGATATTTTTTCCTTTTAACCATTGCATTGCATTCATCGGAGTGTTGAGAAGAGTGTTCAAATCCTAATTCGGTAGGAGTAATTCCTGTATTGTACCCGATTTTGGATCATAGTCGCTTGATGTTTGTTAAAATTAACAGAAATGCTATACAACACACGTATGTTTTAGCAATAAAAAAACACATGAATTTTAGTCCACCGGATCCTTGCTCGGTTTATCTACGTCCGTCCGATCTATAGTACACCAGCAGTGCACCATGACGTGATACCAGCAGCAGTGCACCATGACGCGACACCAGCAACAGTCGTCCGTCAGATGTGCGACGCGACACCAGCAGCAGCAGTCCGTCAGCACCAGCAGCGCTGCACCAGCACCGGCCAGGCAATGGCACCAACTCCTCTGTATTTTGTCCTGCTATAGAAAAAAATTGTTTTATGTGATATGCGATTTGTGATACGTGGATCTATGATCTTGTGATTGTCTAAAGGTAGAAGAAGGCTAGATGTAGAAGAAGGATGGAGGCTCTTGGATCTTAATCTTATGGTGTAAAAAAATTCATACGTTGAAATTGTATAAAACACATGATTGTGCAGAAGACAGACTCAAAATTAACTCAACACGGAACATGAATACTGTAGCTGGGTCAGGTCAACTTGGAGGTTACTACCCCTCCTGGAATTTTATATGGTACACACCATAAAAAACACTTTCTATCGGTGCGAAAATGTGGCCAACAAGTAAATATTTGTAGCTTTACCGTGCACTGTGATTGAATGTGGCCTAGCACGTGATGACGTAGGATTTATACTGGTTCAGGCAACGTGCCCTACATCCAGTTTCAGTCGGTCGATGACTTTATTCCTGAGCCCAGGTGCTCGAAGTATGCTGTGGGGTTACAAACGAGTAAGGAATGAGAGGGGAATGTTGGAGGCCCGGTCAAACTCGGAATCGAGTGGGAGAGAATAGCGGATGGTCAAACATGCGCTAAGTATTAGAGCACATGCTCTGTGTGTCCGAGCTTATCAGTTGTTGAGATCATATAGACTGTGTAGCTGATAAGCTCTAGAGCTGTTGAGCTGTGTAGTTGTTGAGTTCTAGAGCTGTTGAGCTATTGTGTCCTCGAGTCCTCAGAGAAGAGAGCGCATCCCCTTTTATAGACGAAGGAGATGGCCTTACAAGCCAAATACGGAAAGGGAGAGAGTGTGTATGGGTGCTACATAGTCTTGTTGCCCACGTCGTCGGGTACGACATGCCATCGCATCTTACTGTTCATGACATGCTGTACCGGGTAGGCTACACAGTGTTCGCCCACCTTACTGTTCATGACCTAGCAGGCTGCACAGTGTTCGTCTGGGACGGCAAACAACGACGCCCACAATACTGTTTGTGCTTTGCCGCGTCTAGGAGGATGTATTGTGTCCGTTTGACATGGCATGATGGCACCGTCCTGCAGGTGCGTAGGGTATGGTAGAGTACGGTCCTTGGTATTACGGTTGACTTGAGCCTACTTCGCCTGCTCCCCGGGCCCACATCGAGCAGGCGTCCTGGTCGATCGTTTCCAGTCGGCCCCGACCGTGTTGGTCGGGAAAGAGAGGCGAGCAAAGGTTCGGTATATCCTCGGTCGGAGGAATAGGAATGGAGTCGGACTATGGTCCCACCTTGGCCAGACCTTCTGGTCGGGGCTCCTACCAGGTCTCCTAGCCGGAGGTGCCGGTCGGGGATCGGATCATGGAGTGGCAGAACCTCCTAAGTTAAAGGGCCCACATGCACCTGTCACTGTCCGACGACCTTTGACATTTATGCATATGTTTCTATTAACTTAAAAAGACTATCGGGTGTCCTCGGGGAGCCCCAAATCATCCACGATTTCCGAGCAGGATCACGTTACAGAGTCATTGCAGTATTACATTTATTCAAATATCAATACCAGAGTAAAAACAACGGAAGTCTTACGATAACATAGTTTACAAAACAATAGTTTCAAACCTTACAAACTAAGTTCGATAATTATTACAAACCATAGTAGTAGTGGAGTGGCATATTTAACATATACATAACACACAAAATAAACATCCTGCCTAAGGATCACACATTTACTTCTCATCGTCAGAACGAACGATAGTCATGCAGCACGATCCAAAATAGATCTACTCATGAGGCTCACCTACAACAAGGGGTCAACGAACCCTGAGTACAAAAGTACTCAACAAGACTTAACCGAAATAAAACTGATAGAACTCAGGAATGCCGGTTCATGGGATTCAAGGTATGGCTTTAACAATAATCAAAGTTCTTTTGCGTAAAAGCTCTTTAACGAAATTCTTTAATTCAAAGGTAAAACTTTATAAGTACCACATATGAATCTGCCATGATCCGTAACGAGATCATGAACTTCATATCAATCTCTTTCGTAAACCTTTCTCAAGTTCTAGTTATTAATACTACGATGATGAAAAGTGAGTTGAGTCTCCATAACCGAGGAGCAATGACGATTCGAACCGATTAAACCCAGCTGGGAATTCCAGACCACACGACATATGCAGGTCCTCGACCTACATATACCAACCTGCACTCAGATCCTCTAAAACAAGAATGGGTACGCGCCACCCGAGAATACAGTACTCCACCAATCTAGCCCATTGCCACGTGGGTACACGCTATTCCCGCCATCTCTCCACTCCCAGTGCGCGAGTAGCCATTCTCATAATAGAATAGCCGAGTAAAGGCTTACCGGAGTATGTGGTTAGTACTACAAATTCTCACCTCATGCAATTCAACAACGGACGTGCCTTAATCGACACAGGCGGAAAGAACCCGCTCACAAGACCTCCATGTCTTATGGCTCACACACACCGAGTCCGCCCGGTCTAGATTTATTACTCCACATTCCCATATCACATGATAACATAAGTAACCAAGGTTCCATTTAAAACTTGCTGGTGGCAGGAAATCACCCGACTTTCATCGTTCTAAGCATAGCTAAGCAAAACTAGGCATATACGAATTTAAAACTAGTAATATGGTAAATATGGAATAACAAGGTTGGTAATGTACCAATTTGACTTGTACTTGACTCCTAATCACTTAATGCAGTAAAAAGAAGCAAAAGCGAAATCAATTTGTAAAATACAAGGTAGGGTTGTATGCATCCGGAGCTTGCCTTCGTTGATGAAAAAGTTCGGTTCCTGCGACGTTTCACAAGTATTCGATCCGACCTCAACAGACGGATTAACCTCCTCAACAACTTGATTAACTACCACGTGTTTACCTTCGTTCACTACACGTAATAACAATGCCATGTTTAACACGATGCGGAATACAAAACATGATGCTCGATGATGGATGCAAAAATTAACAATTTGAATACAACTTTCCTTCGTGGTACAGTTGCAAGTTAAACAACTAAATCTTTTTTGTAACACATACATCAATCGCCAAGGATCATTATCAACAAATGACCCAAGGACATCACTCAATCAAAAATTCAAACAAAACCTAATTCATTAAAGGTTACTATTTGCTTTTATGAATTAATTATTTAATTCAAAATTATGAAATAAATCAACTTATTCTAATTGAGCTCAAAATTTTTGTAAATGTTCATTACATAATAAGTAAGTGGCTAAACAAATTTCATAATTTTTGGACAATTAATTAAGCCTAGAAAAATCATGGAAATCCATTTATTAATAAATTGAGCAATTTTATCACATTCAAAAAGTGCTAAAAACAATATTTCATATTTTTCTTAAATAATATACATCACATAGAGGTCACACAAAAATTTTCATAATTTTTGGAGCTCTAAATAAATCTATACAAAAATAACAAAAATAGATACTATTCATTCATTGCTGAAAAATAGAAAAATCCATTTTTGAACTACGCAGTCGCTGACAACCCGACCCCACCTGTCATCCCTAACCTCGCGTGTTTGACCACGATGGCGACGACGCTGATCGACGTAAACTCGTCGACGGTGACTCCAACGGCGACGGCCAAAGTACCAAAATGATCACCAAGACTAGGCGCATCGATTGACGTCCCTATCAACACTGATTACGGCCCTATACTAGCTCGTCGTCGGCCATGGCGGACGCGGTGGCACGGCAGCGCTACGCCGGCGGTGTGCAACCAGTAGAGCTCAAACAAGGGATCCAGAAAGCACCAGTGGCTCACCCCGAACGCGTTGAAGCAAGGAGCGAGGTCGGAAAAGTAACGAAGAGGCGTGACGACGATCACGGTGATCACGACAGAGCAAAGATCGTCGGTGAGGAAGAACCGGTGACTGCAGTGGTCAAAATGAGCAACCAACTATGGATTAAGTACCATAGCATCGAAACGAAATGGAATCAACCAAAACCAGGGACGGAGATGCACCGTGGAGCTCTGGCCGCGGCGAATCGTGCTCGGTGGAGGAGTTGCTGGCCGTGAGGAAGAAGACAATGCAACTCGAGTTTCCGACGAAGACAAGCCGAATTGGTGGGTCGGCTGGATGCGCAAGGAGTAAGCGAAGCTGGAACTAGCTTATCAGCGACGGTGGAGCACAACAACGACGGCGCGGGCTCGCCGGAGATGAGCAAGGCGACGGGAAAAACAGAGCAAAAAGAAAGGGCAAAGACGACGGCGGCTCAGGCTAGAAAGGGGGTCAAGAAGCTCGAGGAAGCTGCGCTGTGGCCTTCACCACACCAATGCGACACCAAAATGGCCACGACCACGCCTGGAACGCCGAAGAAGGAAATGCCGGCAATGTAGCTTCAGCGGTGGACACTGTTCATAAAAATTACAGATTTGCCATTCACCAAATTTCACAAATTACTCCCAAATTTTCACAACAACTCAAAAATCTCCAAAAACAAAAGTTGTTCAAAATCAAAAGTTCTACAACTTTGCTTTAGAAACCTTACCCAAATTCGGCCTACATTTTGAAATGAACTTTTGAATCCAAAGCGAGGATATTTAAGGAATTTTGCCTTTTTGAATAACTTCAAATTTTACTACACAACTTGAAAAACTCTAAAAACAAACTTTGCTTAACTTGTTAGGCTCTACACTTTTGCTTTTGGACTCAACCCCAAAATATGCATAGATTTTGAAACGAGTTTTTGGGGTACGATTTAAATATTGAAAATCAGGGTTTTCGGAGTTTCAAATCAATACAAAGATTTCAAACTTGATTCAAACAATACCAAGCAATGCTTATAACATAAATGTAAACTTATTTTAGTGAATGCATACAAAGTGTTTAATATGACCAATTGCCTTACAATGCATATGATGACATGACCGTTTTAGTATTTAAACACCCGGGGTGTTACAATCCTTCCCCCTAAAAGAAATCTCGCCCCGAGATTCAAAGCCATAGGATAAGTAATGGAAAAGGAAATGTGTCACGAGAACACATACAAAATTTGTCCATAAAATAGCTGAGGTCCTTTTACAAAACACTACTTATACTACCGAGCTCAACTAACATTACTTTATTCTATAATGACGTTAGAAATTCTGGAAACTTTTCTAAAGTAATCTTCTGATTCCCAAGTAGCTTCCTCTTCTAAATGTTGATTCCATTGTATGTTATAGAACTTGATGGTCCGTCTTTGAGTAACACGATCTTTCTGATCTAACACTCGGATAGGATATTCGGAATAAGTTAAATCCGGTTCTAATTCCACTCCTTCAACTTCAACATTCTGTTCAGGCACTCGGAGACACTTCTTCAATTGAGAAATATGGAACACATCATGCACAGCTGCGAGATGTTCAGGTAATTTTAAGCGATATGCCACTTTTCCATACCTCTCCAAAATTTGATACGGTCCAATGTATCGGGGTGCCAACTTTCCTTTAACACCAAAACGGTTAACTCCCTTCATTGGTGATACTTTCAGATATACAAAATCTCCTTTGTTAAATACCAATGGTCTCCGTCTTCTATCCGCATAACTCTTTTGGCGAGACTGAGCTATCTTCAAATTACTCTGTATTTGCCTAACCTTGTCTTCTGTTTCTTTCACAAGGTCAACTCTAAAGAATCTTCTTTCTCTAGGCTCAGACCAACTCAATGATGTTCTGCATCTACGACCATAGAGTGCTTCAAATGGAGCCATTCTAATGCTTTCCTGATAACTATTGTTGTATGAGAACTCAGCAAAGGTAAGCATTCATCCCACTTATTGGAATAATTAAGGACACAACACCTTAACATATCTTCAAGTACTTGATTGACTCTTTTAGTCTATCCATTAGTCTGTGGATAATAAGCTGTACTATACAGAAGTTTGGTACCTAATGAAGAATGCAATTGTTTCCAAAAGTTAGAGACAAACTGTGTACCCCTATCTGACACAATAGTCTTGGGTACTCCATGGAGACTCATAATTCTTGCTAAATACATCTTGGCATATTGGATCATAGGATATATTGTCTTGACTAGAAGAAAATGTGCTGACTTAGTGAGTCGATCTACAATAACCCATACTATGTCAAATTCCTTTGATGTCTTGGGTAGACCAATAATAAAGTCCATACTTATGTCCTCCCACTTCCAAGATGGAATAGGTAATGGCTGTAATTCACCAGCAGACCTCAAATGTATAGCTTTCACCTTTTGACAAGTATCACACTTTGCTATATATCTAGCAATCTCTATTTTCATCTTAGTCCACCAGAATCTTTGCTTCAAATCATGGTACATCTTGTTGCTTCCCGGATGGATAGATAACCTAGTAGCATGTGCCTCATCTAGAATTGACTGCCGCAACTCAGGAACTTTTGGTACCACCAGGCGATCCTTGAACCACAACACATCTTCATCATCAATGCTAAAGTATTCCGCTTTTCCATTCTTGACTCTTTCCTTGATATGGGCTATACCCTTGTTTTCCTTCTGAGCAGCAATAACTTGATCTCGAATAGTGGCTTCAACAATTATGTTGGTCAAACTTCCTTGTTAAATTACTTCTACATTCAACTTCTCCATTTCTTGACATAAATTCAAACCCATTGTTCTCACTGTCAGACAATTGCAATAACTTTTGCGACTGAGGGCATCTGCAACCACATTTACTTTACTCGGGTGATAATGTACTTCCAAATCATAATCCTTAATCAGTTCTAACCATCTTCTTTGTCGCATGTTTAATTCTGACTGAGTAAAGATATACTTTAAGCTCTTGTGGTCTGTATACATATGGCACGTATTACCAAGCAGGTAATATCACCAAATCTTTAGAGCATGAACCACAGCTGCTAACTCTAGATCATGAGTCGGATAGTGTTCTTCATGCTGCTTAAGTTGCCTGGATGCATAGGCAATGACTCGGCCTTCTTGCATCAACACACATCCAATACCAATACCTGAAGCATCACAATACACATCAAATGGCTTCTCGATATCAGGTTGGGCTAATACTGGTGTAGTAGTCAACAGTCTCTTCAAAGTCTAGAAAGCCTCTTCACAATCAGATGACCAGACAAACTTAACTTGGTTCTTCAACAATTTAGTTATGGACTTTGATATTTTAGAGAAATCTAGAATAAACCAACGGTAATACCCCGCCAATCCCAGAAAACTCCGAACTTGATGAACTATGGTTGGTGGTTTTCAATCAAGCACATCCTTCACTTTGTCAGGATCAACTGCAACTCCTTCGGCTAACAAGACATGTCCAAGAAATTGCACTTCCATAAGCCAAAAATCACACTTGCTGAACTTGGCATATAGTTGATGTTCTCTCAAGCGGGTCAGAATAATTCTGAGATGTTCCGCATGTTCTTTCTTATTCTTGGAATATACCAAAATGTCATCAATAAACACTACTACAAACTTGTCTAGCTCAGGCATGAATACTGAGTTCATCAGATACATGAAATGAGCTGGAGTATTTGTCAAACCAAAAGACATTACCAAGTATTCATATAATCCATATCTTGTGGTAAATGCCGTTTTAGGAATATCTTCAGGCTTTATCTTGATTTGGTGATATCCAGACCTCAAATCTATCTTGGAGAAAACTTTGGCTCCAGCCAATTGATCAAAAAGCAAATCTATCCGAGGTAATGGATACTTATTTTTGTTGGTCACTTCATTCAACAGACGATAGTCAACACATAACCTCAAGGTCTCATCATTCTTTTTTACAAAAATTGCCGGACATCCCCAAGGTGAGGAACTAGGTTGGATAAACCCTTTCTCAATCAATTCTTGTAACTGAGTCTTCAACTTGGCCAATTCCTTAGGTGGCATCCTATAAGCTCTCTGAGAAATCGGAGCTGTTCTAGGTTGTAACTCTATATTAAACTGTACATCCCTATCAGGTGGTAGACCGGGTAAATCTTCAGGAAACACATCCAGAAATTCACACACTATCGGAATATCTCTAATTTCTTTGACAGCAGTTGCACAAATCTTGCCCACTGATCTTCTTAGGGTTGGAAGTTGGATGAGAAGTTGAGAATTACTATCAGGCAAACTCACTCTTAATGTCCTATTCAAAGCATCTATAACAGCCTTATGCTGATACATCCAATTCATTCCCAAGATTACATCTATATCCTGATGCTTAAGGATAATCATGGTAGTAGGAAAAATATACCCACCCAGGTTTACGGGTACCTGGTATACCATTTCCTTAGTACACAGACGTCCCTCGAGCGACTATATAAAAAAACTTTCCTTTGTTGCCCCAATTGAAATTTCATACTTTATGACAAATGTTCTATTGATGAATGAATGTGATGCGCCAGAATAAAAAAGTATAACTACAGGGTGATTGGCAACAGGAAACATACCCATCATCACTGGCTCCCCTTCCGAAATTTCTCCAGCTTGAATATAGAACACTCGTCCTGTCTTCCTCTCATCTTTGCCCTTATGAGCATTCTGATTGGGGTTCTTGTTTGGTGCCTGACCCTGTTGTTGATTGGCAGGGGTCTTCTGATAATTTTGATTAGCCTGCCTAGGATATGGACATTCCCTGGAGAAATGACCAGTCCTACCATAATTGTAACATGGATAGTTGTGACCCTGGGACATTGGAGCATTGCCACTAGGAGCATTGGTTGACTGTGAATTCAGATAGGTTATAGCAGGACGGACATTTGATCGTTGCCCGGCTTGGAACTACGGCGGACGATAAGGAGGACGATTATTATGTACTGGATGATAAATCACCCTCTGCCTCTTCTGATTGCCCCCAAAAGATCCAGACGGCATACTCTTTTTCTTTTTGAGCTCCTTATGCTGCCGATACTTTGACTCTAAAGCAATTGCAATATTTACGGCCTCATGGTAAGTGACATTGGTGCAAGTTGTTATCATTGTTTGTAGTTTGGTATTCAAACCTCTCATAAACCACCTCTTCTTCTTTGCATTAGTATTAACATGTTCTGATATATATTGTGATAGGTGATTAAATCTTCCCACATACTGCATCACGGTTTGATCTCCTTGCTTCAAAGCAAGGAATTCATCTAGCTTCATTGCCATCACTCCTTCAGGGATATAATGGGCTCTGAAGGCAGTACGGAACTCAGCCCAAGTTATTGGAATGCCAGCTAGTTGCATAGCCACTAAGTTTGCCCACCAAGCACTTGCTGCTCCTCTAAGTTGCTGGGTGGCAAACGCAGGTTTCTGATACTCCGTGCATGGAATAAGATCAAATTTCTGCTCTATGGTTCGAAGCCAGTCATCAGCCTCCAATGGTTCATCTGCCTTGGTGAACACCAGTGGTCTTGTGTCTGTAAAATCAACATATGTAGCCTCATGTCTGTTATGGTGGTGACCACGGTTTCCTTGCATCTGATTCTAATTACTTAGAGCGATCTCATGAAGCAAACGAGAATTTTCAGCCATCACATTGACAAGTGCGGTTATAGCATCAGCTAGATTTGTTGGAACTGGTGGCAGATCTGGAATACCATCCTCATCTTGTGAAGTTCCAGGAACATACGAACCCCGCGTACGATGCATCTACTCATAACAAACCAAACTTTATGCATAAGCCTTTATTGAATTGCACAAAAGCTTACTCCAGACACATTACATAGGGTTTACTAATATAAACACCAGAACCTGTAAGTACCAAAACAAAGATACATAGCTTAACTATAACTAACTATTATACAACTCTACTCTTTTTCGTGATTACTTCAAACTTCAGGCTCGGTATCCATTCTGGAATTATTACCGCCTTTATCATCACTTTCATTGATCATTACTAATTCTTCAGGATCTTCTTCTTCTTCCTCTTCTGATTCGTTATCATCGGCAAGGATGACATCGGGGTCCATGGCATCAGCTTGAGGCTCATGATTCGGATTTAGTAGATTACTAAGCCTATGAACTTCCTCATGAAGATAAGTATTATGTTCTTCTAAATCTTCTACATAGAATTCTAGCTCATGAGTTCTAGCTCTAGCTACATTTTCCCTATCCCAAGCCTCATTTCGTCCCTCCACCGTACGAACTAACATGCTTTCGTAGTTCCTGTGTGTGGTGGTGAGACGCCTCAATTGACCCTACAATTCTCCTACCTGTATAGCATCCAAAGCCCTATCTCTAGTAGCTTGTGCTAATTCTATAGAAATCCTATGTATCTCTGCTTGGGGATCAGGCCTAGAACTACTACTGCTAGCACCATCATTTCTAGGGGCAAGTTGGTGACGAGGAACTCCTTTGGGTCCAGTGGACTTACGGGGCATCATCTTAGCACAAGCCATACTGTAGGAAACCAATTTAATCCAAGTAAGACCATCTGATCAAAATCTAAAAAGTAGCTACGATGGATTACATTCCTCAAACCAGACTCACTACTCAACTCTAGACTAAGAGGTGAAGGAAGTAATGAGTGAATTATTCATGATGCATGAATCGTTCTTACGAACAAAAACAGCAAAGTTTATAATGCACATAAATAACATTTATTTTTATATAGGGCATAGTAAGATTACTACTCCACCACACAAAACCTTTTTAATTAAATACGGAATGGTGAGAAAGAAATAAGATAAGTCAGAAGCAATTTGGACCAAACTATCAAGTTAGATTTAGTCATCCCAAATCATTTTGAAGTTTTTGTAAAACAATACAACAAAAACCTTGTAACGAATGCTCTGATACCATTCTATGGCAGAACCTCCTAAGTTATAGGGCCCACATGCACCTGTCACTGTACGACGACCTTTGACATTTATGCATATGTTTCCATTAACTTAAAAAGACTATCGGGTGTCCTCGGGGAACCCTAAATCATCCACGATTTCCGAGCAGGATCACGTTATAGAGTCATTGCAGTATTACAACATTTATTCAAATATCAATACCAGAGTAAAAACAGCAGAAGTCTTATGATAACATAGTTTACAAAACAGTAGTTTCAAACCTTACAAACTAAGTTCGATAATTATTACAAACCATAGTAGTAGTGGAGTGGCATATTTAACATATACATAACACACAAAATAAACATCATGCCCAAGGATCACACATTTACTTCTCATCGTCAGAACGAACGATAGTCATGTAGCACGATCTAAAATAGATCTGCTCATGCGGCTCACCTGCAACAAGGGGTCAACGAACCCTGAGTACAAAAGTACTCAACAAGACTTAACCGAAATAAAACTGATAGAACTCAGGAATGCCGGCTCATGGGATTCAAGGTATGGCTTTAACAATAATCAAAGTTCTTTTGCGTAAAAGCTCTTTAACAAAATTCTTTAATTCAAAGGTAAAACTTTATAAGTACCACATATGAATCTGCCAAGATTCGTAATGAGATCATGAACTTCATATCAATCTCTTTCACAAACCTTTCTCAAGTTCCAGTTATTAATACTACGATGATGAACAGTGAGTTGAGTCTCCATAACCGAGGAGCAACGACGATTCGAACTGATTAAACCCAGCTAGGAATTCCAGACCACACGACATATGCAGGTCCCCGACCTACATATACCAATCTGCACTCAGATCCTCTAAAACAAGAACAGGTCCATGCCACCCGAGAATACAGTACTCCACTAATCCAGCCCATTGCCACATGGGTACACGCTATTCCTATCATCTCTCCACTCCTAGTGCGCGAGTAGCCATTCTCATAATAGAATAGCCAAGTAAAGGCTTACTAGAGTATGTGGTTAGTACTATAAATTCTCACCTCATGCAATTCAACAACAGACGTGCCTTAATCGACACAGACGAAAAGAACCCGCTCACAAGACCTCCATGTCTTGTGGCTCACACACATCGAGTCCACCCGATCTAGATTTATTACTCCACATTCTCATATCACATGATAACATAAGTAACCAAGGTTCCATTTAAAACTTGCAGGTGGCAGGTAATCACCCGACTTTCATCGTTCTAAGCATAGCTAAGCAAAACTAGGCATATACGAATTTAAAACTAGTAATATGGTAAATATGGAATAACAAGGTTGGTAATGTACCAATTTGACTTGTACTTGACTCCTAATCACTTAATGCAGTAAAAAGAAGCAAAAGCGAAATCAATTTGTAAAATACAAGGTAGGGTTGTATGCATCCGGGGCTTGCCTTCGTTGACGGAAAAGTTCGGTTCCTACGACGTTTCACAAGTATTCGATCCGACCTCAATAGATGGATTAATCTCCTCAACAACTTGATTAACTACCACGTGTTCACCTTTGTTCACTACACGTAATAACAATGCCATGTTTAACACGATGCGGAATACGAAACATGATGCTCGATGATGGATGCAAAAATTAACAATTTGAATACAACTTTCATTCGCGGTACAGTTGCAAGTTAAACAACTAAATCTTTTTCCTAACACATACATCAATCGCCAAGGATCGTTATCAACTAATGACCCAAGGACATCACTCAATCAAAAATTCAAACAAAACCTAATTCATTAAAGGTTACTATTTGCTTTTATGAATTAATTATTTAATTCAAAATTATGAAATAAATCAACTTATTCTAATTGAGCTCAAAATTTTTGTAAATGTTCATTACATAATAAGTAAGTGGCAAAACAAATTTCATAATTTTTGGACAATTAATTAAGCCTAGAAAAATCATGGAAATCCATTTATTAATAAATTGAGCAATTTTTATCACATTCAAAAATTGCTGAAAAACAATATTTCATATTTTTCTTAAATAATATACATCACCTAGAGGTTACACAAAAATTTTCATAATTTTTGGAGCTCTAAATAAATCTATACAAAAATAACAAAAACAGATACTATTCATTCATTGCTGAAAAATATAAAAATCCATTTTTGAACTACGCAGTCACTGACAACCTGACCCCACCTGTCATCCCTAACCTCGCGCGTTTGACCACGACGGCGACGGTGCTAACCGACGTAAACTCGTCGATGGTGAGTCTAACGGCGACGGCTAAAGTATCAAAATGATCACCAAGACTAGGCGCATTGATTGACGTCCCTATCAGCACTAATTACGGCCCTATACTAGCTCGTCATCGGCCATGGCGGACGTGGTGGCATGGCAGCGCTACGCCGGCGGCGTGCAACCGGTAGAGCTCAAACAAGGGATCTAGAAAGCACTAGTGGCTCACCCCGAATGCGTTAAAGCAAGGAGCGAGGTCAGAGAAGCAACGAAGAGGCGTGACGACGATCACGGTGATCACGGCGGAGCAAAGATCGTCGGTGAGGAAGAACCGGCGATTGTAGTGGTCAAAACGAGCAACCAACTATAGATTAAGTACCACAGCATCGAAACGAAATGGAATCAACCAAAACCAGGGACGGAGATGCACCGCGGAGCTCTGGCCGCGGCGAATCATGCTCGGCGGAGGAGTTATCGACCACGAGGAAGAAGACGATGCAACTCGAGTTCCCGACAAAGACAAGCCGAATTGGTGGGTCGGCTAGATGCGCATGGAGTAAGCGAAGCTAGAACTAGCTTATTAGCGATGGTGGAGCACAACAATGATGCGCGCGGGCTCACCGGAGATGAGCAAGGTGACGGGAAAACAGAGCAAGAAGAAAGGGCAAAGACGACAGCGGCTCAGGCTATAAAGGGGGCCAAGAAGCTCAAGGAAGCTGCGCTGTGGCCTTCATCGCGCTAGCACAATGCCAAAACGGCCACAACCGCGCCTGGAACGCTGAAGAAGGAAACGCCGGCAATGTAGCTTCGGCGGTGGACACTGTTCACAAAAATTACAGATTTGCCATTCGCCAAATTTCACAAATTACTCCCAAATTTTCATAACAACTCAAAAATCTCCAAAAACAAAAGTTGTTCAAAATCAAAAGTTCTACAACTTTTATTTAGAAACCTTACCCAAATTCGGCCTACATTTTGAAATGAACTTTTGAATCCAAAGCGGGGATATTTAAGGAATTTTGCCTTTTTGAATAACTTCAAATTTTACTACACAACTTGAAAAAGTCCAAAAACAAACTTTGCTTAACTTATCAAGCTCTACACTTTTGCTTTTGGACTCAACCCCAAAATATGCATAGATTTTGAAACGTGTTTTCAGGGTAGGATTTAAATATTGAAAATCAAGGTTTTCGGAGTTTCAAATCAATACAAAGATTTCAAACTTGATTCAAACAATACCAAGCAATGCTTATAACATAAATGTAAACTTATTTTAGTGAATGCATACAAAGTGTTTAATATGACCAATTGCCTTGCAATACATATGATGACATGGCCGTTTTAGTATTTAAACACCCGGGGTGTTACACATGGTCTCGCCCTTGTGGATCTAGGTTGGCCTAGACGCATGCTGTCACTGCGCCGCTTGCTGAGCTAAGTATTGCAGGGAAGCAGGTCCATTGGGGACCCCAGGTTTATGAACCCGACAGAAGCCCTCAAGCCCCTTTGGAGCATCTGTGAAGCCGTGAAGGGGCTGCTGAGTTGCTGCTTTTGAGGGCGCACGGGAGTACGATGCTGAAAGATCTCTCGTACGGAGAGAGCATCGTACGTCTCGAACGGGCCCCTGTCCTGGATTCTGGATTAGAGGACGAAGAGAGGGAGGAGAGCATTATAGCGGGAGAACAAGGATCTTGGCTCCCTTGTTCCGCTTCATTCCCCAAGGGGCAGAGCAGTCTTGGGGCTATTCACACACGCTTTGCGTGTTATTGTAAAAGCCTGGGGCTTGTGTCTTTTGCTTAATGAAAGCTTGTATTTGCTTTATATTTCCTGTGCCCATTGTGTCGTGGAGGTGGGTTGTTATTGGAACTTTGGTGTTTTCCCCCTTGGTTTGTTGTACTGTGTAGGGTAACCGAGTAGGATTTATACGCCCAGCCTCTATGTGGAGGACTGGCAAAGGCCGCGGAGGTGCACAGAGTGGATACGGGTGCCCAGCCTCCATGGGGAGGACCGGTGAAGGGTCGAGATGGTGACTAGAGGGGGGGTGAATAGTCTTTTCTAAAACATAATCGCATCGGCTAACCGATACAAATGCGGAATTAAAACTATCGGTCTAGCCAAGACTATACCCCACTATATATGTTCACTAGCACCTTATAAAGATAACAATTATGCAACAAAGGTGACGGGCTAATTAGAGCTCTCCTAAACAATTCTAGGAGCAAGGTTACATAAACCTATGCCACTAGTACTTTAAGCAACAAGAGAGCTCCTACACATGCTAGTAAGCAAAAGCACAAAGCTAACTAAGCTCACTAGCAATGCTCAATAACAAGGCAACCAATGCCTAATTAGAGAGCGCAAATACTTAGCTATACAAACTAAGCAATGTGACTAACAAGGTTACTAAAACCAAATTAGCCACGCAATGGAGCTACTTCTATGCTACACAAGCAAGAAGGTAATTAGCAAGCTACACAAGCTATCTAATTACAAGAGCAACTACACAAGCTTAATATGTATAAAAGTAATGGCAAGCTTGTGTAATGGGGATGCAAACCAACGGGAAGAACAAGATTGACACGATGATTTTTCTCCCGAGGTTCACATGTTTACCAACACGCTAGTCCCCGTTGTGTCGACCGCTCACTTAGTGGTTTGGCGGCTAATTAGCATCACCCGCTAAGCCCGCACGTCGGGCGCCACAAGAACCTACCCCTTGAGTGAGGGTAGCTCAATGACACGCTTTACTAGAGTTGCTCTTCACGGCTCCCGTGGGGCGAGCACAATGCCCCTCATAAGCACTTCTCCAGAGCGCCGCACAAGCTTCTTGCGCGCTTCGACGGAGACCACCACCAAGCCATCTAGGAGGTGGCAACCTCTAAGAGTAACAAGCACCACTGGCTTACAACTCGATCACCTAGTGCCACTCGATGCAACCTCACGATGCAATCGCACTAGAATCGCTCACTCACACAATCGGATGATCGCTATCAAGTATGTGTGAGATGGAGGGCTCCTAAGCACTCTCAAGCATGGACACAAAGTCCCCCAAGGTGCTCCACACTAGCCATGGCTGAAGGCCACTTCTATTTATAGCCCCGAGGGCTAAACTAGCCGTTACCCCTTCACTGGGCAACGGTCGGGCCGACCGGACGCTTCGGTCGTGTTGACCGGACGCTGGACCTCAGCATCCGGTCGCTCGCAGACGGCCACGTGTCCCGATCCCAATGGTCACTTGACCTGACCGGACACAGCAGCTTCAACTGACCAGACGCTAAACCCCTAGCATCCGGTCGTTTCTAGTAAGGTTCCGACCTTGACCAGACGTGTCCGGTCACACCTGATTGGACACAGCCAGCGTCCGATCACACTCCAACTTCTGCGTCACCGTACGTCAGCCTGACCAGACGCAGCCTGCCAGCGTCCGGTGCTTTCAGATCCAGCATTCGGTCAGTTGACCGATGCCAGCATCTTCGCGATCAACTCGTTTTCACTTCTAACTTCTTCACCCTTGCTCCAATGTGCTAACCACCAAGAATTTGCATCCGGCGCAATAGAAAATAGGCATTCCATTTTCCCGAAAGCGTCGAAGTGTACACCAAACCCATCTCAACCCTGCAAACACCACCTCCTTTGTAAATATGCCAACACCACCAAGTGTACACCACCATGTGTAAGTGTGTTAGCATTTTCACAATCATTTCCCAAAGAATGTTAGCCACTCAACTTGCCATGCCACTCGATCCTAGCGATAATGCAAAGTTAGATCACTCGAGTGGCACTAGATGATCGATATACAAACAAGTTCGCCCCTCCTGATAGTACGGCCATCTATCCTAAACCTGGTCATAAACTTCTCTACACACCTATGACCGGTGAAATGAAATGCCCTAGGTTATACCTTTGCCTTGCGCATTCCATTCCATCTCCTTCAATGTCGATGCAACACATGCACCAACACGATCAACAATGATATGATCCACTTCATATCATCACATGATCATATTGGTTCATCAATCTTGACTCTACTTGCTCTTCACCGTTGCCATCGTCCATCGGTGCCAAGTCTTGCTCAAGCTTCACCGCCACGCGGTCCATCACTCCAAAGCCTTCGACTTGCCCTTCACGCTTGCAACCGGTCCATCAAGCCAAGTCTTATCTTGATCTTCTCCACCTTGATCACATGACTCAATGTCATGTCTCATGTGCAATAAGCTCCTTCATCATCACATGTGTGAGCTTTGCAACATCTCCAAGCCATTTTCACCTTCATGGCATATGTTGCTCACACACATGTACCTATGGACTAATCACCTGTGTATCTCACATAAACACAATTAGTCCACCTAGGTTGTCACTCAATTACCAAAACCAAACAAGGACCTTTCAACCAGTGAAGGTCGCGGAGGCACGCCAGAGGGATATTTACACCCAACCCCTGAGGAGGGGACTGGTGAAGGGTGTGGAGGCACACCATGCAGACATAGGCGCCTAGCTCCTGAGGAGGAGACTCACTTGTAATCCATTTTCCATCTGGTGCGCGCGAGCGCACCCGGTGGGTGCAGCCCCTGAGCCTATAGCCGACTAGGGAGTTGGTCGAAGGCTGAGCACCTTGGTAGTCTTTTTTGGGGCTATGGACTCTTATGTCTCTTCTGGTCAAGGTGTTTGCCTGTGTTCGTTCCGACCGCAACCTATGCGGTCAGTTGGGTTCCTGAGTCAGGATCTAGCGGCCTGAGCCCCTGAGCCACTAGGGGCCAATTAGGGTCGGTCGAGTTTCATGCGTCACCCTGTCCTTGGTTTCAACAACTAGAGGAGTTGAGCTAACATCGCTTGCCTCAATGGCTCGAGTGACGCGCTCAGTGAGCTCACTAACAGGCATGTCCGAGTGGAATCTGGGTCCGTTGTTCATAATGGGGTCAGCATAACCCTCATGTGGCATTCCACTGCTCCATAACCTGCCTCTTGATAGATTCCCAAGCCATTCCGAAGACCAACTCAGGTGGCCCGCTGGCCTCCCCTCGATGGATATTTTGTGGGCATGGCTCGAGGCCAGGATCGAACGAGAAGGTCGAGATGACCCTGTCCGCTTCTGAGTGGATTAGGCGAGGGCCGCTGGGGATCATCTATGTTTTCTCCCCTGGCTCTATTTGACACGAGGCGGCCTCGAGCCCTTTGTGGGCCAGCCTTCGAACCTTAGTCGGTCGCCGCTCATATCGAATGAGATGATGACCGCTTTGTGACACGACACAAAGCATTGTGATGCAACAATTGCATATGCAATGCTTGGATGTATGAGATGAATGTATGAATGCATGCATGAGAATGGATGAATGAATGCTCATGCACTGAAAAGGTAAAATGAGGGTTGGTAAAGTTACCTCGATGGTTAGAGTGACGGGTTTGGGGAGCTCCTATCAGATATGTCTGAGTGGAATCTGAGTCCATCGTTCGTGACGAAGTCGGCATAACCTGCATTGGGCATCCCATAGCTCCTTACCCATTTCTTGGTAGCCGTTCGATCAACTTGGGTGACTGGTTGGCTTCTCCTTAATGGAGATTTCGCTGGTGGGCCCCTCCGAACCTTTCCTAGGAAAGCGAAGGGTCGTTTGTGTGCGATTGTGCCTCATTTCCTACGCCTAGGTTGTGGTAGTGGTGGGCCCCACCCAGGCCACATCCCGCCAGCCAAGCAATGTTCCATCGGGCAGGCGCATCCCGTCAGCTAGGCCACATCCCGCCACATGTTCTTTCGCATTTAAATACGAGGAGGAGAGGATTTTTTCTCCCATCTCTTCACCTTTCCTTCACCAACACTGCTTCCTCTTCCTTCTTCTTGCTAAGCATCTTTGTGTGCTATGGGGGTTTCTAGGAGAGAGGAGAGCAGAGCGAGGGAGAGGAAAAACTTATAGATCTGCTCATAGATCCATGGCGTGATGTCGAACTGGAGGCCTTCCAACATGGATGAGGAGGTGCTGGCCACCTTAGCCTAGAAGGGGCTGCTCCCATCAAAGGAAGTGGTGTATTGAAGGGCTCCCGCACTAAGAGAGGTTGTTTTGCAAGTTTGGGCCAATGAGGTCATCTCCTTCCTTGCCTTCCACAAGCATAGGCTCGGGTACCCCGCGCACTGGTTCCTACATGGGCTCCTCAATGAGTGGGGCCTAGAGTTGTCGTACCACAACCTGACTAGGGTGCTGCACATCACTAGCTTCGTCACTATTTGTGAGGCCTTCCACAGGATGGAGCCGCACATGGACCTCTTCTGGTAGATCTTCAGCGGGCGGGCCCTGTCTGATGGGAAACCACCCAGAATCGCTTTGGTTGGTGGGTTTGCCCTGCAGAAGTGGCCTAAGCCATTGGTCCCCTACCCAGCTTACTCCCCCAGTGACTCCAACTAGGGATGACATGGCGCGTGGTTCTACATCACGAACCTGGAGGAGGTGCCATTCTTGACGTTCACCGGGGAGAGGCCGAAGAGGAGGGAAGCTGGTCGTGGGGTCCTGCCCGTCGGTAGAACAAGCTATAGATCATCGAGACGGAGCTTCGGAGGCTTGTGCGGCATGGCCTTGATGGGTTGTGGGTCTTCTATACCTTCTTCCATTGTCAGGTCACCCCATTTGCGGAGAGAACGTGACCGATGTGGGAATACTCTGGCCTAATGGATCCTGACCGTGCGTCGTCGGAGTTGTCAAGGGATGAGGTCTAGTGTTATCTTGATTGGGTGCTGTAGTTGGGGGATGATGAGTCCCTCAAAGGGATGTCTAAACCTCTCCATGCCGTGAAGTTGTCCGATCTGGTATACTCCTTTCCCATGACCTTTTTCCTTTCTGTTTTGATCTTTAGATTGATTTTAAGCCACCTATTTCACAAGGGCTTGCGGGGTATAAATCCCGGCCGCATCTTCCAAGAGGGGCAGAAGGCATGGCTCGACAAGCCACCTAGAGGGAGGCTATGCTTGCTAAGAAGAATAAGAAAACCATGAAGGTTCGGAGGAGGTTTGAGAAGGAGAAGGAGATCAATCGACGGCTCCACGACAATGAGCACCGGGATGAAGTGGAGGAGGAGCTCGAGTCAAAGGACCCCATGGAGTCGGGTGACAATGCAGGTTCCTTAGAGTACAAGGGAGATGAGGGTGCTGCCATGACCTTGGTGGAGCATTGTGCACCTATGGCTACGCATGTCAATGGTGGGCATGGTACAGAGACATGCGGTGATGCTCCTGAGTCAAGGAAACATGCCATCGGTGAGGATGCTGCCTGTGAATGGGAGGTGAAGCGGGCACGGTCGTTGCACCCTTTGGATGCATCATCGGCTTCGCGGCCCCTTGCCCCGAGTGTGGCGGAGCATGCTAGTCGGTTGAGGGGACATGATCATTCCCCTGTGTCTTCGGGGTCAACGCGTGTGCGCTAGTTGCTCTAGTGGTTTCACCATGAGCTAGGGCCATGGCTGTTCACGGGCCGAATGGGGACCGGCCAGGTCACCCCCACCCTCGGTTTATCTAAGGGGCGTGGGTCACGACCCTCGAGCGATCCTTGTCTGGTTGGCTTGTTGTCAGGCAGTTGGGGCTTCAAGGTTCTACCACTTTCATCTAGGTATGTATTCATGCTTCCCTTTGTTCTCATAATTGAGTTTTTGAGTGAGACTAACCTATGCTTGTGCCCTTTTTTGCAGCGGCCAGGAGCCGGTAGGCCTGGGGATCTCCTCACCTCTCATGTGAGAAGAGTGGAGACCTAGCCTATGGTGGGTTGCGATGAGCGGAGGGGGAAGCAGGCTGGTGGTGACGTGACCTTCCTTAATGGGGGTTGCGTCTTCCTGATTGGTCATGAGCACAGCAGCGGCGGTGATGGTAGTGATCCTCATGGTGATAGCGGAGGCGCGGTTAGAGGTGACTCTTGTAGTCCCTCCCTCGCTAGTTGTGGAGGAGGAGGGGATGGAAATTGGGCTCCCCATCTTGCCCGGTGGAGGGGCGCATGGTTCGCCCTCCTGGTCAGAGCTGGAGGAAGCCAGAGGGGCCATGGCTAGGTCAGAGGTAGAGCAGCCACTGGTGAGCCGTGGAGTCCTGGTGGTGGACATCCCCTTCAATGGCGAGGAAGACACCAGGGTGGAGCCGCTAGCCATCCTGCCATCCTAGGAGTTGGTGATGATCCAGTCATCACTTGATACTATGATGGTTGGATCTTCCGGTAGGTCAGGGGTGACTTGTAAGCTAGTGTGGCCTTGCCCTGGCGAGCTAGGAAAGGCCCGGTTTGTCCTTCATGATGAGGAGGAGGTGAAGCTTTGACACCTGCTCAAGGATAGAGGACTGTCGATGGAGTCCGATCTCACCCTTACCAAGGCAAAGCTCAAGGAGGCCTTGGATAGGGTTGAGCTCATCGATTAGGCCATGACTATTGACCTGCCATGCATTGCAGAGGTAAGTTTTCTATGTTCCTGGTGTTGTCTTTCATTCCTTAGCATTTAAACGGTTGTCTTAGCACACCTGTTTATTGTCTCGCAGGACCTAGAGATGATGTTGATCCGCAAGTCCCAGTTTCTCCAGGAGGAGCACAATTAGATGGAGCAAGAAGTAGTGGTGTTGTGGTGGATTGACAAGCTGAGGCACGGGCTGGAGTCCACCCACCATAAGTCCCAAGACTAGGCCACTGAGGTGATGGGAGCACGGGCAGCAGAGCTGCATGTGGTCAAGCGGGCTACTGTTGCTGAGTAGAAACTCAACATGGCAAAGGCCCACTTGGTGGAGACCGAGGTGGCGTTGAGGAAGTCCTTGGAGGCTCTGGAAGCGGAGCAGAAGGCCTGCTCAGACACTGAGCGAGAGGTCATCACGCTTAGGGGGCATATGCTCGAGGCAGAGGAGTTGAACACTCCGCTGCTCGAGAGGGTGACCAGTCAAAAGGAAGGGCTTTCCATTCTCGAAAGCACCCACCTCTATACATACATGTTCTACCATCGGTTGATGCCTTGAATTTTTTTCCTTGCTCCTAAATTTGTCGTCCATTTCTAGAACTGGGTGGAAAGATTGGCTCTCTAGAGCAAGAGGTGGAGACGGCCAAAGCAGCAGTCGGTTGGAGTGCAGAGGCGCTAGCCTAGTCCCTTGTGGAGTGATGTGCTCTCGAGGAAGAGCTTGATCAGCTTCACAACATTGCATAGGTGGTGGTCTCCAAGGTGTTCAGTTTAGGTCCAAGCACCAGTACACCCGCCGTCTAGCTGGCGGAGGTCCTAAATGAAGTTCAGGTGCTCATCTCCGATGGCATGTTCTATGAGACGTCGGGGGTGCTAACCTCGGTGGTGACCCACTACCCTGATCTAGACTTCGTGGCCATCTATAGAGGATATGCCGATGGGTGGAACACAGATAAGATCCATGCACTGGGGGAAAGTTTGGTGCCACACACATAGGTGGTCGCTGAGTAGGTCACCACGTAGTGGGTGATGGAGGCTCACCATTCGACCGTGGCCGCAGATGTGTGCCGGGAAGACGTCGTCCGGCCTACGGAGGTAGCGGAGGCCGGGTCAGAGCCAAGCATCATCCCGCCCCCAACCGAGCCGAACATCACCCCAACCACAGCGAGCCGAGCATCATCGTCCTAACCTTAACCGAGCCGCCTCCATCCTTGCCAACCGCATCGTCAACCAACACTGCCGGGGGCCACAATAGAGTTAGAGTAGAAATAGTTAGTTTATGTAGAAGTTGAATTCATGGGGGAGCCCCCGTGTGAACAATTTTACATTCATGAATATTTTAAGTTCATTTTGTGATGAAATAACTTATGAGGGGATGCTTGTCCTGTCCACCCTTATTTTTATCCTTGCATAGCTTTGTTTTTTGTCCTTTCTTTTTCACACCTGCTCGTTGACCTGTAGGCTGCAACCTTAAGAACCCGAGCATGGCCCACGAGGCTCAACTGCTCATAACCATAGGTCATGGTGGGGTGTGATTGGTCAGGAGGCTAAAGAGCAAGTTACATACGGTAATCAAAGGAATGGGATGCCCTTTCATTTGGGCGATGCCCTTTTGTTTGGGTGAAAAGTGTTACTAATAAAAAATGATAGTAAAAAAGGGGTGGTATCGCAACCTCGTGGAGCCCTTGAGTGACCTAGGCTGAGAGTGCTCAGGCTAGGGCGCTATAGGAGCAAGCATTGAATGGAAATAAATGGTAAGACTGAGATTTAGAGAAAGAAATGACGTAACTATTCGATGTTTCGCGTGTTGATGATAACATTACTGTTGTCGTCCTTCAGCCAGTAGGCGCCTGGTCGAATCACCTCGGCCACCACGTATGGTCCTTCCCATGGTGGAGAGAGCTTATGTTTATCTTTGGTTGACTGGGTCCTCCATAGTATGAGATCACCGACTTCAAGGATCCTTCCCCTGATTTTTCTTTCATGGTACCTACGGAGAGTTTGCTAGTAACGAGCGGAGCGGATGACGGTCGTCTCATGAGCCTCCTCGAGTAGGTCAACCATGTACTGCTGAGCCTCTATGGCTCAGTCTCGGTCAAAGGCCTTTACTATTGGGGCACCATAATCGAGGTCGGATGGCAACACTGCTTTGGCTCCGTATGCCAGGAAGAAAGGGGTGAACCCCGTGGACCAGTTTAGGGTTGTTCTTTGGCACCAGAGGATCGTTAGGACATTTGCAACCCATCGCTCGTTATACTTTTTGAGTCATTCAAAGATGTGGGGCTTGAGTCCTTGAAGGACCATGCCATTGGCCCGCTAGACCTGTCCGTTAGTACATGGGTGTCCGACCGAGGCCCAATCGATACTGATGCCGTATCCATCATAGAAGTCCAGGAACTTCTTCCCGATGAAGTTTGTTCCGTGGTCGGTGATGATACAGTTAGGGACACCAAACTGATAGATGATGTCGAGGAAGAACTTGACCGCCTCTTCTGAGCGGGTATTGGTGATGGGCTTTGCCTCTATCCACTTGGTGAACTTGTCCACCGCCACGAGTGAGTGATGCCACCTGAGGCCTTTTTGAGGGGTTTGACCATGTTGAGGCCCTAGACCATGAATGGCTAGGTGATGGGGATGGTTTGAAGCTCCTATGCCAGCAGGTGAGTTTATCGAGCATAGAACTAGCATCCTTCACACCTACAGATCACCTCCTCTGCATCTCGCAGCGCAGTGGGCTAGTAAAAACCTTAGCGAAAGGCTTTCTCAACCAACGATCTTGGGGCTGCGTGATGTCCACAAATTCCAGCATGGACTTCAAGGAGAAGCTATTTCCCCTGGTTGGTCGAGATGCACTTCATCAACACTCCCAATGGACTTCCCTTGTAAAGTTTGTTACTAGTGATGACAAACATCTTCGCGCATCGAGCGATTCATCGTGCTTTAGTCCTTTTCGGTGGGAGAAGCTCCTCGAGGAGGTAGGTGGGTAGTGGTGCTCTCTAGTCGGTCGGATCGAGTGCCATCACGGCGATGTCGCCGGGCGACGTTGCCATGGAGGCACCAAGGTTAGAGCCCCCAAGCGCTCGGTCGGGGTTGGGGCACATTGGGGGGTTAGATCCCCTGAGTGCTAGATTGGTGTTGGAGAGTGTCTAGGTTGGATCCTCTTGGATGCAGGTAAATGGCTTGTGGAGGTCATTTACAAAGACCCCATCAGCGGGCGGTTCCTATCTGGCCACCAATTTTGTGAGGAAGTCGGCGGCGGCGTTGTCCTTTCGAGGGACATGATGTAGTTGGATCCCTTGAAACTTGTCCTTGAGCTTGCGCACCTCCTAGTAGTATGCCTCCATGAGAGGCCTCTTGCAGGAGGACTCCTTCATGATTTGGTCGACGACCAACTCTGAGTCACCATGGGCATACAACCACATGCACCGAGCTTAATGGCGATGTGTAGTCCATTGATGAGAGCCTCGTACTCCATGGCATTGTTCAAGGCTAAGAAATGGAGACAAATCACGTAGCAGAGCCTACTCAGATCCAGGGAGATCAGAACCACTCCAGCCCCCGAGCCGAGCACCATGACCGACCCATTGAAGTACATCGTCCAGTACTCATGGGTGACGTCTGGGGTTAGGAGCTGGACTTCTGTCCATTCGGCGATGAAGTCGGCAAGAGCCTAAGACTTAATAGTGGTGCGGGGGACATACCTGATGTCATGGTCCATAAGCTCAAGAGCCCACTTAGAGATTCGACCAGCGGCGTCGTGGTTAGGACAACCTCCCCAAGTGGGTATGAGGTGACGACCATGACCTCATGGTCAATGAAGTAGTGTAGGAACTTCTGAGTTGCCATCAGCATGATGTACAGAAGCTTCTGAACCTGGGGGTAGTGAATTTTGGCATCGATGAGTACCTCACCAATGAAGTACACCGGTCATTGGACCTTCAGGGGGTGCCTCGGCTCCTCCCTCTCGATGACGAGGGAGGCGCTCACAACATGGTTGCTTGCCACGATGTAGAGGAGAACGGATTCTCCCTATTTGGGAACAACGAGGATTGGGGCCAATGTTAGTGATGCTTTGAGGCTTTCCAAAGCCTGTTGTGCCTCCTTTGTCCAAACGAATGCATCTGTCTTCTTAAGGAGTTTGTAGAGAGGCATCCCCCATTTGCCTAGTCGGGAGATGAACCGGCTTAGGGTGGCCAAACAGCCGGTGATCCGTTGTACGCCCTTGATGTTATGTATAGGGCCCATGTTGGAGATGTCCATAATTTTTTTGGGGTTGGCTTCGATGCCGTGCTCGAACATAATGTATCCGAGCAGCTTCCCCTTTGGAACCCCAAAAACATATTTTTTGGGATTCAATTTGACACTGAACCTTTGGAGGTTTGGGAATGTGGCAGCCAAGTTTGCGATCAGGTCGCTAGCTTGAGCTGTTTTCACCACTGTGTCATCTACATAGATGGCGATTGTTGGTTTTGGCTGCTCGACTTGGTTAGGTTGATCAAGCAGGTCAATTTGGTCAATGAAGCATTGTTGCATGCACAGTTGATAGGTGGCGCCAGTGTTCTTTAGACCAAAAGGCATGGTTACATAACAGTACGAACTATATGGGGTGATGAATGAAGTTGTGACCTGGTCAGACTCTTTCATAGTGATCTGGTGGTAGCCTGAGTAGGCATCTAGGAAGGAGAGGATTTCACACCCTAAGGTGGAGTCGACTATCTGATCTATGCGTGGTAAAGGGAAGTGGTCCTTTGCGCACGCCTTGTTGAGACCAGTATAGTCAACACACATTCTCCATTTCCCATTCTTCTTTTTTACAAGAACAGGATTAGCTAGCCAGTCAGAGTGGTATACCTCTTTAATGAATCCGGCTGCCAGAAGTTTGGTGGTCTCCTCGCCTATGGCCCTACGCCTCTCATCATCAAAGTGACGTATGCATTGTTTGGTGGGCTTTGAGCCTAGGACAACGTGTAGTGCAAGCTCGGTGACCTCCCTCAGTATGCCTAGCATGTCAGAAGGCTTTCATGCGAAGACATCATGATTTGCGCATAGGAAGTCAACATGCTCGCTTTCCTATTTTGCTGAGAGCTTAGTCCCGAGCCAAACCATCTTAGTTGGGTTGGTTGGTCTATCTCCACCGCCTTAGTTTTGTCAGTCGGATGGAACATACTCAAGGAGGTCAGCCTGTTCTAGTTGGGGACTGCTGGAGTCGCTGAATTCTTGAGCTTCGAGAGCTTGGTGGAGTTGATGACGATAGTGGTGAGCTCATAATGCTCACGATCGCATGTGTAGGCGTGCAAGAAGGTGCTACCTATGGTGATGATGCAATTCAGCCCTGGCATCTTTAGCTTGAGGTAGGTGTGGTTAGGAATTGCCATGTACTTGGCGTAGCATGGCCACCCCAAGATGGCATGGTAGGACCCCAGAAAGTCCACTACCTCGAAGGTTAGGACCTCTAAGCAGAAGTTAGCATGGTCGCCACATGTGATGGGCACATTGATCTACCTGAGTGGGTATGCCTGCATCCCTAGGATCACACCATGGAAGGGAGAGCTCACTGGGTGGAGCTCCGACCAGGGGATACGCATGGTGTCAAGAGTGTCGATGTAGGGAATGTTGAGGCCGCTACCTCTGTCCATCAGCACCATGGTGAGGCACTTCTTGTAACACCCTAGGTGTTTGGCTTCTACATTTGCACTGGCATTTCATAAACATGAGCATCATTCATCCATTCATGAGCTTGGATTGTTGAAACATGCTTTTGAAACATTACAACATATTGTTCTATTCCATGTGTGTTTGTTTTATGAAATGAATTATGTGCAACACTCAAGTGCAACATATGCAACTCACTCTTAAAACATGTCACATACTTTAGTAACATGGTTAGTTAGTACTATGCAACAAACTCATGAAACGTATGCAACATGGCTTTGAAACAAAAGTAACATTTCACTTGTTCTTCCTTGTTTCAATACATGTGATGCTTGATTTTTGTGTGATCAATGTGTGGTGTGGCTAATTATCCTCTTAAATAACTTAGCTACACTTAGAATGTCATTAGGAACAATGTTCATGTTGACCATATTGCCTAATTATGTTTCCTAGTAATAGTTTGACTAGTGTTGACCCCAAGAGCTCTTTTGTTTGACTATTTAAAAAGTACAGCTTAGAGTATTTGCATGTATGAGCAACCTAATGCAAAGTCGTAGCAAATTATATAAGGAACAAAAGTTATTTTATGACCTTCTCATGAAAATGTGTAGAACATGCTCAAAAAGGGCCCACAAGTTAGTTTTGAGGTCTATTTGGAGACTCAGAAATTTTCTAAGTCAAAAACCAAATTTTAGTTTCATTGGCTCAACATTGGAGATGAGTTTACTCGTGATTCTTTGAGAATTAGGCCTTGGTCTTTTAATATAAATTGTAGACTGTATGAAGGGCTACAACTTTCATTTAGATGGATTTCACTAATCATAAACGGTTTAAGAGATCAATCGTCATCAACTTGAGCTGTCAGGCTATGATGGCTTAACTGATGGCGAGCTACAGTACTAGACCGTTTTAGGGTTCAAACACCTCATGGTGCCGTGCGTCACCGGCGTCCTGCCTATGCAGGCCATGTCGGGCTACCACGCGCCAAATGAAGCGACAGCATCCACCCGTGAGCCTCCTAGCGCCACATTTCATTCCCTGCTTCTCCTTCGCCTCCTTCGCTCGTCCGCAGCACCACCGCCGCAGCAGAGCAGCGTCGCCGTCGCCATTGATGGCACAAGCTCACGCCTCATCGCTCAATTGCCACCGTAGTAGCCCCTCTATGATCCTACTATCGCACCGCACCCACAGTTGCTTGCTAGCCGTGTTCGGTAAGATGTCTCACCACGCGGACCTCGTCGGTACTCCGCCGCCGAGCCTCGTCGTCGTGGCCAGGACACCTCCGTCCGCCATTCGCTGTGAAAGCTTGTGCATTAGTTTCACCATAGTTGGTAGAGTCTTGGCTGATCCGTAGATCGAGCTCTCATGGTCAGCTTCAACATCTCGTTGTCGAGCCACGCTGTCTTGCTGCCATGGCCGCCACCATCATCTTGATCTCCGATAATAGGTCCAGCCAAGTCGCTCTATAGGTTTGGGAGGTCTAGGAGGTCATGGTCGTGCCGGTGTAGTCACCGAAAAAGTCACCGTTGGCGAACTCCGGCTGATCCCGCGCCGTCCCCTAATTTTCATGTCGCTGACATGCGGGTCCTCCTGTGTCGTGGACCCCGCCTGCCAGTGACTGTTAAGAAATAGGATAGCTCATTTATTTCAGTTTTGAATACAACTTTGTGAAATTTATATCTGGAGTTTGGTAGATCCAAATTTGGTGGTTCCAATTTTGTTAGGATCTTGGTGAAGTATAGTATTTAGGAAAAATATAATATTAGCACTTGTAGTAGAGTTTCTGGAAGAATTAAATTAAAACTTGACATGTATTTTTAAATGAATACAAATTTGTTTAATTTATATCTGGACTTCCTGTGCTCCAAAAATTATGAAATTTATATGGTGAGCTTTTCTTGATGAGTATAAGCTCTGGTAAAAATTTGAGAGTCAGTGCATGAATAGTTTTTGAGTTATAAATTTTCCTTTTATAATTAGGTGATCCTTGTGTGAATTGTTATAAATTATCTATGAATCCAATGTTCATGAAATTTATTAGAGGTTGTCCTAGTACCTTAAGGATGCTAAGAAAAATATAAAATCTATTGCTTGACACTTTTCACTAGGGTTTCCTATTTATGTTATTTTAAGCCTTTATGCCTTGTCATTTTTGTATAGGATGTTATACTTGTTCAAATGATGTGAAATTTTTACAGTAGCCTACTTGGAGCATGTAGTACCTACTGTAATTTTTATAGATTAAATGGTGCAATTTTCATATATGTTTAGTATTCCGCTTAAATAATTAAATAAATTAAGAAAGGCATTAAAAGAAATGAATTGGTGGTGAACACCTTACTTTCTAGTGTTCTTGTGATATGGGTGATGAGTGAGTAAAATTGGTTTTGTCCATTTAAATGTTTGCAACATAAGTTAATAATTATTTTCTTGCATTATGTCTTTCTAGACAGTTCTGGGAACTTTGCAAAGTTCACCATGATACTTTGGTTTGCTGGGAAAATGGTGAATACAAAATTGTAGAGAACTTATGTATCTAGCTCCTGTTAAAATTTGGTGGCTTTTGGCCTAGTAGTTTTGGAGTTACAGTCGTTCAAAGTTGGATCACAGTTTTGCTTGCTCTCTGTCTTGTTTAGACCTGATTATGTGTTTATGTAAATTCGACCTGATAAAGGTTAGAATCATGCCTTGTGGTCTGAAAATGAATTGTAGGCAATTTCATAAGCTTTCCAAATTGTCTTGTTGCCTACCATTTTGATTTGTAGACCTCCAGTTATGATCAGTTTACTGTACCGCTATATAGTCCATGTTTTGCTGAAATACGAATGTTTGTGTGTATGCTTTGTTGCAATGTTCTTGTTGATTGTTTAGGTGCTAGCCTAACTTGAGAACATGCTTAGGTGCAGGTGCTAGGTCCTTAACTGAAGATGAGCAATTGTACATTAGATTGTATAAACTTGGTAAGTTAAAGTGATTTGAATAGAGCTTAAGTCAGAAAATACGGACTGCAGTAAGCATGTGCATTCCCCGAGCATTTCTAACTATATTTATATGCATCCATGATATTTATCTTGCACATACATGCAATAGGTGTGCCGGAGGGAGTGACGCTTCTGGAGTTCAAGGGAGCGAGCCAGGAGGAGGAGCCTGAGGTCCAGGCCATCGACGAAGCAGCCACCGAGGAGGAGTTTCCTGAGTGCCCTGACCACCATCCTTCCTCTTTCCTAAAAGGCATGCCCCAGAGCATATTAAGTCTCCCATGCTTTTACAAATATCTTGAGTATCTCTTATTGTTGATGATGCATTAAGTATAGGAATTGGTTGGAACCAATTGTTGCATTATATATCTATCCTTGTACAGGTATCACACTTGAATCCTATTTAAGTTCAGGAATGGGTTAAATGCTTAGCCATGCTTAGTGCGGTAGAAGTCAGGTGATTTCCTGTCACCTGCAAGCTTTAGGATGAGGTGGGTCATGGTTGGCTATATTTACTATCGTAGAAAAGAACCATGTTAATAATGAATTAAGACCGGGCGGAGTTTTGTGTAGGTTTGGACATAGTGACTCTGTCTGTATCATTTAAGGACTGATACAATGTATGTCCTCATGTCATGTTGAACGTAGCCTAACACTTTGCTGGCTAGATAAGTCGTTCTGACCACGAAGCCTAGTAGCTCGACTTAGGCTAGGATCACAAGCAGTTGGTCGCAATCTGGATGGCAGTAAGGATGTGCGGAGAGCCATTGGCGTAAGCCCAAGGGCGAGTTAAGTCACCGAGCACTCATGGCAGAGTGGTTCTCTAATTTTGTGGCACTGATCGTACCCATGACTCCTGAATTGTATCAAAGGTGACTTGTTTGTGACTCTAACGGGGGAAGCAGGGTTTGTGATAGGAATACCCCCTCTAGCTGGATAGGAATCGATTCGAATCACCATCTCTCCCGGATAGTGAGAACTTGACTAAGCAGTGGCAACATAGATTCACTTAATTTAATCATATGGCTAAATGGAGAATGATGATAATGTTGCCACAGTTTATACCTGCTATGGTTAATAATGTTTGCATCTTAATCAAGTGATTGCTTAGTACATGTGCTAATATAGATGACCGGTTAATGGCTAAAAGTCACTGCTAGCTTAGGTTAAGAGTTAATCATTATTACTTATGCTTTTCTACAAAAAGAAAGTGTCAGCCATATCCACTAAATTAAGCTATACATGATCCTTGGTGTCAATTATTTTGGTTTCTGGCAGGTAAGTCTAGCTGAGTATATTCTCATACTCAGGGTTTATTCCCTCTTGTTCCAGATGATCTTCTTTATCAGGGCTTCTGTAAGTACTGTCTCCACCCAGCGAGTGACGAAGACTAAATCACGAGCATGATCCCTGTTTATCTTATCTGAATGCTTTTGTGGGATGTGATCGCCAAGCTGGTACTTGTATTTAAACTCGTGTGTGTGAGTTAAACTATTTGCTTCCACTACTTTACAAGACTTGGTTTGTAATAACTATGACTCTGATGTGTTGTAATCTATCTGCAAACTATTTGTAAAATATTGCAACGTGTGATGTGTTTTGTTTAATTACTGTGATCTTGGTTGTATGCAAGTTGGTTTGAAATCCTTCGTGGTTTCAGTTGACTACCGGGTTTATATGGGCTCAAGTGCGAGAATTTGATCGTTTCGATGATCATTTTTGTACTTGTGCTCTTATAAATTAGACGGTTCTGCTATAGCTGGCATCAGAGCTAGATTCAACACTAAACATGTCATACGGGTATTTAAAAACAAAAGCTTTTGTTGTGAAAATGGTTTTCCAACTTATAGTTATATATAGGTGTTTCAAAATCTGAAATTTTACAGTATGCTGGTGATCACACCCCTTGTAGTCCACATAAGGACTTTTAGGTGGCTTATATAATTACTAACTTAGGGGAAGTGATTATTTCTATTTTGTCGTCCATGCGGCGTGCTATTGCATGGGTGCCATTCGCTTGAATGGTAATGTATGGATCAATTGCCTCTACGACAAGGTAAGTGTGAGTTGTGAGAGCATGACCGTCCAACTGTCGGTCTAGGGGAGAGTTAGTTGTGGTTACTGGAATATTTACATGTTGCATACATGTACATATGAAGGTACTTAATTGTGGGTATATCTATAGGGTAGTATGGATACTAAAGTATATATATCCGGGGATGTATATATGGAGAGTATCTTAGTTTACTACTTTCATTGTGAGAATTATATCTTGTTGGGTTGGGCTGTAATGAAATTTTCTATAGGTATGCCAACAACGCATCGTGTAGATCGACTAGTTACTGCTATTCGAGAGAACGCGTGTATGCCACCGTATATTCTGCTAGAACTCAACTTTTCTTAGGTTTGTGAGGACGTATGGAACGAGCATGCATCATATTCACTCATGTCATTCATATTGCATTACTCCCTCCCTTATAATTGCTTATCCCAAATATTAAGTTTCATCTCTCAAAAAAATAATCCTCTCACAAGAGTTGCATCCCTTTTGATACAGATGGTTACGCCCGTGTTTCCTCCTTGTAGCAGCACCTTTTTGGACTAGTTTGGTATGCCTACCTTGCTCTGGAGGGTGCTAAGCTCAGTTGGGTACCTAGAGGCGCCCCGTTACATGTGGGTGTGGATGGTGCCATTTGGAGATGTGCCATGGTACAATGTGACCTTGGTGGTGCCGTCGAACCCCACGAGATCGCTATGGCATGGGTGGATCACCGAGTCTGATGGGCAAAGCCCATGGGAAGCCATGCAAGTTGCTACTCTTGATGTGCTTATGGACATTGCATAGAGTTTTGGAGAGGTATTGGTGGCTAGACCAGCTTCATCCATTCCTCATGTGGCTCCTACAGATGCTGAATGGACTCAAGAAGCTGGCCAGGCCTTGGTTCAAGGCCGTGGTGAACATGTTCAGAGCGACAATGTGGAAATGAGTGCTATGATGGCCGTCTTGAAGCTCTGTTGAGTCAGGCAGGACACCCTCTCTAGTGTATTAGAAGAAGCTGGCAAGGCAATGGCAGCCCAGTGCAAGTTCAGGTTGTGTGCCCGCAAGTATCGTCATAGGGCGGAGGCATGTGGGCAAGCTTAGCTGGAGGTAGATGAGACTTGAGGCATTGCAAATTATCACCTGCAGCAGTGGGGGCAAGCAGCACACGAGAGAGATGAGCTTCATAACCAGCTTATGAACCTCACCATAGAGAGAGATGAGATAGTATAGGAGTTGGACCATGTGACCTGTCATAGAGATGTAGCTCTGGAGTTAGTAGAAGAAAGGCATCAGGGATGGATCATGGCTAACCACAATGCTTTTCAAAGGGAGAATGCGCTCCAAGAGCAGCTAGAGGAGCTTCAGGTTGAACACCATCACCTGAACAACCGCATGTTTCCTATTCCTCACCCTCCACCAGTTTACCCAAATCTTGGACCTCAAGTGATTGAGGCCGATGAAGAAGAAGAGGACGTGCAGATGGATGTCAATGCCGCTGAACCTACAAATGAAGAGGAAGAGGAAGAGGATGACCCTAAAGAAGTCTAGGGCGTGTCCGAGGTGGACAGTGACCACTATGACTAGTTAGCTAGCAAGTCTCACTAGTTTAAGCTTTTGCCGCCATTGTGTAATGGACTCAGTACTATGGCGGATGTTGGATGTACCTTTTAATTCAGACGTGGCGTGTAATGTACCTTAATCCGCTCCCTTCAGGATGCTTATCTTAGTTAGTGAATTTTAAAACTTGTCATGTTGGAATGCACTACGAATGGCGCTAGTAATCTATTGATGATGTGGACATTGGAGAATGAATTATTGCCTCTGTTTTATTGCATGAATTTTACATTCTCTCTAGTAAATTCAGCTTGGCGCAATTACATTGTTCCTCTCCAATGTGCTAACATCACCAATAATTGCTGGTTGCGCATTATTGCAGATGCCTCGTACTTGTACCACTGGTGTGGCTGGTGATGATGATGATCTTCCACCACCACCACCGCCCACACCAGCGGAATTGATGGCAATACTGGTTGAAGGACAATGCACTATGGCAAATGCTCTCCACATGATTGCAAATTGTGATGGACGTGGTGCATGCTAAGGACCTGAATCAAATCAGTATAGTGACTTCAAAGATTTCCTTGACACTAAACCACTAATCTTCAAGGAGGCTGAGGAGCCCCTCCAAGCTGATGAGTAGTTGAACACTCTCGAGCAAAAATTCCATTTGCTTTGCTTGACTGAGGTGCTGAAGACTGAGTATGCATCTCACCAACTGCATGGGCCAGCTGGTATTTGGTGGAGTCATTATTGGTCCACTATGCCCGCTGATGCCCAAATCACTTGGGATCAGTTTAAGTCTGCTTTTAGGGGAAATTATATTTCTCCTGGTCTCATGGCAATCAAACACACTAAATTTATGAAGCTAATATAGGGGAACAAGAGCTTGAATGAATACCTGCAGGCTTTCATTAACCTTGCAAGGTATGCTACTGAGTTTGTTGATACTGATGCCAAGAAGATCGCTAGTTTCAAGCGAGGACTTAGCCCCAAATTAATGAAAACTATGGGAAATTGTAAGTGTGCTACCTTTAATGAGTTTGTTAGTGATGTTTTATCTCAAGAAAACAACAATGCTATTTATGCTGCTTCAAAGAATCGCAAGAGAGCCTACGAGGCGGGTGCCTCACCGTCCAAAGCTCTACTCACATCTAAGGCTCCATTCTATCCTCCAGCATCAGCTGCTAAGTTCCGCCCAATGCTGAAGAAGAATCTAGGCAGGACTAGATTTCACAAGGCTTTTACAGTTGCTCTTTCAAAGGGCACTACTAGTCAAGGCAACTCCAATGTTCCTCCAAGCAACATGTCATGCTAGAACTGCAACAAGCCAGGTCACTGGGCAAGGAAGTGTCTTTATCCTAGGAAGAATAATAACCAAGGTGGCTGCCAGGGGCAGGTGAACTACACTAATATTGTTGATATTCCTTCAGGAGAGGTAGTCACTGCTGGTAAGTTTCTGGTTGATCAACACCTTGCAGTTGTACTATTTGATTCGGGTGCTTCACATTCCTTTATGAGCCCCACATTTGCATCCAAGTTTAAACAGAAAACATACACTGTAGAGGGTGAGGGTTATTGTATTAGGTCTACCAGTGGTAATATCCCAACAAAGCTAGTAGTCGGGGGTGTGCAACTTGAGGTCGAGGGACAAAGTTATCAGGTGGATCTGGTAGTTTTACCGGGGCTGGGTATTGATGTGATATTGGGAATGAATTGGATGAGCAGTCATGGGGTGCTTATTGATACATCGACTAGAGTAGTCATGCGTAGAGATCCTAGTAATCAAGAAGGTTTTCTATTGCAACTACCTAGGGACAATAATCTCTCTTATGCGGCAAATGCGGTGCATGCAAAGGCTATTACAGATATTCCAGTAGTGTGTGATTTTCCTGATGTTTTTCCTAATGATTTGCTCGAATTGCCCCCGGATCGGGATGTGGAGTTCAAGATAGAATTGCTACCTGGTACAATGCCCATATCTAGAAGACCTTATAGAATGCCTCCCAACGAACTAGCCAAACTTAAGACCCAGTTGAATGAACTTATAAAGAAAGGCCTTATCTATCCTAGTTCATCTCCATGGGGGTGTCTGGCTATTTTTGTGAAGAAGAAGGATCACTCACTATGCATGTGTGTAGATTATAGGCCTTTGAATACAACCACAATCAAGAATAAGTACCCTCTGCCACGCATAGATATCTTATTTGATCAGTTGTCTAAAGCAAAAGTCTTTTCCAAGATTGATTTGAGATTGGGTTATTATCAAATCAAAATCTAGCCTAAGGATATTCCAAAAATTACCTTCTCTATAAGATACGGTCTTTATGAGTATCTTATTATGTCTTTTGGATTGACCAATGCCCCCACACACTTCATGTATTTGATGAATTCGGTGTTTATGCCCAAGTTGGACAAATTCATGGTGGTGTTTATAGATGATATCTTGGTCTATTCTGAGAATGAAGGAGATCACGTTGAACATTTGTGAGTAGTTCTCACTAGATTGTGTGAACACAAGCTTTATGCAAAGTTTAGTAAGTGTAAATTCTAGCTTCGTGACGTACCTTTTCTCAGACACGTATTGTCTGATGGTGGAATTATGGTGGATCCCACCAAGGTGCAAGAAGTGTTGGACTAGAAGGCTCCAATCTCGGTGCACGAGGTTTAGAGTTTTCTAGGGTTGGCTAGTTATTATCGTTGCTTCATCCTGGATTTCTCTAAAATAGCCAAGCCTATGACTCGGTTGCTGCAAAAAGACACGAGGTTTGTTTGGACTTCCAATTGTGATGCGGCTTTTCACACCCTGCGAACCCTTCTAATTTTGGCTCCTGTCTTGGTGCAACCGGACATCGAGAACCCTTTTGATATGTTTTGTGATGCATCCAGCACCGGTTTAGGAGGTGTTCTTATGCAGGAAGGACGAGTCATTGTGTATACCTCTCACCAACTTTAGAAGCATGAGGTGAATTATCCTACGCATGACTTAGAACTCGCTGAAGTTGTTCATGCTTTGAAGGTCTGGAGACATTATTTGCTTGGCAATGTGTGCCACATCTACATTGATCATAAAAGTCTTAAGTATATCTTCACTCAACCTGAGTTGAATATGCGTCAGAGAAGATGGCTCGAGTTGATCAAGGATTATAACCTCCAAGTGCACTATCATCCTAGCAAGGCAAACGTCATTGCGGATGCCTTAAGCAGGAAATCTCATTGCCACTCTTTGATTGAAAGTGACCTCCATTTGTTAAAACTCCTACATCCTGCAGTCCTTCACAACATCACTGTTAGTTGTACTCTATAGAGTCGAATTATTGAGCTATAGAAGACAGATCCAGGTGTGTTCCACATCAAGCGCAAGATGAAAGAGCAAGAAACCAAGCATTTTCGGGTAGATGAGAATGACATGTTATGGTTCAAGGATAGGTTAGTGGTCCCAAAGGATAGAGAGCTTAGAAATCAAATCATATCCAAAGCACATTCCTCTAAATTATCTATTCATCCTGGTAGTAGCAAAATATATCATGATTTGAAGCCTCGTTTTTGGTGGACCAAGATGAAGAAAGAGATAGCCGCTTATGTGGCTAGGTGTGACACTTGTTGTTGGGTTAAAGCTATGCACATAAAAGTTGGATTGCTTCAGCCACTCTCTATTCTAGGTTGGAAATGGGAGGAGATAAGTATGGATTTTATTGTTGGACTCCCTACTACTCAAAGGAATTTTAACTCCATTTGGGTGATTGTAGACCGTTTGACCAAGTCTGCACACTTCATTCCTGTTCGCATGGACTTTCATCCAACTGACTATGCTGAGTTGTACTTCAATCAGATAGTCTAACTTCATGGGGTACCTCGCACTATTGTCTCTGATAGAGGACCATAGTTCACTGCTCGCTTTTGGGAGCACCTACACGGATTATTGGGAACTAAGTTAGTACAAAGCTCTGCCTATCATCCACAAACCAATGGGCAAACTGAGCGAGTGAATCAAATCTTAGAAGATATGTTGAGAGTGTGTGTCATCTCATCTAAGGGTTCATGGAAAAAAATGGTTGCCCCTAGCTGAATTCTCTTATAATAATAGTTATCAAGAGAGTATCAAGATGGCACCGTTTGAAGCTTTGTACAACCGAAAGTGTAGAACCCCATTGAATTGGGTTGAAGCCAGTGAAAGGAGATATTATGGAATTAAATTTGTTCAAGAAGCTGAAGAACAAGTCCGTACTATCCAAACCCATATGGCCGTAGCTCAAGCTAGGCAGAAAAGTTATGCTGATCGCCGTAGAAAACCTATCAAGTTCGAAGTTGGAGACTTCATTTATCTGAAAGTCTCACCCATGAAGAGTGTCCAATAATTTGGTGTGAAGCGAAAGCTTGCACCAAGATATGTCGGTCCGTTTCAAATTATAGGACAGAGTGGTAAGGTAGCATACAAGATCCAATTACCTCCTGAGATGAGTGCTATCTTCAATGTCTTTCACGTATCTCAGTTGATGACTATTCAAGACTTTTTGTGCAAGACTTTTTGTGCGGTAGAACATTAGAAACATTTTCTAGGTACAAGGGGTGAAGTGGGCTAACCATAGGGCTTAATTATTGCAAAGAAATTTAGAATTAGCCCAATTCACCCCTGAAAGGTCCTAATATGGCTAGAGAGGGGGTGAATAGCCTATTTAAAAATCTACAAATCAACTAGAGCAATTTGATTAGTATGACAAATAGCGTAATGCAAACTTGCTCTAGCTTCTATAAGGGTTGCAAGCCACCTATCCAACAATTCTAGTTGCAATGATTACTTAGGCACACAAACTTGCTATGTAATTACTCACTAAGAGCTCTCAATCTTGCTACTCTAAAGAGCTCAACTAGATGAATGTAAATAAGTGAGTAGGGTGATTATACCGACGTGTAGGGGATAAATTAATCACAAGATGAATATATAACCAATCACTCGGAGAATGCAATAGACAAGAGACAATCGATTTTCTCCCGAGGTTCATGTGCTTGTCAACACGCTACGTCCCCGTTGTGTCGACCAACACTTGGTGGTTCGGTGGCTAAGAGGTGTTTCACAAACCTCGTCCACATGATAGGACACTGCAATAACCGACCCACAAGTGAGGTAACTCAATGACACGAGCAATTTACTAGAGTTACCTTTCGGCGCTCCGCCAGGGAAGGTACAACTCCCCTCACAATCATCAAAGACAGCCACGAACAATCACCAACTCATGTCGATCCTCCACCACTACACTGAGCCATCTAGGTGGTGGCAACCACCAAGAGTAACAAGCAAAATCCACAGCGCAACACGAATACCAAGTGCCTTTAGATGCAATCACTCAAGCAATGCACTTGGATTCTCTCCCAATCTCACAAAGATGATGAATCAATGATGGAGATGAGTGGGAGGGCTTTGGCTAAGCTCACAAGGTTGCTATGTCAATGAAAATGTGCAAGAGAGTGAGCTTGAGCTAGCCATGGGGCTTAAATAGAAGCCCCCACGAAATAGAGCCGTTGTACCCCTTCACTGGGCACACTACGGGCTGACCGGACGCTCTAGTCAGACTGACCGGACTCTAGACCCAGCGTCCGGTCAACCGATGTAAGCCACGTGTCATTGTCCATTCAATAGGAACCACCCGATCACAACGGCTAAGTAGCGACCGGATGCTCCGGCACAAATGACCGGACGCTAGACCCCTAGCGTCCAGTCGTTTACAGTAAGGTTCAAAACTGGGTTTTCTTCGATCGGACGCGTCCGGTCCACCTCGACCGAACACACCTTAGCGTCCGATGCAAAAACCTGGATACTATGCTGACCCATCAGTTCGACCGGACCTAGACTTCCAGCATCCAGTCAATTTAGATCCAGCATTCGGTCACTTACAATGACCTCCAACTTTTCTATCTAGGGCATCGGTGGCACCGTCGGACTGTCCGCACTCTACGGGCGGGCACTCCGCCGGTGAAGTATCTTACCCTTGCTCAAATGTGCCAACCACTAAGTGTATCACCTTGTGCACATGTGTTAGCATATTTTCTCAAACATTTTCAAGGGTGTTAGCACTCTACTAGATCTTGAATGCATATGCAATGAATTAGAGCATCTAGTGGCACTTTGATAACCGCATTTCGATACGAGTTTTACTCCTCTTATTAGTATGGCTATCTATCCTAAATGTGATCACACTCACTAAGTGTCTTGATCACTAAAACAAAATGGCTCCTATATTTTATACCTTTGCCTTGAGCCTTTTATTTTTCTCTTTCTTCTTTTCCAAGTTCAAGCATTTGATCATCACCATGTCATCACCATTATCATGATCTTCGCCATTGCTTCATCACTTGGAGTAGTGCTACCTATCTCATAATCACTTTGATAAACTAGGTTAGCACTTAGGGTTTCATCAATTAACCAAAACCAAACTAGAGCTTTCAACCCCCCCCTCTTGGGCATCTTGATCCTTTCAAAAGCCGTCTTCATCCTTGCCCGCCGCGCCTCCTTTTTTGGCCTCTCCATGAGCTTGTCAAGGTGTTTGTTGGGATAAGCATGGTTGGTGCATGGACTCTCCACAAGCTTGTCAAAGTGGTCAGGCTAGCCCTGCTGGGGCTGCCTGCCCATGCGGTCGACCGCGATGACCAAAGCATATTGGCTGGTCGGCACCGTTCCTTCTTGTTTTTCTTGCCCTTTTGTGTGGAGGGGCACTTGCCTTAGTCCTGACGCTTGGCCTTGCCCCTGTCCCGACCGTCGTTGAAGATCACCCTAACTGCCTCCTCATCGGAGGCATGGTTTGTGGCGATGTCGAGCAAGTTGTGGGTGGTATGGGGCTTCACATAGCTGAGCTTGTAGATCAGGGACTTGCAGATTGTCCTAGAGAGGAACATGCTGTTGACATCCACGTCGACGACATCAGGAAGGGAGTTGGACTGCTTTGAGAACCTACAGATATAATCCCATAGGGATTTATTGGGCTCCTGCTGGTAGCTCTTGAGGTCCTAGAAATTCTTAGGATGGACATACGTCCCCTAGAAATTTCTGATGAAGACCCTCCTAAGATCTGCCCAGTCGTAGATGCTGTCGGGTAGAAGGAATTTGAGCCATGCTCATACATGCTCCCCCACGTAGATTGGGAGATACTAGATGATGAAGTAGTCATTATCCACTCATCTCGCTTGGAAGGCAAGCCAAAAGTCTTCGAGCCATATACCAGGGTTCATCTCCCCAATGTACCTATCGGCACGAAATTTTGTCCTATGCTGAGGGCACACGAGCAAGCCAGAAGGGTCCACTCGATGGAGCTAGAGATCCGCCTAGCTTCAGCACAGGGATGGTCGATCATATGCACTCCTCCCGAGACATGCCAGTCAATTTGACCCTGCAATTGACAAGGAGAGAAAAGCTAATTAGTAAGTTAGGGTGGAACATGCCGGTGTTGCCAGACAGTCCCGAATGTGCGGCTCTGAGAGCCAATATGGAAGGAAATTGACTAAATAGTCGATTCCAGCATACTCATAAGAATAAATCAATTAAAGCTCATGGAATTATGGAAGGTAAATCGGTTGTCGCTCAGGATAGATCTTGTTATTTAGACAAACATTAGTCAATGGCAAAATGATGTCAACAATAATTAATTTATGCTAAGCCAATGACTGCAAGTAACCAAATCCCTTTTTATATAAAATAAGCAGCTCATCATCATTTAACCATTTAATAAAAATAAATCTAATGAACATATTAGATCTCGTCTATCGCTATGACTAGTGGGGCATGAGGCAGAATCATGCAGGCCATAGAAACAACAATAGATTTGACGACCTTAACTCAATACTAATATCAGTGGGGCATGAGGCAGAATCATGCAGGCCGTAATACAATAATAAGATCACGGGGCTAACACATCTTTCAACCTATGTTTACTTCAACGGTCTCGTAACGTGAACTGCATATATGAAAGCACTCGATATCGGCTAAACAACCGATTCAGGCATAGCGCACAGTTAAGGTCATGCCTTATCGGAAACAAATCTATCAAATAATGATCCCCACTCCACAGTGCTAACAGTGGGGTGTGAGGCAGAATCACACAGGCCATGATAACGGGCCATGAAATGGTTTTTGTTAGCCAATAGATCTATTCAAGACAAAACATGCCTTAACCGCATACTATGCACGATGAAGATTGACATAAAACGGCTGATAAAACATAACTCATCGTTTAAGGTGCAGATTAGATCAGTTTAGATGAACAAACAATGGGTTAAAAAGGATGTAAGGCCAATCTAGATCAATCCCAATTAGGCAAAGTGATATTGCTGTAATTAAATAAATAATAGAAGCAATAAGCAATATCGGTAACTTAATGAATCTATCCGAAGGAACGCCACCCTTAGATAGAGCCGATAACTTGACCTTAATCTAGTTCAAGCAGTGGAGGTCGATCGGATCGATGCAGCCTTACTTGAACTAGACAAGAGTCGATAACTAGCTTATAATAGAGTTGCAGTGGAGGTTGACCGGATCGATGCAGCCGTATGAACAGAAGTATAAGCCATGACGGTACTTACATATAAGCAGTGGAGGTCGACCGGATTGATGCAGCCATACTTGCTGAAGAACTCACCGAGATCTACTCTACTCCTACTCCTAAGGGGTGGCTAGAGCTGAAAAAAGTAAGTAACTTGTACTTGATCGATTGTGTGTCCTTTTACAATAGCTGGGGTCCGATATTTATACCCGGAGCCTAAATATGAATCCTACTCGAGCATGACTCATTACAATCTTTGGCATAGAAGAAAATATTCCTAATTTAAGATAACTTGGACCCTAATCTTTCCCTTTTTGTAGAGTCCGATATGCAATTTCCTGGTGCCAACCATAGCTCATCATCGCTATCTGCTGACGTCATCCAAATAGATCCGATCCTAGAGTCGTATTTGAATCCACTGATATTGATCCTCATGCAATCGATTCCTTGATAAGCACAATTTTGGAAGCCTTCGAATTCCCGCATTCTTCTCTCCAAATTTTGGTTTAAACAGTACCTAGCAATGTTGGTGGGTGGTTAGAAGCGCTGTGGGAACAACGCTTTTTGGATGCGGTGACCAAAGGCCCATGGCCCTAGGACATCTAGGCTAGGGCTCTAGTCGTTCGGTCAATCGGCATGACTAGGGTGCGTGTCCTCGCACTCCTCAATGATTAGGCCAGGGCCTGCGCCGCCTGCTCTCACCGCCATTCGATGGATGTCATCATCATGACGAGCATGGCATCGATTGTTGATGATGCTGTGAGCATCATGGTTTGGCCCGAGTCATTCGTGTATAGGTGGTCGGTGTGGAGTGGGCGCTAGGTTGGGCTATGGCGTAGCCACAGCCTCCTGCTCCATGCCCGGTAACTGCTGAGGTGAGTGGACGGAGTGATTCGACTGGTGTGGCCCTAGTCCCTCGGCTGGGCAAGAGGTCACGTGCTAGTGTCACGACGTAGAGTATTCCGCCTGCTAAACGGTGGTGGTCTCCACTAGCGCTCGGAGGTTCCGGTGGATCGCTTGCTCCTGGTGGTCGGTAGGCTTGGGGAGGCCGCATTGAAGCATCGCCGCAGCAGCGATGTTCTGGCTAGCCTGAGCAAACTAAGGGGGATCATCCCCTCCATCTAGGATGTTACACTAGACCTGACGGGCATGACCCCAAGCGCCGCTCGCTGGGTTACGCGCATGTGGCGCGGCATGATGCAGTGGGCGCACCGGTGTAGGTGGCGGCTGGCTCTGCCACCTTTGTCATAACTCCTCGCTATGCTCCTAGCATGCGCCAGGGCCTACGCCCGAGGCTTTGGAGGGGTGTGAGTCTGTAGAGACCCCACTACCTCCGGTGGCTGTCCTAGGGCATCCACCATAGTGCACTCCTTGGACAGAGGGTGGCCAGGTGCCATGACATCGTCGATGCTGGAGCCATCGCTTTTGACCTCGTCATCGACGAGGTTGTGGAAGGAGGCAGGAGTGTAGCCTGCCATCCCCATGAACTCAGACGTGAGACAGGGCGATGTCAGCATCCTTTGAAGCCCCCGTGCACATGCGTCCACGGGGGATGCGAAGCCCATAGGGGGACCAGTTGCACGGTGGTCGTGGTGGGGACAACAGGGTCCCTCTGGAGAGTTGGTGGAAGGTGTTAAACAGTGAGTAAAGAATAATATGTACATCACTCACCATGGGGTTTGAGCCTTGCATGGGCTCGAGGCGAAGCGTGGGTGTCTCGACGTTGAGGTCGTCGAGTGGCCTGGGGCCGGTGGAGGGTGCTCCTCCTCTAGTGAATGCTGGGACAAGCGCCTCCTTGTGGAGGCAGAGTATGTCGAGTTGGTCGGTGATGAAGTCCAGACTCCCAATGAGAAAGGTCTAGAGTGGCACGAAGACAGGAGAAGCCCACATCCCAACAAGTCAGAGCGTGGCAAACTCCAGCGAGCAGAAGAGAATCGTATCGCTCGAGCCCGCCATGCCGAAGATGGTGGAAAGGTGGACCATCCGATGACCAAAAGCATGAATGCACGGCGTCTCTCCCCACGGACGACGCCAACTGTCGGTGCGAAATGTGGCCAACAAGTAAATATTTGTAGTTTTTATCGTGCGCTATGATCGGATGTGGCCTAGCATGCAATGACATAGGATTTATACTGGTTCAGGCAATGTGCCCTACATCCAGTTTTAGTCGGTCGGTGACATTATTCCTGAGCCCATGTGCTCGAAGTTTGCTATGGGTTACAAACGAGTAAGGAATGGGAGCTGGGAGTTAGAGGCCCGGTCGAACTCGGAACCAAGTGTGAGAGAGTGATGGATGCTCAAACATGCGCTAAGTATTGGAGCGTATGCTCTGTGTGTCCGAGCTTATTAGCTGTTGAGAGTGTGCAGACTATGTAGCTGTTGAGTTCTAGAGCTGTTGAGCTATGTAGCTGTCGAAATCTATAGTTGTTGAGCTATGTAGCTGTCAAGTTCTAGAGCTTGTTGTGTTGTCATGTCCTCGAGTCCTGAGAGGAGAGAGCGCATCCCCTTTTATAGATGAAGGGAATGGCCTTACAAGTCAAAGATGGAAAGGGAGAGAGTGTGTATGGGTGCTACCTAGTCTTGTTGCCCATGTCATCGTGTATGGCACGCCATCGCCCACCTTACTGTTCATGACCTGTTGTACCTGGTAGGCTGCACAGTGTTCGCCCACTTTACTGTTTATGACCTGGCAGGCTGCACAGTGTTCACCTAGGACAGCAAACGACGACGCCCACAATACTGTTTGTGCTCTGCCGCGTCTGACAGGCTATATTGTGTCCGTCTTACATGGCCTGATGGCACTGTCCTACAGATGTGAAGGGCATGGTAGGGTACGGTCCTCGGTATTGCGGTTGACTTGAGCGTCTTACCTTATCTACTCCGCCCGCTCCCTGGGCCCGCACCGAGCAGGCATCCTGGTTGGTCGTTCCTAGTCGACCCCGACCGTGTCGGTCGAGAAAGAGAGACGAGCAAAGGTCCGACATATCCTCAGTCGGAGGAAAGGGGTCAGAGTCGGACTGCGGTCCCACCTCGGCCAGGCCTTCTGGTCGGGGCTCCAACTAGGTCTCCTAGCCAGAGGTGCCGGTCGGGGACCAGATCATGGTCTCAGCCTATCATTGTGTATCTGGGCTAGCCCAGATGCGCGCTGTCGCTGCGCCATTTGCTGGGCCGAGTATTGCAGGGAAGCGGGTTCATTGGGGACCCCGGGTTTATGAACCAGACACTTCCTTTTCTCCCATCATAGATTAAGCCTCCTAATCTTTGATCTAGTTACTTTACCTTCAATATCAGTAATGCATAAGAATCTTCATTTCAGAGAGATTTCTGTCACGCAAAATCAACAGTTGTTTAGTCATAAGTCTGAAGTAACAGCCTAACAGGTATAAATTACTTTTGTTATGCTCATGCTACCATGGACCTATGTATCGCACTAGTGCACTGTTGTTTCTTACAGTGAACTAAATATTTGTAATGTATTTCATTGGAGTCTATTTATGTGGACATTTCCATATCTCTAGCTATTTAAGAAATTGTCCCTTGCATGTCGTGCAGGTTTTACCCACTTTTATTTCTGTCCTTAATGCAAAAACTAGCGATGGGTTTTACATGGATGTCCCTAGGCTTTAGTAAGAATACTTTTCACATATTTACCGAGCTTAATCATTGGGTTACTGTGTGTCGGTGTTTTGAACAAACACCGGCTAGTAAATTTATGATTATTGCGCGTTAGGCCTGGATAGTGCACTAAAGGACACGAGGTTTATATTGGTTCGGGTTGAATGTCCCTATGTCCAGTTTGCTGCTGCTGCTCGTGTTATTAATATCAAAAATGGTTCGTAGTAGGGGGTACAAAGGGTCGAGAGAGGGACGAGTCCCAAGTCTCTGATGGAATGATCGAAAAGGTCGTCGAGAGCTTGGTCGCTGCTCAGCTGTGTGTGAAGCGATGTGTGTTCAACTTATCTGTCAAGAGTCGATCCCCTTAGTGGGGGGCCCTGCCCTCCCTTTTATAGATCAAGGGGGAGTAGGGGTTACAGATGGGAGAAAAACCAGAGGCCAAGAAGCCCCTTCAAAGGTGTTGGGCCCTCCTTTTCTGTTGAGCCACCTTGCTCACACGGCCAGACGGTGTCAGGGATTGGCACGCTCATCGGGTGCCCGTGTCCTGGCGACGCCATGCCCTTACCGGATCAGCAAGTGGCCATGTCCTGTCCCGCCCCTTTAGGCGACGTGTCGGACAAGGGTGTTGACCTGTGGCCCTATGGGCAGCGGATGGCGCGGTGACAGTACGTCCATCACTGTAGAGGGCACGAGTCTCTTCCTGGACCATAGTGGTTGTCGTACGTCTATGTCACGTTCTGTGTCCGAGGGCTGAAGGCGGCGCCTACAACACTATTCAAACTCTGCCATGCCGGAATGGTCTAAAGCGCCCATCCCGTCGTACCCTAGTGGTACTTTCCTGCCGCGACGTAGGGCATGGTCCTTGATGCTATGTTTGACTCGAATGTCATGTCGTACCCTGTGCTCATCTTTATGAAGGCGCAGGGTGTACTCGTCGAGCAAGGCGGAGGAGGCCCTTGGCCGTCGGGCAAGGCGGAGCCTAGCCCTCGGGGGTTGGGCGAGGCGGAACCAGTCTTCCGTCGTTCGGACAAGAAATGCTCGAGCGACGGGTTCGGGGAGCTCTTATCAGATATGTTCGAGTGAAATCTGGGTCCATCGTTCGTGACAGAGTTGGCATGACCCGCATGGGGCATCCTACTGCTCCTTGCCTACCGAGCGGATATGTTTTGACTTGTGAGCCTTGCCTTGCTTTTCTCCGCACGTCTCCTGGTTCCTACCAAGCGGGCGTCCCCGGTCGGATGGCTCCAGTCGGCTCTGAGTGTGCTGGTCGGAGAAGAGCGGTGAGGAGGGTTCCCACGAGCCTCGGTCGGAGAGACACGGGGTCGGAGTCGGAAGTATCGCTTTGGGCCAGGCCTTCCGATCAGAGAGGCCTTCCGATCGGAGAGGGCGTTCGGAGGTGTCTGGAGGTCAAAGCGAGTGCTCCGATCAGAGTGGTGGGCCGAAGGGGTCGACAAGCGAGCGCTGCTACTTTTGGTTCAGACCTTCTAGTCGGCGACTGGGCCATCCTTTCGGCCTGTTGTATTTAGACTCTTGGGCTGAGCCTTGATGCGAAAGCCGGTCCCCAAGGGACCCCGGGTTTATGAACCCGACAGAAGCCCCCGGGCGATTCGGGTCGAATCGTTCGGGGGATTTTTGTCTTGCCGATGGGTGCGCGCGAGCGCACCCGCGGGTGTTGCCCCTAAGCCCCTGGGCGGTTTGGGCGGAACCGTTTGGGGGGGGGGTTTCTGTGTTTTGCCGGTGGGTGCGCGCGAGCGCACCCGCGGGTGTAGCCCCCGAGCCCTCGGGCGGTTCCGCCCAAACCGCCCGGAGGCTCAGGGGCAACACCCGCGGGTGCGCTCGTGCACACCCGTCGGCAAGACAAAAATCCCCCTAACGATTCGACCCGAATCGCCCGGGGACTCGGGGGCTTCTGTCGGATTCGTAAACCCGGGGTCCCTCGGGGACCGGCTTCCGCGCCAAGGCTCGGCCCAAGAGTCTAAATACAACAGGCCGGAAGGACGGCCCAGTCGCTGACCAGAAGGTCTGAACCAAAAGGAGCGGCGCCCGCTCGTCGACCCCTTCGGCCCACCACTCTGATCGGAGCACTCGCTTCGGCCTCCAGACGCCTCCGAACGCCCTCTCTGATCGGAAGGCCTCTCCGATCGGAAGGTCTGGCCCAAAGCGATACTTCCGACTCTGACCCCGCGTCTCTCCGACCGGGGCTCGTGGAAATCCTGCTCACCGCTCTTCTCCGACCGGCACACTCAGAGCCGACTGGAGTCATCCGACTAGGGACGCCCGCTCGGTAGGAAACAGGAGACGTGCGGAGAAAAGCAAGGCAAGGCTCACATAAGCCCCGGTCGGAGAGACATGGGGTCGGAGTCGGAAGTATTGCTTTGGGCCAGGCCTTCCGATCGGAGAGGCCTTCCGATCGGAGAGGGCGTTCGGAGGCGTCTGGAGGCCGAAGCGAGTGCTCCGATCGGAGTGGTGGGCCGAAGGGGTCGACGAGCGGGCGCCGCTCCTTTTGGTTCAGACCTTCTAGTCGACGACTGGCCCGTCCTTCCGGCCTGTTGTATTTAGACTCTTGGGCCGAGCCTTGGTGCGGAAGCCGGTTCCCGAGGGACCCCGGGTTTATGAACCCGACACTGTGGTTTCATTAAAGTTACACAATATTTGACCTTCATTTTTTTTGTCTCTAGTCAGCCAATCCTTGGTAGGGTACTGTCAATATACTTACACTTGAACAATTTGGCTTGTTTGTGTTCTCCAGCTATGACCCAGCACTTTTACTGCATGGCCAGCAGTACATAGAGATATATAGACCAATTCCTTCACGAGCTAATGTAAGTTGTACACCAAAATCGTTAGTCTTGAAAGAGTAACTCTTCATGATCTATGGGTTAACATGTGATGTGTAATCTAGATAGCAGATGGTAAATTTCTTTTAAAAAATAGGGCCGTGTTCGACTGATGGTTTTTGCGGCTGATAAGCCGACTAATGCTGTTTTGTTGTGAGACAATAACATTGTACCATGGCTGATAAGTAGTTGAAGTGAACAGGCGTTTATTATAAATTGACAGACAGAAGACATGCCTGCATTTAAATAAATCTATCATATTTCCTTTACTATTTAACATATTTTTCAATATTTACTATTTTGTACCCCAAAATGTGATTGACCTTTTTCTTTTCCCCAGGTTGCTAACAAAATTAAAATAGCTGGTTTGCATGACCAAAGTATTCTCGCCGTGATATTTGATCACTCAATTTTGATTGTTTTGTTTCTTCTTTGTTCTTTCTATCTCGGTATCTCCATGGTAAAATGTGTGGCCAAGGTTGAAGATTCTAGTATAGTTATTAATAGCACTAATTCACCCATGTAATCTGAGCCTCTCAGCTAAACTAGTGATGCGATACATTGTTTTGATATGTGAGCAGGATCTCTATGGTGTCAGACCATGAAAATATATCTTCTTCCAGTCTTTTGAAGATTTATTCTGTTATAGGCCTATTATAGCTTACTAGTTTGAAATTTTGGCTGTTTCAGTGTTATCCATAGTAATGTTCTAAAATGCAAAAAAATATGAAGTACATATTTTACTGGGACCATAATTTCTTGTATCTGTAACTCGATTAAGAAATCAAGAGAATTTCCCTTTTAATGTTGAATTCACAATTACGCCTGACTTCTTATGCTCAAATACCTTGTCCAGAAGTGAACAATATAAGTGCATGTGTTGATTGGAACAAGTATATGGTTAATGTTGCTCTTGTGCAGGGAAGTTATACTTCATCTAAATTGCCATGTCCCTCTTTTGCAGGGAAGGCCGCTATTCTTGAAGTTGAAACACTAACCTGTCTTGAAGGTTCTGGTGAAGTTTTGTGTATGAATAGGTCGGTACTTTTTTTGAACAATTGAGCTATACAGCTTGACTGGAATGAGTGCGTGTTTAGTTCGCGAAATTTAAGAATTTGGCGACGGTAGCACTTTCGTTTTTATTTGGCAATTAGTGTTCAATCATGGACTAATTAGGCTCAAAACGTTCGTCTCACGATTTCCAACCAAACTGTGCAATTAGTTTTTTTTCGTCTATATCTAATGCTCCATGCACGTATCGCAAGATTCGATGTGATAGTTACTGTATTATTTTTTGGGAAACTTTTTAGGAACTAAACACAGCCTGAGTGAATAACCCATTGATGCGACACCTGGCACAGGAGTACTATCTACTTGCGTGGTGCTGGTGGCTTCTCCAACTCTTCACAACCGTTCTCATATGCCACTTATCCTTCTAACGAGGTTTCCGATGTTACATTTCCAGATTCCACACCTTTTGCTGTGTATGAAGATCGCACTCAGAAATCCCAGGCACGATACTTCATTCCATATGTAAATTTCTTTCTGAAGTTGTATTTGCAATTGATTATTTCTAGCGAACATGCAGGAGAGCTTCTTATCTTTATATTTCCATTATTTGTACACTTGTTGCAACACAGCTCTTCTTTGTAGTTTGATTTGTTTTGTTGAATTTATCTGTCCTATGTGGAAGGCATCTCAAATACTGCAATTCTTTTTTTTCCCCTTAACACAATATCTTTCAAGGCTGTTATTACATTTAGCAGTGCCATTTTTCTCTGGTCAAATTTGACACACAACTTCAGATTAGGAAATATTAATCAAAGTGTTACAAAGTTGTCCTATTTTAAATCTCTGAGGTTTCTCTTTGTTGGTTCAGGCACTACTCTGCGGCTTATCTGGCTATTTTCATCCTGTGCATTCAGATCCCATCTTTGCACAGGCTGCAGGGTATGTTGCTTTAGCTACTAGTTACAACTCATCTTCAGTTCCAGTTTGGAATAAAAGCATTATTACTAGACTTTTGTTTTTGCTTTTTTTTATAGAGATATTACTAGAGTTTTACTATTTTGCATAAAACCAACTTGTTTATAAATCTCTATCCATTGCCTTGGATCAAGGGTATAGTTTGCACCGTATCCCAAGTGTTCTTGTCTTCATGACTAACATATATATGCTTATCTAACTTAATGGGCTAGCGCCAGCTAACCAACTAATCCCGGCGTTGGCTGTTGCTAAAGTTGTTAGATTGATCTCCACCAGTCAATTGGGCCCTTGGATCCACGCCCTTATCGGGGGCGCCCAACCGCTCCATGGTTGGTGGGCCCCCGTCGCACAGCGTCATAAAAAGGGAGGTAGGCGCTGGGGCACAAGGCACGAGGTTCACCTGAGCCGCCAGACACCCCACCGACATCCTAACCCTAGCCGATCTAGAGAGGGGGCGTTGCCAGCGATGGGAAGCTCCGCCACCGGCCACCGCCGCCTCTGCACCGCCGCCACCGCGACCGCGCCTTCACCGTCGGGCTTCACCGCGCCACCGACAAGCAACCCCAGGGCCAGCTCGTCTTCTACGAAGGCGGCCGATGGACTCGCTATTTATCCCAAATGTCAGTATACATGCTAGATCAATGGCTAGATGATCCTGTCAAGTATATCAATGGTATCAATCGTCTAACTAGGCGTAGATCTAGCTTATCAGGGTAGAAAACCGAGTAGAAGAAATTAGAAGGAGGTGATTCAAATCAGATCGAACTCCAACCCAAAACCCTAACCCTAACCCTAACCCTAGAAGAATGGATGGAGAGGGGAAGAGACCTACCCGGTTTTTCTCGCCGCCATCACCACCATCGTCGCACAGGAAGAAACTCCGCCGCCGCCTCGCCGGCACGCGGGGAGATAGTCGAGCCGCGCTCGTCGCCGTGCGCGCGAGCCCCGACCAAGGGCAGCGTCACAGGACCGCTCGACGGCACCGCGCTCACCCACTGGGGAGCGCACGCTCCAGCGAGGGGACCCGCGGTGGCGCCAGTAAGATCTAGGATTTAGGGAGAGTCTCCACCGCAGTGCGTGTGGGGTGCAAAGTGCACCACCGCGGTGCCGCTCGACGGCGCCGCACGCATGCACCGGTGAAGGGCGCCACGGCGGCGCCACCACGCTCCTCTCTCGGGCCATCGTGGTTCGGAGTGAGAGTGGGAGAGCGAGCCGACGCCGCGGCGAAGAGAGAGAAGAGCAAGTGAAGAATGACCTAGGGTTTGGGCGCGCGGCCATGGTCAGTGTTTTTATACCTGCGAGAACGACGGACGTCCGTCGGATCAAGATGGACGGCTTCGATTGAACGGGCCACATCTGGCCCAAGCGGGGAAGGAGATTCCCGGCCCAGGCCCAGGTTGCGACCTGGGCGCGGGGGAGCTGGCGTGCGCGCGCTCTGTTGTGCCGCTGCTGGACCGCGAGCGCGGGCGCGCAGGCGACATTTCGCCGCTGGGCCGAGCATTGTTTCAACGGGGGTTCTGTGGTTGTGAACTTGATCGATCTAATAAATTTGGAATGACTTGATTGTTGGGAGAGAGAGCGCATCCCCTTTTATAGATGAAGGGGATGGCCTTACAAGTGAGAGGGAGAGAGTACGTATGCTTCTGAGCCTTGTTGCCCATGTCGGCGGGTACAGGATGATGGTAGGCGTCCACAATACTGTTGGATGTCGGATGCACGTGGGAGGTTGCGTCGTTTTGTTCGGGTATGGCAGATGTCGGTACCTGCTATACTGTTGATGCCCAGAGACATGTGAGGGGTTTCACCATGTTCACTCGGTACGGTAAATGCTGGCGCCCACAACACTGTCGATGCCCAAAGGCATGTGGGGGGAGCCTTACCGTATGGGAGTTAATGACGCCCATAATACTGTAGGGAAAATATCGGCGCCTACAACACTGTTTGTCAGGGAGGTTGCAGAGTATTGTTTCTCAGGTGTACAGGGTACGGTCCCTGGTATCGTGGTTTGACTTGTGTGCCTTGCTTTGCTTTGTCCGTTCGTTTCCTGGTCCTTTCCGAGCGGACGTCCCCGGTCGGTTGGTCGCAGTCGGCTCTGGTTGCGCTAGTCGGAGAAGAGCAATGAGTAGGGTTTTTAAGTACCCCGGTCGAAGACGTGGGGTCGGAGTCGGAAGTAGTGTTTTGGCCAGGCCTTTCGGTCGGAGAGGTCGTTCGGCGGCGGGCTGGAGATCGAAGCGAGTGCTCCGGTCGGAGAGGTGGCCCGGAGTCGGAAAACGGGCGTCGCTCCTCCTCGGCTAGGCCTTCCGGTCGGTGATTGGATCGCCCTTCTGGCCTGTTGTTCAGATACTTGGGCCGGCCCATGAGTTGCGCGTTGTCTGCTTGGACCGAGCCTTTATTGGGAAGCCGGTCCGCGAGGGACCCCGGGTTTATAAACCTGACAAATACACTAATATCTTTGTTTTTTTCATTAAAATGCAGGTCCTTCCTACTTTTGTTTCTTTATTCCCCAACAAGAACAGCAATGGGCTTGGATTTGTTGATGTACCTGGCCTTAAGTAAGAGTTACATAAAGCAATAGCTTTTGACATTGACCCTCTCTATTATGTGTTCTGCTGCAATTCTTCTTGGCCCTTGTTTTTCATTTCCATAGGTGCGCAGTGTTCAGGTTTTGTCAGGTCAAATTGGTCAACATTCTGAGTGTACATTTATTGTTACGATAATTTACCTTATTTTCTGTTCTCCAGCTTTGATGCAAGCCTTCTACTGCATGGTCAACAATACATATAGATCTATAGGCCAATCCCTTCGTATGTCAGTGTAAGTAGCTTTACAGTTCTCCAAAGTTTGTGTTAATATCTTTGTGCAGGGAGATTATACATGGTATAGGCATTTTGGTGATTAAAAGCATTATTTATGAGAGTTTCAGACTTCCTGTCCAGAAATGGCTAGATCGGTTCCTTTGGATGTGGGCTAACCAACTGGAGTTTCATCTCATCTAAACTGGATTGTTTTCGATTTATTTTTGCATGATCATTAGTTATGACTATGGGTAGGTCAATGCAATGGCTAATGTTGATGATGTCCTCTAAATAGAATGATTACAGTAATGCTCAATTTTCTTGTTTTATTCAGCATTTAGGATGAAACATTCTTGAGCGGCCCATCTTTGGTTTCAACTTACAGAAGCAATTGTCTTCTTGTATTTATTGTTCAGGTTGTAAACAAGGTTCAAGTAGCTGGTTTGCACGACAAAGGTACTTGCTCCCCACCCAACCTGAATTGATAAATTTGTTACTGACTGAATGATACAATACTTTTTTATCATCAGGCTCCTTGCTTTTTTTCATCCTTGAAATTAATGTCCATGTTTCCCTATTTCAACTCATTTTTATGGTAGCTCTGACTCATGTTATTTCTTGATATGAAATATTTAACATTTGGTTGAACTAGGGGGGAAAGTTCCAGCATTTTGTTATAGACTAACAATTGTCCATCTTGAGATAATAAGAACCACAGATTTTATTTTTTGCACAGCAATGAATGACACACGTCATAAAGCTACAAATCATTTCCATAAAACCATAACGAAGAACAGTATAGCGTAATCCTTCCTGTGATAGTTTTGTTGCAGTAGAATTTTGAAGTTGCAGCTTTGTTCTTGGAGGAATGAAGGGTTCTAGTGAAAAAAGATCTTTATTTATCAACTACATCATGTGTAACTATTAAGTTGGTCCTTTCAATTTATCCCTCTGCTTAAAGTGCCCGCCATCCACTCTTGCAGTAATTTTTTGTCAAACTGCCAAAGTACTACTTAGCACCTTGAGTTTTAATCATCATAAATGGCATCCCTTAAACGATTTCACCACTGATCTGGCATCCTTCTGCCAAAATACTCCAGGGATTTCATTGAATTGATTTTACTGAGGCGCTATTTTAATGTGCAGGGAAAGCAACTGTTCTTGAGCTCGAAACTACCACAAGCCTCAAAGAGTCCGGTGAAATTTTATGCATGAACAGGTCAATATGATGCCCATTTTATTTCAGACTCCCAATAGAGCACCATAACCTACAAAAAGAACAATGCAGTTATCTTAGTTTGTAATGCAGGAGTACTATCTACTTGCGTGGTGCTGGAGGGTTTTTAGACTCTTCGCGACCATACTCATATGCTACTTATCCTGCTAATCAAGTTTCTCGCATTTCTATTCCCAATTCGGCACCTTCTGCAGTATATGATGACCAAACAAAGCAATCCCAGGCACGTTACTTTATTTGCTTGTGCAGTACCACAATAACTCGTCTTTGATGCTAATAAGGCACAACTCATATCTCACACTGTGATAACTTTTTGTATAGCCTGTTTTGATGGATTAATGTGTCCTTCCTACTGGTCTCATTCATAGTACAATTCAGTGTCTATGCTTTCAATTGGTTTAAGTTCTGTGTTATTTGGCCAAGACCCCAAGTGAACAAGTTTTTTTTTTTTTTTTTTTTTTTGCAAATGAAATCGGTTTCTCAGTTTGTTTACATGAGTGTTGTTATGCAAAGCCTAATTCTTTCCTTTTTTTAATCAGGCATTATTATACAGGCTATCTGGGGATTACAATCCTTTGCATTCAGACCCTGATATTGCACAGCTTGCCGGGTATGCCCCTTCAGATTGCTATCTATCTTTGTATTTAGTGACATTGAGGAAGTATTTGGGGGTAGATGTTGGACTGAGAAGCTCTCAGTTTCAGGCTTTCAGCCTATTCTTTCTTAGCACTTGTCCAAGTTAAGCACCTATTAGAGAATCTCAGGAAGCAGGTAACTAATTACCTAGCAGCGTGTTTGGTTAGTGGAATGTCTCCATGCAGAGCTATCCGATCCAGAAACCGAACCTCCTCGAGCTGCTTCGTTTGCGTCAGGGGATTCACATCATCCGTCACCGTGTAGTACTCCTGTGATAGTGATTCCGCAGGATGAGTTCATTCCGAAAAAAATGCCGGACCGACCCATTCTAATTAAACTCATGCCGCATGAACCAAATCCGCAAACCAAACACACTGTAAAAGCATTATACGGAGTATTAACAGCAGGGCTCCAGCTCTCACTTGCTGTATTAACTTACATCCTTACCTCTGAAATAAAAGGGGCAACCAGTTTTCCACTTTTTTCTTTTCTTTTTTGATAAAGAAACCAGTGTTCTACATTAGTCCATGGTTAGCACTTATCAGACGCACTGACATTGGTTTGGATGTTTTAGACGAAAATGAAGGATTCCTTGATGCCATGGACTTCAGGTTCCGAGTCATTTCCCCTCATTTGAGATGAACTTGAATCCCAGCAACCAGTGTTCTACGGTAGTCCAGGGTTAGCACTTACCAGACACACTGACATTGGTTTGGATCTTTTAGTAAAAAAATGAAGGATTCGTTGATGCCAGAATGCTAAGCATGAATTTTAGGTTCTGAGTCCTTTTCCTTCATTCTGATATGAACTAGAATCCCGGTGAAATGTCTCGGCGCTCTTTATATTCCAATGATGACTTGATCTTCCGAGTGAAATATTTCTGTTCTGTTTATTTACATGATCTGACAAAAGTACTGCAAGATCCCCCCCTTTACCTGGACTCAGCTTTCCATGCATGAAGCTTTGGTTCTTTACTGAAGATTTTGTCTGATAGGAGCTTTTGCAGGTTCACTCGTCCAATCCTGCACGGTCTCTGCACCCTAGGATTCGCTGCTCGCGCGGTCATAAACGGCCTGTTCGCTGGTTTGGTTTCTGGGCTGGTTTGAGCTGACCGGTGCTGGTTTGTTGTGAGAGGAAAACACTGTTGACTGATTGATTTGGGCTGGCTGAAACCAACAAGCGAACAGGCTGAAAATCTTTCTGCTACGGTGAACCGACGGCAGTGAAGGGACGGCAGTGAAGGGCATCTTCGGCCGGTTCCTTCTGCACGTCTACCCCGGGGAAACGTTATCCACCGAAATGTGGCTCGACGGCCAGAAGTAATAACTGCTATTCTGGCCACAGCTGAACTCTGCACCTGCTGCTCATATTCCTTGCTCACGAAAATGATTCGGCCTTTGCAGGGTGCACTACCAAACGAAGGTGAAGGAGCGGAACTGTGCCGTGCTCTCTGGATACGTGTTGCTCCAACACATCCCCTCATCATTGTAGGTAAAAGAATTTGTTTCTTATTTGGTGCCCGCTGAAAGCATTGGTTGTGATAAATTGAGAGTTGCTGCACGAGGTGGGCTGCCACTGTAATGATAGCCAGAAGTCTTGTACGGGTCTGCACATAACACATTCGTACTGTACTCGATAAGAAATTGCTGTGTTGTTAAGTCGGGGTAAAGAAAAGGTTTCAAACCATTCTTTCTTTGTTTCCTGAACACTACTCTGTACTGCTTGCTTGCTTGTTTTTATTAGCTAAATAAAATCCCTGTAGGGGGCTTTGGCCTCTCCAGTAAAAAAAAAAAAACTTTCAAACCAAGAGACTCGAGTCTGTTACGCGCCATCGTTGGTCTATCAAACGTCAGCCCGTGACCAATCCAGCATCAGACTGGGTACTGTCATTCATAAAAGTGATTACGTGCTCCTGCCAGTCTGCTGCCTCTGCTTTGCCCGCGGAGGCTGCTGGGACTCGAGGGAATACGTGATCAAGATCATCGCCCTGTTCGTTTGATTTGTAAACCGTATTTTTTTAGTCAATGAACAATATTTTTCTCTCACAATAAATTAGTCAACGGTACTTTTAGCCATGGCTTAACGAAGAGAATCTGGAGAAAGAATCTGACGGACGACAGAGATTTGTACCAAAAGATAAAGCTTCGCTTACGCTTTCAGCACCAGGTATGATATATGGGACCTGCGTAGCGGCAGCGACGAGACTGGCCACTTTTTCCTGACTATAGTTCTGTTCGGCTTACCCCATATTCGACTTGTTCGGCTTCTTTTTTTAGTCGAAATAGTTTTTTTTCTCACAGCAATTCAGTCAGAACAGTGTTTTCAGCCAGTTTCAGCTAAGTTTTAGACTAGCGAACATGGTATTTCGTTTGTGGTTTGGCAAGAGCAGCTCATTTTGGTTGTACCATATCGTATTCTCGTAGCTGCGCGAACAGGAGAGCTGCGTGGAGCCGTGCAGAGAGAGAAAAAAAAGCTACCAAATAGATGATCTTGTGAAACAAAAGAACAATTATTAAACATGTACGGTCGTAGTCGACTTGAGGTTAGGTATAATATATCCGTCTATAAGCTCTTCCATAGCTCACGTGAGGTCCACTAATTAAGTTCGGTAACTAAAAACACAGATTTTCATAGCTGGACTGACGATACAGGTAGCAGGTCCATTGCTCATGGTAAGATAGGTGACAAGACAATCCCTGTTTTCGGGAGTGACTTTGGAAGGAGTATTGTGTTTGTGCAGATATGATGGGACCACATCCGTTGTCATCGCCACAAACTAGAAGGACCAGTGTCAAAAAAATATTACACAGCTCGTTAGCCCACCATCAGGGATCAGGGGCTGCTCACCATCAGCTTCTCGTTGTTTGATTTGTTTGGTTTGATCCCACAGAAAAGTGAAACCTAGCTACACGTATATACATATATCCCGCCTCAAAAGAATAAGAACGAAGCTACTCTACGGCCTCATTTGGCACGGCTTATTCAAAACGGCTTCACCGATGAAGCCAAAGCCGGTGAAGCCAGAAAAACTGGCTTTTTCGGCTTCTAGTTCATTTTAACCCCGACTTACAAAATGGCTTCACGCTACAATGTCTCGATTTGCGCAAAATAGACGAAGCCGACATAAGCCATGCCAAAAAGGCTCTACATCTGTTTGGATCACTCATGGTCGACTTTTGGGCTTCAAGATTTTCTTATAGCTAAGCTCAGCAGTGTCTTTCCCATCGTTAATGCTTTATTAAGTACTTACTAAGAAGTAAAAAAAAAAAGGCCTATTACAAGCCGACACCATGAGTGTCGATGCAAACAGGAGAATCAGCAACAATTTTTAAGGTCTAATTAATCCTCACAAATAAGAAAAAAAAACCGACAATGCATCGATCTGCCGTGTGTTTTCCCATCCCAGAAGTTGCAAAACTAAAAGAGATGGGAACAAGTGCAGGAAGCCAGGAAGGGAAGCTAACGGTACGGCGCCGCTGGTTAATTGCTGACGCAGCTGGAAATTTGTTTTCCCTTTGCATGCAGAGCTGAAACGGAGGACCAGAGGAACGTCCACGACGTGGAACCTGCAGGCTGTGACGCCAACGCTTAAGAAACAGGGCTCGGAGACGCGCGTGGCCAGCATGGTTAGCAGTCTCGCAGCCTAGTGTAGCAGTAACTGACTGGTGGGTACTTATGCAGAGCCGCAAAGGCGCGCTGCTGTACCGCGCAGTGGTGTTCTGCAGCGTCCATGCATAGTTCATCCACCCGTCGTGGTAGATGGCAATTGGCAACGGCCCATATATATATATATATATATATATATATATATATATATATATATATATATATATATATATATATATATATATATATGTCCATAGCCATGTTTCTTTTTCTCCTATTTACACGTCTAGTGGAAATAAAATATAGTAAGACCTTGTTTGTATGCACATGTATCCACCTCAGTCCACATGTATTGAGGTGGAGTAGAGTAGAACTTAAACTAATTTCCACTTCAATTCACCTCAACACATGTAGGTTGATGTGGATAGATGTGCATCCAAACAAGGCCTAACGTGAAATTAAATAGTGCACCATTGCAATGGTGTGAATGTATGAGTAGTGCAATGCCAAAGTTCCATTGTCGTCATGTCGGTTTCTAGTTTTCCCGCTGATCCTAATTGGCATTTACTCCATTCTAACTTAAAGGTTGTTTTGACTTTTCTAAAATTCACGGTTTTTATTATATACTCCATGTTTTGTGTTTTCTAAATATATATTTTTTTGTTATGTATCTAGACATAGTATATATCTATCTTAAAGAGTCAAAACGTCATATAATGTGAAATGGAAGGAGTATAATTTAGTAAGATTCGGTACTTGTTTCTTTTTTTTGAATTATAAGATAAATTGGCTATCAATTTTACAGCACTAACAAATAGATAACATCTTTAGAAAAAATGGTACTGGTTTCATGTTTTAGATAAGTTGCCTATCAATGTTAGAGGTTAAAATAGTTCCTTTAGAGGAAAAAAACAAAAACCTCTCCTTTAAACCAGTTAGTAGACCAAAAAAATTTAGAGAGCATCTGCTACCTGATTTTGTAGTTCAGGATTGAAAATCGCACTACCATACAAGTTGAAAGTTGAAACATAAATAGACTTCACACATAGTTTATTTTTTAAAAATTGTATCTAGCGAATTTGACAAAACTAAAGTGACCTATAATATGTAATGGAGGGAGTTAATGCTAATTTTTGTTGATAGCATAGCAGCAGCAGGTCTGTTGGCAGCGCTAACCCACGGTGGGTTCAGCTACAGGTGCTGCAATATACTTTTCACCCTATTCCCTCTGTCTAAAAAGAGTGTCGTTATGGAATTCGTAATGATCAAATTTTCTTAAGTTTGACTAGATTTATTAAAAAAATATTAGCAATGTTTGTGTCTTCAAATACGTTTATCATGAAAATATATTTAACGATTCATCTAACGATACTAATTATACACCATAAATATTTATATTTTTATTACATTTGTTTAAAGATAAAAATATTTGACTTCTTGAAAAAGTGAAAATGGCACTCTTTATAGGATGGAATAAATAAGCAGAAACAAAAAGAAGGCGAGCATAGGAAATTGTTTGCAGGTGCTCGTAGGAGGTACTCCTCCCGGTCTTAAAATAAGTGTAATTTTCTTTTTTTAAGAGTCATGTAATTTTAGAACCACGCCTATTAAAAATACAAACATTTATAGTATATTTATTAATCATGTAATATATTCTTATGGTCAATCTATTTGGACACACAAATACTGATACTGTTTAAAGTAGAGTTTATCCAACTTAAGAAAAAAAAATAGCATGGGTTAAACCTATAATTGCATTTTCTTTTACACTAGTAGCTAGGTAGGGAGGTGGTTGAGGAAGCAGGAGCCCTGCTGCAGACTTGCAGTAGCGCCCCCAGCGAGCTACTCCTACAGTCCTGTTCCTATCTTGGTGCGTCGGTCATTCTCCATGCTCGGTTCCTGCTGCTCATGTCGTGCCGGCGGCTTTTGGTTTTGGGGAGACACACAAACAGCCGCACAGGACCCTACAGAGGTAGGTTAGGTGGAGCCGTGGAGGTGACGGTATGTCCGTCCGTCGCCTCCTGCAGCATGTTCGTTTCGCTTTGGCGTGTTGAAATGATCGTAAATTTTTAGTTAAAATAATATTTTTTTTCGCACAAACTAAGTAGCAGTACTTCTTTACAAATCCGCAGCCGCGTGTGGTGTGTACAAATGCATTGTAGATTGGTGGATACCATCGCCGGGCGGGCCACAGCCCACGGCCCCGTGCTCGCGCATGGTCCATGGCCCGTGGTCTTGGGGCATTGGGGAAACGAAGGTCAGTGGGGCCCGTAGCGTACAGGTGCTGGTTCGATACTTTGGATGCTTGGATACGTGGGAGGGTGGGTGGGTTAGACAGACCAAGACCAGACGCACCAAATCCCAGAGACGACGACACCCCAACGGCCCAACTCGCGTAGAGTACGTACTACTTGGATTAGTTGGATAGATTAGGCTGCTTAATCATAAGCCGGTGTGCACACGTGATCACGCTTGCAGACGAAAGCGCGGATCGCTCCATCGGTTAATAATACAGTACTACTACCGTATATTTGTTGCTCTCTGACTCTCCGTCGTCGGGCGTCGGCTACGGCAATGATGCCTGCCGGGGGCCATGCGGCCCATGGCGTGGCCGCTAACTCTTAAGCATGCAGAAATCACGCATCAGTATTCAGCGCTATCATTTCGCGGCGCCGGCGCCGCGCGACGACGGCCGTCTCCTTTATCGTCCCATCCCCATCCATACTTTATCGTCCCATCCCCATCCATACCACTTTGTTGTTGTCCCACAGCAATAGCGTGCACTGGTACTTGTGTGCGTGACGCGCTAATGAGTGCGCGGTACGGTGCGTGCTTCTTCTGTTTTCGCAACAAGCGCTAGCTTAGCTGCCGGGACGCGGTTGTTGCAACTTGCAAATAAACGCCTTTTTTTTGGGCTAATAATCTGATGGAACGTGGGAGCGAGCGAGGTGGCGATGGAGCGTGATCCCAAACCACAATCATGGTGCATGGCCAACTGTTGGATGGGTGCATATCATTGCGCCCAGGGCTCGGCTCGCATCCCGAGGGCCCCACAGCTACACCAACACCTACGGCCGGCCGTGCGCGCGGGGCCGGTTCATCGCTGTTCTCGTCGGCTCTGCACCAAGACGTATACGGAGTACACTCCTACTACTACGCTGTGTTCATACAAACGACGTAACCAATACGTATACATGTACATGCTTTGTTTTCACGGTTCCTCACCAGGTTGACCGTTCCTTGGCCGTGGCCGCCTCGTCCCCTCGTACAGTACGTTTTTAACCCCGGGCCGTTCCCTGCTGACGGGAAGGACGACGATGCAGCAGTCGGCTCCCGCAGAATTTACAGATTTTTTTACCGTTACGACTTCACTTCACCGGCGGTACTGTACTACTACTGCTACGTTGACTGCGCCTGCAGCGTGTTAATGGTACGTTCGTTCCAAATAAGTGATCTACTTATAAGTTAAAAAGTGAAATAAGTGAATTGATTTTGTGAAACATCATCAATTTATAAGTCACTCCTGCTTATAAGAAATAAGCTGGTTCACCTCTGCTTAAAACTTATAAGCCACCCTTTTCCGCGTGAGGCCCACACCTTTCACTTAACAGGATGAGCTTATAAGTCATCTACAACCAAACAGTCATGACTTATAAATCATTGATTTTCAGTCACCTAACTTATGCAACCCCTAAACACATTTCACTCGACAGGATGTACGTTCTCCCCGGTCTTCCCTCCCTCGTTATCAACACAGTACCTTCAGCAAGATTCGGAGAGACGGGGAGTCATTCTCGAGTACCCCAAAAAACAAGACATCCGTATGCTGCTAAAACCAAAGCAAGAGTATAGTCAAGGAAAACCACCCCCCATTCAACTCGTCTTCACCCCGGTCAAGCTTTTTTCCCCAGGGGGCAACAATGAATGAAGCCGACACGCGGGCCCGCGCCTCCTTGTCACGCGCGACCGTGGCCCCACCCGTCAACTCCCCGTCTCCGTTCCGTAAAAACCCAACCGCCCCGCGCGGACGGCTGACGCGCGTGCCCACCTCACCTGCCGCCGCTGCTGCCTGCTGGTGCCGGTGGTGGTCCCCCTCGTCAGCTTCTGATTCCTGGCCCCGTGTGGGTGTGGGTCGTTCGCTTTTTGCCGGCTTGCGCCAACGCCCGCCAAACCAAAATCCGTCGTCTGCTGCTTCTCCATCCTTGTGGCTCGCTCGGTTTTCCAATCCCAACATGGTTTTATGTTTGCTCCATTTGTTACCGGTCGCCAATGAGGTCCAAAATAGTAGTATTTGACTAAAATAAGACCATCTCACAATTGTTTATTTCCAAAAATTAGAAGCAAAAGTGGCTGAGAGTGTGCTGTCGACCGACAAACCCATTTTATCTGGCTCTTGGATAAATACTACAACACAAAACCAAGGTTCCGTTCGGCTTAACCCATATTCAGCTGGTTCGGTTTCTTTTTTTGACGGAAATAGTGTTTTTCTTTCACGATAATTCAACCAGAATAGTATTTTTCAGCCAGTTTCAGTTAAAATTCTGCCAGCGAACGGGCCTAAGTTGAGGCCAACTAGTGCTGACATGACCCAGCACCCAGCAGCAGCTGCTCAACATAGTACTCGGTTCAAGCTCACACACACCTGTGCGAGAAGTGAGCAGACACCTGTAAAAAAAAAAAGCTACATGACGTACGCACATACAGTAGCTTGTTCGCTTGTTGGTTTCAGCCAGCCTAAACCAGCCAGCCAATAGTGTTTTCCTCTCACAATAAACCAGCACCAGTCAGCCCAAACCAGCCCAGAAACCAACCACAGCCAACAGGCCGACTACATAAATACGATGCTCACTAGGGATAAACAGTGGTACTACAGAAATACAAAGCACGGACACTCCACTAGCATCTAAGCATCATTAGCACCACCGCTAACCCACGTTCAAACGAGATTAGCACTAAAAAGCAAACGGGGTGCTCGGAGAGAAAGGAATAAACAAATAGAGGAAGCAGCGCAGTCGGAGGCAGTGTGCTCGCTCGCCCTCCTCCTGCACCTCTGCCCTGTGCTCCCATCGCTTTCCCCTCCCTCCTCCCACTCCCAGATGCGATTCCCTCTCCACCGCCACAGCGCCTAGTTAGCTTAGCCACCCCGCCGCCGCAGCAATGGCGAGCGCGTCGGAGGACGAGGCCGCCTCGGACCGCTGCAGCGGGAGCTACAGCCTCAGCGCCGACGTCAGCGAGTCCGAGACCTCCAGCGACTGCTCCGCGCCCACCACCCGCCGCTTCGCCTCCTCCTCGTCGGCCTCCGCCACCGTCTCCCGCCTCGCGTCCTCCTCCTCCTCGCTCCCCACCCCGGCATCGGCCGCCGCCTTCTACCTCTCCAAGCCGGCCTTCGACCTCTCCGGTAAGCGGCCCCCTCTCCGCTTTTGCTTAGATCTCGCTCCAAAATCCCCTCTTGTTCTTTCCTCTCACAGCAAGTTCTTGTTCTTGCCTTCCGGTTCTGTGGCGCCAGAGATCGACATGATGAAGGAGCGCTTCGCGAAGCTCCTGCTCGGCGAGGACATGTCCGGCAGCGGCAAGGGCGTCTGCACCGCGCTCGCCATCTCCAACGCCATCACCAACCTCTCCGGTACGCTCGCGCCCACGGCCCGCCGCCGCCGCAGTGCTACTCCTCCACCCGCATTGCCCGGATTCCTGATGGTTTTCCTTTCCCGATTCCTGTCGTCCAGCCACCGTGTTCGGCGAGCTCTGGAGGCTGGAGCCGCTCGCGACGGCGAGGAAGGCTATGTGGACGCGGGAGATGGAGTGGCTGCTCTCCGTCGCGGACTCCATCGTCGAGCTCACCCCCTCCATCCAGGAGCTCCCCGAAGGCGGCGGCCAGTTCGAGGTCATGGTCCCGCGCCCGCGCAGCGACCTCTACATGAATCTCCCCGCGCTCAAGAAGCTCGACGCCATGCTCCTCGCCATGATTGACGGGTTCAAGGGGACCGAGTTCTGGTACGTGGACAGGGGGGTTATGGTCGAGGACAGCGGGGGGCCGTTCCCGTCGTCCTCCTCCTCCTCGTCTTGTGGCCGGCCGTCGGTGCGGCAGGAGGAGAAGTGGTGGTTGCCCTGCCCACGAGTGCCGCCCAAGGGGCTGTCCGAGGATGCGAGGAGGAAGCTGCAGCAGAGCAGGGATTGTGCAAACCAAATACTGAAGGCGGCCATGGCGATTAACAGCGATGTGCTGGCCGAGATGGAAATCCCCGAAGTGTACCTGGAGACACTGCCCAAGGTAAAATAATTCACTGGTACCAGCTATATCTCTTGCTATCCATGTGGTGTGCTTGCTATATTGTACTTCAATCCCTGGTAAAAATAGGACCAATTGCATAAATCCTTGTGAAAGGGACCACTCACTTCCTATCATATACGTGTAAATGGAGAGCTCAGTTAATGTATTTTAGTACAGTTTGTCGAGTGAAGGTGTTGGGCATCAGTTATGGCAATGCTTTGTTTTTTTGCATGAGCAAGTGTTGTCACTCTAGCTGTCATCAATTCTAGGTTCTAACCCATTTTATTTCCAATGCAAGCCCGTGGTATCTCCAGTTATTAGTGTCATGAGGAATTAATTGATGACTGGAATATGATAGCCTGATAGGGAAAAGCTTAAAAAGCTATAACTATATTCCCTCTTGTATTTCATTAAGAGTAAATATGTCATGTTGTGCGGGATTATAAATGCTTCTTTTTGAAGGCCTGAATGTTTCTAGTCTAATCACTTTGTTCTTGGTATGGAAAAAGCTAATTCTTGTGTCCTTAGATAGACTCTCATATGCTAGGACTTCTCTTAAATTTTCTAGACCAACTTGGTTTAGTGCATATTGCAATTTCAGAAAGATGTTTAATTAGCTTTCCCTAAATAAAAGTTGAGTCTGGCAGTGATTAAAGTTAAGGTCATGTAGAACTGCAGATAATTAGGTGAACAAATACTGGCCTTTTGAATGAGTTTAGCATTTGTAGTATTGTCACTGCATGTATCAAGGCATTTCTTTCCCTCTTTTTCGATACTGGGGCGTACCGCGTACCTGTCATATGTCAATTCTGCATTTTCTCGCTCAAGCATGTGACTGCTCATGTCAGTTCTTTTAGCAACTCGTGTTCTTTTGAAGGTATAATCATCTTTATAATGCATCCGTGTAATTTAATATGAATGTGTGTATTAAATCTATAGATCAAGCATGTGATTGCTCTTCTCAGTTCTTCAAATCACTGTTGACATCCCCACTCTGTGTTTTGTCTGCGAATGGTGCATAGTTTTCTTTGGTCCAGCATAGCTTGTCTCCAGTAATATGAGTGCATGTGGATATTTCCATAGTGATTCACCTAGTCTAATATCTTATCTTTTCTGCAGAGTGGTAAATCTTGCTTGGGTGAGATAATTTACCGATACATAACAGCTGAGCAGTTCTCACCAGAATGTCTCCTAGATTGCTTGGATCTATCATCTGAGCACCACACACTTGAAGTGGCAAACAGAATAGAAGCTGCCATCCATGTTTGGAAACTGAAAGGCCAGAAAAAATCAACACCTCAAGCCAAATCAAAGAAATCTTGGGGTGGAAAAGTGAAGGGTCTTGTTGGAGATAAGGAAAAGAGCAACACTTTGTCTGAAAGAGCTGATGGTCTATTGCAGAGCTTAAGATTGAGATATCCTGGTCTGCCACAAACTTCCCTTGACATGAACAAGATCCAGTATAACAAGGTAAAGCTCATGCAAAGACAAGTAACCATCTACTTATTCTGGCCAAATCAAAATTGAAAGTCTTTCTTTCAATTACACAAATCATAATATTCACTTTGTTTCTTGCATATTTTTCCAGGATGTTGGGCAGTCCATACTTGAAAGTTACTCAAGGGTTCTGGAGAGCTTGGCATTCAACATAATTGCAAGAATTGATGATGTGATTTATGTTGATGATGCTACAAAGAAATCTGCTGCTGCCGAGTCTGTCTCGATCTTCAATCGTGGCACAGGTGTGCCAGTTCAGAAGAGGATCTCTCCAAGCCCATTCTCTATTCAGAATACGCCATATGCCTCTCCGTTTGCAACACCCACTTTCTGCTCCTCCACCCCAGTTACAGGCAGCCCTGGAAGAGTACAGCCGCTTTTAAACAAAAACAATCTAGGAACACAAGAAATCAAGGTCGAAAAGCTCTTTTCTGGTGATCTAGAGAAGGTCTGGACATATGCTGGAAACCTGAGCGCGAGGAAAGATGCAGGAGATGCACCTGAGAGAGACTGAAGGGCGGTGGAGGATGGTAGACAGGTACCGACAGTCGACAGATCCTGTAATTGCCAGTTGCTAGAATTTTCCTGTACAGAAGCAGCATGAGTAATTTTTTGTGCTTTTGTAGCAAGCCGATCATTGTGTACTCTGCTTACAATGAATGGATGTCACCTGATCTGAATCTGAACAGAGAAACTTGTAGTTTCAGCTGTAGTTTTTCTGGATTAGCTATTTAGCGGTGTACTTGTTCGTGTTTATACTGCAAGGCTGGGTTCAGCAGCAAGTGACACTGCTTTTTTTTTTTTTGTCGCTGAAGGTGTTGGTCAACAGCTAGGGGTCTTTGGATCCGGTGACTAAAATTTAGGAGGTGTCACGTGAAGGTATCGCATGGAGTGTTTGGATACTAATAAAAAAACAAATGACAGAATCTGTCAGCACTTCACGAGATGAATTTATTAAGTCTAATTAATCTGTCATTAGCACATGTTTATCGTAGCATTATATTGTCAAATCATGGACTAATTAGGTTTAAAAGATTTGTCTCGTAAATTAGTCGTAAGCTATGCAATTAGTTTGTAATTAGTTTATATTTAATACTTTATGTATGTGTCAAATATCGATAGGACGACGACTAAAGTTTATGAGAAGAAACCAAACATCTCGGCTTCAGTCGCAGTGGAATGTAAGCTAACATCTCGGCTTCAGTCGCAGTGGAATGTAAGCTGACGTTGTATTCCCTCTCGCAGTGGAATGTAAGCTGATGTTGTATTCCGGTGCCTGATCTTCTGCTGCCTGTTAGTTTCTGTATATGCATTCAATGAATTTGATCTGTCCAGTGCTATTGAGAGTTCGTTGCTGATCACATCAGCTGAGCGGAACCGGCTCCTCCGCAGTCCATCTGCCAGTGAGCCTGCCAAGGTGAACTGAATAGGAGAGTACACGTGCTGCTTGTTCACTGCCGCTTTTGCTAGCGTCCAGGTGAGATCTAGATGTGCCAAATGATAAAATGGCACACTATTTATTCATTGCGGGTAATCAAATCCAGTTGACAAATCGTCAGATCTCTGTTCTCTCTTGCTCTGCATTGCAACTGGACGGTACTAGTTCGTGTTTATACTGCAAGGCTGGGTTGAATACCGGGTCTTATTGCCTCGTTCGTTTCGCTGAAAAAACAAACCGAAACATTGTTCCGATTGATTTGTTGGGAGAGAAAAATACTGTTCCGGCTAAAAAATAAGCTAAAAAAGACGGATTATAAGAGAAACGAACAGAGCCATTATGAGGTGCCTGATCTAAGTACATGTGAGGAGTATCCAGCACGCTTTACCCTCCACAACCGTTGCCACACTCTTAGCCCGAGTACGTAGTAGCACGAGCGCAGCTGAGGCTGAGCACGTAGTAGCACGAGGTCAACCAGCCAGCGCACCGAGCAGTAGCTGTCAACAACCATGTGTCGCAAATGGCCCACACACTTTATGTTCTGTTCGTTTGGCTGATAAGTCATGGCTGAAAGTACTATTGATTAATTTATTGTGAGAGAAAAATACCGCTCGTTGGTTGAAAAAATACGGTTTATAAGCCAAATGAACATAACGTAAGCAACCGACACCACCCATTCCCCGATCAGAGATCCATCTCTACCACCTCCTTCCTCACCGAGCCACTCATTTGCTCACTGTTGACCTCCTCTGTGTTTTGGGATAACTAGTTGGAGCAGTACTGAAATCTGGATATTGATATGCATACTCAAGCAATTGCCTACGTATGGAAGGGATTACAATTTAACACCAATGACATATATGAGAATCATGTTTTTAGGTGGCAAATAAGGGATTTAGGTTTATTCCAATGACATGTAAGTATTTTTTTTTCCAATTAGGGTCCGCTCGGTTTTCTCAGAATGCACGGGGAACAATTCCAGCTCCTCAAAATTAGTACAAATTATTGAATTATTCCGGCTAGAGATTATTCCAGGCCCCTATTCCTATTCAAACGAACAAGCCCTTATTGAAACCAGCCCACATGGGGATGAGGGGGGTTGAGAGGGATGGACTACTCCCGGTCGATTCACGCTTATTTCCAACGTGGCAGTATGCAATGCAGGCACGAGATGAAAAAACAACACAATAAACGAGGGTTCTAGATCCAAATCTAGACAGAGGAGTAGGCGAGGTAGGTCTTCATGTCGGACGCGGAAAAGCCATTGAAGTTACAGCTCAGCACGGTGGTGTAGGCGCCGACCTCGTGGAACACGAGCCAGTCCCCGATGCGTAGCTCCGGCAGATGGTAACCCTTCACCACCACGTCCAACGAGTCGCACGTGGGACCGAACACCGTCGACGGGTGTGTCTCATCACTCTCACCGCCTCCGTCGCCGTCGCCGTCGCCGGCGGCAGCGCGACTCGACACTGGCACAGGGCGTGGCACGTAGTTCTCGACGTGGACGCAGCACAGCGTGCCGAAGAAGCCGTCGTCGATCCAGTACTCGCGCACCTCGCCGCGCGTGCGCTTCCCGAAGACGCGCGCGGCGAGCGTGAACGGCGTCTCGGCGAAATAGCGCCCTGGCTCACCAATCACCTGGAGGCCGGGGACGTCCCCAAAGTGGTGCGTCAGCGCGGAGTTTATCACGTCGCACGCGTCCTGGAACGTGGAGGCGGTGCCGGCCGTGAAGCCCCCGCCGATGTCCAGGATGCGCATGGGTGGCATGCCGCGCGCGGCGGCGGCGTCGAACACCGCGCGGGCCGCCTCCACGGCAGCGTCGTAGACGCCCACGCGGGACACGGCGCTCCCGACGTGGAACGCGACGCCCGAGACCGACAGGCCCGCGCTCTGCGCGGCGCACAGGAGCGGCGCCACCTCCTCCTGCCGCGCGCCGTACTTGGTGCCCAGGTCCCATAGGGCGTCTCCGGCGTCGGGGACCTTGAGCCGGAGCAGAAGCTTGCACCTGGGGTGGAAGAGCCTTAGCTTGTCCACCTCCTCCACCGAGTCGAAGGTGGTGAGGTTAACGCGCGGCGTGCTCGATGTGTGCCTCGGGCTTGCATGGGTTCGCGTAGATGATGCGGTCAGCGGTGACGCCTAGCGCGAGCACGGCGTCCATCTCGGCAGGGCTGGCGCAGTCGAAGCCCGCGCCGAGAGCGGCCAGGGCTCCGAGCAGCGCCGGGTTGGTGTTGCACTTGACGGCGTAGTACGGCGGCACACCCTTGAGCCCACGCCGCCACGCCGCGAACAGCTCGACCACCTTGCCGAGGTTTAGCACGCTGAACGCGCTCGTCACTGGAGGATCTGCCGTGACAACAATGCGGCGGATAAGATCAGTGACTGCGTCCTTCTCGTTAGTATCGTCGTCGCACGGGAGGCGGAGCACCTCCAGGCCCTTAACGCCGGGCGCCTCAAGCACAGCTCGCATGGCTGCTGCTTCAGCCATGGACTGTGTACTGAGGTGAGGACTACGCGCGCGCGAGATATGGGGCAGACCTCCTGTTGGTTCAGGTCCTTAAAGAAAGGCAGCGTGTGAGATGTTGCCATTGTATTGTACTCCTCCTATCTATCTATATACTAAGTATTATACACATATACATACATATATTAATATCAAAATCTATAACCGCGGGAGAATCCGTGGCCTCCGAGCGACCAGCGTGGTCTCTGTTGCATGACGGCCTCTTTATTGGTCACGCGGCCCTCTCGCGCTGCTGGCAGCCAATCACAGACTCTGGCTGCTCTCGGTTTAGTGGCCTGTTCTCTACTCTTTTTTTCCTCTCACGACAAATCATGATAAGTATCAGCATAAGCCAAATAAATACTGTATTTTCATAGATGCAAAACTATCCCTATAAAAACATCTCCAAGAGACTCTTTATATCTTTCCTAATTTACAGTAATAGAGATTTCAGTAAAAAAAATACCTCTAACAGTCTCTTCAATTGGATATCTAAATATAGACATCTTCTAGTCCTGATTTGTTGCTAGCCAAAGATGGAGAGCGAAGATGGCTCTCTGTACTACACACAAGATATAGAAAAACTGTTAGAGTACAGAGATGTAGAAAACGGTCATTACTCAAGGCTCTTGTAGATGCTCTGAGTTACTTTGTCTTTAGGGTATATAATAAATAAATATTTACATAGGTGCAAAACTATCCATATGAGTTACTTCTTTAGCTCAAACTGCTCCAACATTTTAGCTAACTAAAATTTCTAACAAAGAGACCCAAGGAAAATAATAAAATATTATTTCATTTTAGCTACTCTTTCCATCCCATAAAGAATATCATTCTCACTTTCCAAAAAATAAAACATTTTTAACTTTAATCAAATACATACACAAGACTACTAATATTTATTATTCATAATAAATATCATTAGATTAATAGTTGAATATATTATTATAATAAGCTTATTTAGAGATACAAATATTGCTAATACTTTTCTACAAAAAGCTTACTCCATCTGTCCTAAAATAGATGACCTTATAGCATTCAATTTTTTCCAAAATACTTGTGACCTTCTTAGTTTCCGATACATTTTTTCTCTTTTCTCGATACATCTTGATCTCTACTCTATCTCTACTCTTTGAGGGGCATTATGGTCTTTTGGCTTCAGTGTTGGTTTAGGAGAGAGATTATAAAATGTCAACTAATATGGGACGAAGGGAGTAAGAAAGTTTGACCTACACAAAACCGTAGGCAACTCTCTCTTTTTTGGGATGGAGGGAGTACCATGCATGACATCTACCAGCGAAGTGATCTTCTGCCTTTTATTATTATTTATTCCACGTACCGGATGCTCAAATAAGCTATAAGTTTTTACAAATGGTAAGTTAGCATCCAATGCATTGCACCTATTCTACTTCTCTCTCTCTCTCTCACACCTCCTTTCATCACATGCTAGAGATGCCCTAATAGTTATCCTCCGAGAGTTGACCGATAGCGTGCATACTACATCTAAAGACTTTGCAGTAGAAATGTACCGGGGAGTTGCTAAGCTTTCCTAGCCTAGTTTTTCAACCAAAACAACAACGAAAACACATGCAAGGCTAAAACAAACCAAAACAACAACAAAAACACATGCAAGGCTAAAACAAGTGCAGCGAAGCGCGCTTATCTATCTAGTATATATAAACTACTACTCTAAAGTTGGCTACATAATACCTTATTTATTATATCACACCTCTTAGATTTTGTCGCTTGGACTCTAGAGGGATTTCAGGCGGCGACGACGACGTGCCTACGCCCGCGCCTCACTCACCCGCGCTCGTCTTCCTTCTCTCCAGCACACCCGCGCTCATCTTCCTTCTCTCCGGCGTGATTTCCTCCTCCCTGCGCGCGTCTTCCTTCTCCCCAACTTTGGCGACCTTAGAAAAGAGAAGGGGCTTGAGGGAGGCAGACTAGCTAAGCGGTGGGAATGGCGGGACGATGGCTTAGGGTTTTGGCTGTGGAGGAGGCGACTGGGCTAGGTCGGGGCGTAGGTGAGGATGGCCATGGCGGTGGCGGGAGGGGGAAGGGGTAGAAGGAGACCATCGCGAGCGTGGTAGGTGTAACACCCTAGGTGTTGTCACCAGTTAAACAATGGGTTTGAGCTCAAACATGACATGTCAAGTGGTAATGAAGGTGTCAAGATCAAATCTACATGACGGAGCTCCAACTTAAACTTGGGCCACACACATTTGCTTACATATGGACCCTTGTTAAGATTATGCAAGAGTAATGCTAAACATGCTTATTCCATGTACATTACATCCACATGCATCCATCTAGCCCCGTGGAAAAGTTTCATGAAGTTCAGAATTAAGAAGTCGCATGAAATGATGAGTTACATTCTTGCTTGAATTGCGCTAGTAAGTGAAGGGAATTATAGGCCATCAACCAAATCTTGCTACCTAGCCTAAATGACTCTAATTGAACTCTATAACAAAAGTCATGAAGGGTTTGTGTTGAGCACATGTCAAGAAAAGGCCTCAATTGGTCGAAAACTCTAATTCTAGGGTTAACGAGATGCTGCTTTGACCAAAGTAAAAGAATGGTTTATATTCAAGATACAAGGTTTGACCTTAAATAAAAGTTGAAGATTGAGGAGAGTAGAACAAAATTTGTTTTTAGAACAAGAGCCAGATCAACTTGGAACTAAGTCAAACAGAGGCTCGAAAACTGAATCAGCGGCTATTTTCAGACTTAGAATTTTTCTAAGTCTGGAATTCATCGTCGTCACCATTGGCATTCCGCATTCTCCGAAATTCGTTAAGCAACTTGAGTTGGTCCAAAAATAAAAGTGGAAGGTTATATTATGGAGAAGAGCATGCAAAAAGTTGGAACCCGTTTGGCTTCGTGTTGATGGTTAATTCTGAGTTTTTCCTAATCACCATCGTCACGCTCACAAACCAAAGTTTAGAGCACGTTATCTGCTAAACCATAACCCTAATGACCCTGAACCCTTAAGCAAAGTTGGAGAGCATCAGGTGTAGACCAAACTTCATTTTGGGCCCATGGACCAAATCGGCCCGTAGCTAGCCCAAACCTGCGCTCCACCATGGTCAATCTGTTGCTTGCTAGGTGTTCGCGGAAATGCCCCAACGGATGACGCGTGGCCCGTGCGTGGCAGCCATGCACGAGCAGCGTTCCACCTCCATGCCGCGTGCACCAGTGCCCTGCACTCTCCCTAGTGGACGCCAGAGGCTCCCCCTCCACTCCCGCTCACTCCCTCTGCGCTTCCCATCACCTCTCTCGCTCCGACCGCGCGTCTACTCGCGTGCTAGAGCGCGGCCGCCATGGCCGGTTGGCCGAGTTCGCCGTGACCGCGTCCCCGCTGCTTCCGAGCCCCCTCATGACCAACCACGTGAACCAACAGCTCCGCCTCTTCCTCCTCTACGACCGGCGCACCTCCGCTGAGACGAAAACCACCGGAGCAGCTCAGTCGTCGGAGCCGCTGCCGTCGCCGCCGCTTGCTGCCGTGGCCACGCCACCACAAGCCACCTCGGGCCGAGCCGAGCTGTCCCCTAGGTGCGCACGGACCCCCTGGTGCTTCCCCACCACTCTCCCATCGCCGACAAGCCTCCCCCAGCCGACATCGACAAGCTCCAGTGCCTCCTCTGTTCATGTTCGCGTCAAGGACCTCCTACAGCAATTCGAAGAAGAGCAGGGGTCGTTTTGCGAAGTCTGTGACTCAAATGAATAGTGCCAATAAGGACCCATTTGCAGTAAATTTGCTGAATCTTTGGAAATTCATAGTAATTCATAGGAAATTCATAAAATAGCAAATGAGGACTTTTTGGAATCCTTGTAAAATTCTCTATGCATTAGATCTATAATTATTAAGTCACCTTGTTATCTAAAATAAATTAAGAAATGCATTAAAAGAATTTATTTGGTCATGGACACTAGGTTTTCTGGTGTTCTTTAGTCATGTGTGACATGTTGGTAAAGTTGGTTTTGCCCAATTATGAATTTGCAATATAAGTTAATAATTATTTTCTTGCTGATGTGGTTTATAGACAGATCTGGGAACTTAGCAAAGTTCTTCATGACAATGTACTTTGTTGTGAAACTTGTTTATATAAAAGTTGTAGATAATTTATGTATCTAGCTGCTGTTAAAATTTGGTGCTATTTGGCCAAGTAGTTTAAGAGTTACAGTTGTTTAAAGTTGGGTTATATAATTGATTGCTCTCTGTCTTGTTTAGACCAGTTTCAGTAAATGTATAATTTCGACCTACGTAACTTGTGAATCATGCTATGATAGTTATAGATGAAATGCAGATAATTTTATAAGCTTTCCAGAATGTCTTCTTGTAAGTCATTTGGATTTATGTAACTCCAGTTATTGCTAAATCTTGTAGCTGTTGTTTGCATGTCCAGAAATTGACAGATTCCAATTATAGTTGTTTGCTTATATATTGCTAAGTGTGGCTCATACCTTTGATGATGGTGGAGTTAGAGTACCTGAGATCTTGGAAAACTTGTGTCATGCTTGGTGTTGTCGTCTTCTTTGCTATTGTGGGATGATAAATTATGCGATATTTAAAGTAGGCAATGCGAAGTGCTTGTGCATGATTAATGTAACCTTGTGCTTGTCTTACTTACTGCATGCGATGCATTGTCTATTGCACTTCCATGTATTCATACACTTGCATATTGCATCTCATCTAGGTATGCTAGATGCATCATGTGAAGGATGCGATGTTGGAGTCAAACCCGAAGACAACGTTTGATGGATCTATCCCGAAGATGGAAGGACTAAGCAAGTGCTAGGACCTGAGATGTCACCAGGACAGTGCAAGCTAACTGAACTGACTTGTGTTGGATCCCAGGTAAGCCCTGGAGCATATTAAGCCTCCTAATTTCCGAAATGCAATTAAAGTATTATTGTTACATATATATTGTTGCATTAAGTTAGGTGTTGGATGCAAACACTTGCTGCATTGGTTATCCAATCCTTGTCCAGATATTGATACCCTGAATCCTATGTAGCTCAGGCTCATGTAGTGCTTAGCCCTGCTTAAACGCGGTAGAAGTCAGGTGATTTCCTGTCACCTGCGAGATATAGGGACATACATATGGCACGGTTGGCTATATTTGCTATTGTGCAAAAGAACCTGTCTTAATTTGAATTGAAGACCGGGCGAAGGCTTGCCGGTTTATAGTGACTCTGTCTGTGTCGCTTAAGAACTGAATCTTGGAGCCTTTCCTGTTCATGTTGAACGCATGCCTCTCTCTTAGTTGGCCGGGTCTGGAGACCGACCACGAAGCCGAGTAGCTCACCTCAGGCCAGGAGTCGATAAGTACAAAGTATGCCTTGAAAGGGAGCCGTAGGTGTGAGTCCAAGGGCAGGTGATTTAAAAGTCCTGATCGTCCTGGCAGAAGGGTAATCCCTAAGAGCGCTGGCGCTGATCGAACCCGCAAATTTGGTTCCTGAGTTGTACCAAATGTGACCCACGGCTACCCTTGCAAAGTATGCCAGGGTGAGAGTTAGGAATACCCCCTCAGCTGAGTTGTAATTCGATTCGAGTCGTCGTCTCTCCTGGTTAGTGAGAACTTGACGGGCTTATCTCCAAAGTAGATACACTAAATAACATAATGGTTCAGAAATGATGATATGATGATGACAACCTTATTATACCTGCTATGGTTAATATTGTTTGCTCCTAATAAGTGAGTGCTCTAGTACAGGTGCTAATCTAGTGGACAGGTAAATGATGATAAACTTGATGCTAAGTTTAAATTGGTCACTATATTCATAAGCTCTTTTATGCAACTGTGTCAAGCTAGCCCACCTCATAAGTCTTGCATGACCCTTGGTGTCTGTTAATTCTAGTTTTGACAGATAAGTCTAGCTGAGTACCTTCTCGTACTCAGGGTTTATCCCACCATGTTGCAGGTGAAGTTCTCGGCCTGTGAAGATGGTGGCTAACCACCGGTGGCTCGGTGATTCTATAGTTACTTCTCATCTATATGCTTTTGTCAGATGATGTCACTTATGCTAGCAATGTATTTGGAACATATAGTAATGTAATCTTTTGAAAGCTATGTTGTTTTCACTAATCGATTTTGAAACCCAAACTGGTACTTTTAATTGTGAACTCAGTTGTAATATTATTTCCACTGCAACCCTGTGTATGTGATGTGTATTTGCTTAATCACGCGATCTTGGTTGTGATTTTGATTTACCGAGGTCTTTCGGGACACTCGGTGGACTACCAGGTTTATATAAGTGAAGGTATGTGTGTGTTAACGTGTTAGCGGGGACAGCCATACTTGATCTTGTATAAATTGGGCGATTCTGTTATAGCTGGTATCAGAGCAAGATTAAGCATAATACTATCATGTATGTCATTTTAAAAACAAAGTTTTGGTTTTAAAAAAGCCTATTTTGATTAAAACTTTAGCTACAGGCAAATTTGTCAAAACTTATTTACAAAACTATGCTAGCGACATCCTCCTTTATGCCCAGTTAAGGACTATTAGGTGGCTATCTAAGTACTAACATGGGGATTTTTACTTTCGTCATCCATACGGCGTGCTATTGTATGGATGCCATTCGTTGAATGGTAATATATGGATCAATTGCCTCTACGCCTAGGTAAGTGTGAGTTGTGAGAGCATGACCGTCCAACTATCGGTCTAGGGGAGAGTTAGCTTTGGCTACTGAAATATGTACATGTTACACACATGTATATATGAAGGTACTTAATTATGGGTATATCTGTTGGGTAGCGATGGATACCAAAGTATATATATCTGGGGATATATATATGGAGAGTATCTTAGTTTACTGCTTTCATTGTGTGCTTATTTATATCTTGTGGGATGGGCTGCAATGAATTTGCCTGTAGGTACGCTAACCACGAATGCGTAGATTGAATATAGCTGACGACTAGCTATATATCGAGAGAGTACGTGTTATGCCACCGACATAGAACGTGATTGTCACCTTAGGCTGGCAATTTTGTGAGGACAAATAGGATGATCATGCATCATGATTGTGCTTGTGCATAAATATGCTTCCCTCACCTCGTTCTAATGCTAAGTAACTTGTGATCAATGTGATGTTACTATTTTCCCTGTGTGAAGCTAGCCAAAATGCCTTGTCCCATGCTACTTGAATAGCTATGCTTGAAGTTAGTGTGTGATTAGCTTTGCCTCGTATGTTGGCTTCCAAAGGAAATAGATGACGAGTTAATAGTTAACAAAAAGTTCACCCCTTTGAAAACTAAATTGCTAAATGTAAGTAAAACTTGTTTTGTAGAGATATCCACCTACTTAGTAAAAAGAAAACAAAAGATAACAGTGCCTTACCACCATGTTTTGCATGATATGTGTAGTGGTGTTGTTGTAGGTGACTGCTTGTTATGTACGAGCTTTGTGCTTAGTAATAGTCGCTTAAGCTAATTAGATTGAGGTGTTTCGAAATGCTCGCTTAAGACCATGATGTAGGCGTGGATGCTCATTATCTAGGTAGTGCCGTAGTTGTCACCCTTTTGTCCTCGGTAAGCATATGAGTGTGGAAGAGTGCTATCCTAGAGCAGCGTCCAAGTTTTGGTAATCTCAGGGTTGTTGTCTACAATTAAGTTCTCTCTTAGGAACCTAAGCCTGTACACGTGGTTGCTAGCCTTGAGCGTTGTGCTACGAAGACTTTATCTATGACTTTGCTTGACCTTAGGCCCAAGCTTAGTTCCCTTGAATGCTTGCATGTTTCGTGGTTGTCCCACTCCTATGTGGGAGGACCCTGCTCAAAAATCCTTGTTGGACCTTATTGCTCTCTCTCCTACGAATGAGCTAGTGCAACGCTAATCGCTATCTGCACTGGCTTTGGAACCTTTTCCGCGCAGATCATGTCATTGCTTTATCAACTGAATCCCTAGTTAGTGCATTGGCTCTGACCTTCGAATCTCGTTTATTTTGCCTCCAACCCGTTCAAGTCCCTGGATGTTTATCAGTCTTGATCTCATGTTGCTGCTCGATAAGACCAAATCTCATGTTAATCTTTATCTGGTAATCACTTTGGTGGACATGAGGCGTTTATGGAAATTAAGCAAGAGTCTCCTGCTTAGTTGCCTTTGGCAATTAGGCTATGTTCTTTTGCGCTATGTTTTGATCTTCTGATCGCCTCCTTGTTGATTCCTAACCTTGTGACTAGCCTTGTTTGCTATCCTTCTTTTGCACAATGCTTGTTCTTACAATCTAATTGGTGCCACTAGAAGTTTCATTTTGGTTGTATGTTCAGTAATGGTGCCATGATTAGTGATCTACAGTGCCATGAAGGAACCTAGGGCCTCCTTGTGGGTGGCCGACGTATGGTTGTGCTGCTGGGTGCGCGCTGGTATCGAGGTTTCTAGTCATGATCCACTGTAGAACTGCATCGATGTGTTATTTTCACATGAGCTCTTCCTTGGTTATCTCTCCATATCTTATCGAAGATCCCTATATCAGACCGAAAGTAGTAGAGCGTCCTGTTGAAGTCACAAAAATGATAACCTTGGAAGAACTAGTCACCGACATAAACATTAACTGACTACAAGAGGTGGTAGACAAGTGACTCCACTTGGTTGTCCTAGTATTGACATCCGTCACCTAGTGAACAACTTATGTCATCACTGTTGGATCAGAAAGGCACACAACAATTAATGTTGGACAAGTTGTTAGTCAGATAAGAATCGAACGTCACATTATAATTATGACCTAGCTATCCAAGTCTTGATTATTATGTGCATGCTGATCGCACAGTCGAGATCAACAATCTCTAGTGTGACCCCTTGTCTGCTAACTTCGATGGCGACCATCTGTTATGTGTCAATCACAACTATTGTTGGCAAGAGTGCAGATTTAGAACTTTTAGTGTTGAGAGATAACTGATTAGTTACTAGTCGGAAGCTTAACCTCTAGCTAGGTGACAACTTTTTGCTAATTACGAAGGCTATGTCTCGCAGAGCAATGTTAAGCAATGTAACAGCAAGCCGTTTAGCAATGCAACTACTGCTTTGTTTTTCAAAACCTATGCTATCCAGTCAATTTCATCTTGGACAATCACACAGATAGTATAAGACGTTGTATCAGCTATGTAGGAGCTAGCAAAAACACATCCCTAGTTTCGATCAGCATCATTGTGCCCTAGGTACTACAAACGGGTTTGTTCAAGGCTCTATTGGACGTAGTGCCAGAGAATATTCAGAAACGGTTCCTTGTCTTTATAGGGATGCCCTCCATGTGGAGTAATGCTTTGCGCCCTGTGAAAATAGCCCACAAGTCCAATGCTTGTGCATAGTTAAGTTGGTGTCAAGAACGATGGTTGAAGTGTTACCAGAGAAGTATGTGAGGAAAACTCTAGCCTCCATCCTCAGCTAGAGAAAGACTGCTGCTGCTATGAGAAAGATTAGAGAGTGCAAAACACACACCTCAACGTGTGGAGCGAAGAAAAGGGAGAACACAAAATCTATCTAGATTTTGTGGCACTAAACCGGTTATCTTCAAGCCGACGATTAGTGACTCAAATGAAGTTGGCTTGACCCCAAACTTGGTGATCTCATTCCTTGCTTAGGACCCTTCAATGTCTTAAGTTGGTTTGAGTATTAGTTGAGTAAAACATCGGATTTGAGAGATATCTTGTCGGCTTGGTTTGCTGCTATTTCATAACAGAGCAGTTTTGGTAGATGAATTGTTTGGATGGTCAAACGGTGTCCAGTTGAGTTGAATTTTGGTGAGTAGTTAGAAAACCCATGGATATACATGCCCACCAAAATTTGTGCATATTGGAGCAGTAGTTTGTGAGATATGAATAGAAAACAAAAGAGTACTGAATCTGCAATTTCGCTGTGACTGCGATCATCCTTTGCATTAGACGGTTGTTTGTAATTCATGCCAAGAAATTACAATTTGTAGGTGTATTGCTGTTAGACAACCCTCCATACCCTTGCGAAGATAAATTGCACCCCTATGTGCCTTGCTTTTGCCCTCTTAGATCAGCAATGCAGGAGCAGTCAAGGTGTTCTAGAAGTCAAATTATGCCCTCGCAATTCAAAAGTAATTGGAAAGGTGTCAAACCATAGATTTTTGGATTATGGTTTTTGAGATATTGATTGGCCTAAGAATGGAAGCCTCGACATCAAATATAGTTTAAGAAAGCTGGTTTTGCTACAATGCAAGTCAACTAACTTGCTGTGCAACTGCACCACGAAGGCAAATTTTATTTAACATGCTTGGTAGTGAACTAGTCCCCAGTTTTGTGATTACTTGCAACTTATGTTGTCCTCCAAGCCTCGCTAACATCCTTCTACGTCAATGGTTCTCCAATGCTGACATATCTTTGGTACCTTATATGTGTTTTTACCCAATAGATTGCATCAGATTCAACCCAGATCACTGTTGCAACTTGGATCCAAAGGCTCCCTAAGGAATGATCATCGAGAACATTGAGCCGACTGAGTCAGCTATTACATTTAGCACTCACTCAACAGACTCAGATAATACAGTGTTGTTATCAGAGAAAGAGCACTGCACACATGGAATATTATGTAGCTTTCCATCAGTTGACATATGAGTGAGTGCACCGCTACAACCAGTTTGAATATTGGTTAACTAGCTGCTCATGCCCTCAAAGGATGATTACCCCGTCTATGATCACATCCTTTACGAGAAGTTGTGCTCAAGCCACTTTAGTAGAGAACTGCTTTTCAGACCATAGGAGCCAATCTAACACCGTTGTAAGGAATATCCGTCAACCGACTACAATCTAGTGCAAAGTCCATAAGTTTTGTGCTTTATCCACTAAGGAAGTAGATGTTACAAGTATTTAGTCTACGCTTGTATCACTCTTCGTACATCGAGGATGAAGTACGTAGGACAATGCTATCTTAGATTCCTTCCAATGTAATAATGCTTTATGGACGCCAACGAAGGAAATTCTTCAGACAACAACTTACGACGAAGAGCAAGTATCAGAAAGTGTCGTGACCAAATTATCCTCTCTGATACTATGAAGTTAAGTAGCCTAATGTTATCACTGATGTTGGAAACTGGATGACAAGTTTCTCTTCCCTTAAAAGTCCTTCGCACCGAATCTCGGGACACGATTCCTTTAAGGGGGGAGGGCTATAACACCCCAGGTGTTGTCACCAGTTAAACAATGGGTTTGAGCTCAAACATGACATGTCAAGTGGTAATGAAGGTGTCAAGATCAAATCTACATGACGGAGCTCCAACTTAAACTTGGGCCACGCACATTTGCTTACATATGGACCCTTGTGAAGATTATGCAAGAGTAATGCTAAACATGCTTATTCCATGTACATTACATCCACATGCATCCATCTAGACCCGTGGAAAAGTTTCATGAAGTTCAGAATTAAGAAGTCGCATGAAATGATGAGTTACATTCTTGCTTGAATTACGCTAGTAAGTGAAAGGAATTATAGGCCATCAACCAAATCTTGCTACCTAGCCTAAATGACTCTAATTGAACTCTACAACAAAAGTTATGAAGGGTTTGTGTTGAGCACATGTCAAGAAAAGGCCTCAATTGGTCGAAAACTCTAATTCTAGGGTTAACGAGATGCTGCTTTGACCAAAGTAAAAGAATGGTTTATATTCAAGATACGAGATTTGACCTTAAATAAAAGTTGAAGATTGAGGATAGTAGAACAAACTTTGTTTTTGGAACAAGAGCCAGATCAACTTGGAACTAAGTCAAACAGAGGCTCGAAAATTGAATCAGCGGCTGTTTTTAGACTCAGAATTTTTCTAAGTCTGGAATTCATCGTCGTCGCCATTGGCATTCCGCGTTCTCTGAAATTCGTTAAGCAACTTGAGTTGGTCCAAAATTAAAAGTGGAAGGTTGTATTATGGAGAAGAGCATGCAAAAGGTTGGAACCCGTTTGGCTTTGTGTTGATGGTTAATTCTGAGTTTTTCCTAATCACCATCGTCACGCTGACAAACCAAAGTTTGGAGCATGTTATCTACTAAACCATAACCCTAATGACCCTGAACCCTTAAGCAAAGTTGGAGAGCATCAGGTGTAGACCAAACTTCATTTTGGGCCCATGGACCAAATCGGCCCATAGCTGGCCCAAACCTGCGCTCCACCATGGTCAATCCGTTGCTCACTAGGTGTTCGTGGAAATGCCCCAATGGATGATGCGTGGGCCGTGCGTGGCAGCCATGCATGAGCAGCGTTCCACCTCCATGCCGCGTGTACCAGTGCCCTACGCTCTCCCTGGTGGACGCCAGAGGCTCCCCCTCCACTCCCGCTCACTCCCTCTGCGCTTCCCATCACCTCTCTCGCTCTGACCGCGCGTCTGCTCGCGTGCCAGAGCACCGCCGCCATGGCCGGTTGGCCGAGCTCGCCGCGACCGTGTCCCCGCTGCTTCCGAGCCCCCTCATGACCAACCACGTGAACCAATAGCTCCGCCTCTTCCTCCTCTACGACCGGCGCACCTCCGCTGAGACGAAAACCATCGGAGCAGCTCAGTCGTCGGAGCCGCTGCCGTCGCCGCCGCTTGCTGCCGTGGTCGCGCCGCCACAAGCCACCTCGGGCCGAGCCGAGCTGTCCCCTAGGTGCGCACGGACCCCCTGGTGCTTCCCCACCACTCTCCCGTCGTCGAAAAGCCTCCCCCGGCCGACATCGACAAGCTCCAGTGCCTTCTCTGTTCATGTTCGCGTCAAGGACCTCCTACAGCAATTCAAAGAAGAGCAGGGGTCGTTTTGCGAAGTCTGTGACTCAAATGAATAGTGCCGATAAGGACCCATTTGCAGTAAATTTGCTGAATCTTTCGAAATTCATAGTAATTCATAGGAAATTCATAAAATAGCAAATGAGGACTTTTTGGAATCCTTGTGAAATTCTCTATGCATTAGATCTATAATATGACATGTTTTAGTTTCAATATTTGGCGGTAAAAATAGATTTGTGCAGTAAGGTTGTAATGTTAGGTGAATTTGTTATTTTCCATAACTACAGATATAGGGCTCCAAATAAAGTAAAATTTTTGTAGCATGCTACTCATGTGATAGTTGATGTGTGGTAAAAATTTCATAAGTATTGGATGAAGTATGAGTGAGTTATTGGTTTATCTCGCTCTCACATGATTTCTTGTTTTAGCAACTTGTCTTTTTCATAGAGGTTGCTATACATATTCAAATGGAGTGAAATTTGTACAGTAGACTATTGAGAGGATACGTGAGCCACTGTAATTTTTGTAGAATTTATTGTATACTTTTGGTATATGTTCATTAAGTCACCTTGTTATCTAAAATAAATTAAGAAATGCATTAAAAGAATTTATTTGGTCATGGACACTAGGTTTTCTGGTGTTCTTTAGTCATGTGTGACATGTTGGTAAAGTTGGTTTTGCTCAATTATGAATTTGCAACATAAGTTAATAATTATTTTCTTGCTGATGTGGTTTATGGACAGATCTGGGAACTTAGCAAAGTTCTTCATGACAATGTGCTTTGTTGTGAAACTTGTTTATACAAAAGTTGTAGATAATTTATGTATCCAGCTGCTGTTAAAATTTGGTGCCATTTAGCCAAGTAGTTTAAGAGTTACAATTGTTTAAAGTTGGGTTATACAATTGATTGCTCTATGTCTTGTTTAGACCAGTTTCAGTAAATGTATAATTTCGACCTACGTAACTTGTGAATCATGCTATGATAGTTATAGATAAAATGCAGATAATTTCATAAGCTTTCCAGAATGTCTTCTTGTAAGTCATTTGGATTTGTGTAACTCCAGTTATAGCTAAATCTTGTAGCTGTTGTTTGCATGTCCAGAAATTGACAGATTCCAATTATAGTTGTTTGCTTGTATATTGCTAAGTGTGGCTCATATCTTTGATGATGGTGGAGTTAGAGTACCTAAGATCTTGGGAAACTTGTGTCATGCTTGATGTTGTCGTCTTCTTTGCTATCGTGGGATGATAAATTATGCGATATTTAAAGTAGGCAATGCGAAGTGCTTGTGCATGATTAATATAACCTTGTGCTTGTCTTACTTACTGCATGCCTCTCTCTTAGTTGGCCGGGTCTGGAGACCGACCACGAAGCCGAGTAGCTCACCTCAGGTCGGGAGTCGATAAGTATAAAGTACATCTCGGAAGGGAGCCATAGGCGTGAGTCCAAGGGCAGGTGATTTAAAAGTCCTGATCGTCCTGGCAGAAGGGTAATCCCTGAGAGTGCTGGCGCTGATCGAACCCGCGAATTTGGTTCCTGAGTTGTACCAAATGTGACCCACGGCTACCCTTGCAAAGTATGCCAGGGTGAGAGTTAGGAATACCCCCTCAGCTGAGTTGTAATTCGATTCGAGTCGTCGTCTCTCCTGGTTAGTGAGAACTTGACGGGCTTATCTCCAAAGTAGATACACTAAATAACATAATGGTTCAGAAATGATGATATGATGATGACAACCTTATTATACCTGCTATGGTTAATATTGTTTGCTCCTAATAAGTGAGTGCTCTAGTACAGGTGCTAATCTAGTGGACAGGTAAATGATGATAAACTTGATGCTAAGTTTAAATTGGTCACTATATTCATAAGCTCTTTTATGCAACTGTGTCAAGCTAGCCCACCTCATAAGCCTTGCATGGCCTTGGTGTCTATTAATTCTGGTTTTGACGGGTAAATCTAGCTGAGTACCTTCTCGTACTCAGGGTTTATCCCACCATGTTGCAGGTGAAGTTCTCGGCCTGTGAAGATGGTGGCTAACCGCCGGTGGCTCGGTGATTCTATAGTTACTTCTCATCTATATACTTTTGTCGGATGATGTCGCTTATACTAGCAATGTATTTGGAACATATAGTAATGTAATCTTTTGAAAGATATGTTGTTTTCACTAATCGATTTTGAAACCCAAACTGGTACTTTTAATTGTGAACCCATTTGTAATATTATTTCTGCTGCAACCCTGTGTATGTGATGTGTATTTGCTTAATCACACGATCTTGGTTGTGATGTTGATTTACCGAGGTCTTTCGGGACACTCGGTGGACTACCGGGTTTATATGAGTGAATGTATGTGTGTGTCAACGTGTTAGCAGGGACAGTCATACCTGATCTTATATAAATTGAGCGGTTCTGTTACAGTAGGGTCTCTTCGGAGCATTCAACGCGCCACCGGAGGGCCGCCTTTCTTCGGCGAGAAAAGAAAATCTGTGTGTACAACAATAAATTACTCATCTGCATGCATGCGAATGGCTATCGCACTAAATTCCTGAAACTCAACGCAAACCATCCTAATTAATGGCACCCCATGATAATAATAATTATTCCGATGCCTGATCTTCAGCTGCCTGTTAGTTTTTTTTATATGCATGTTGATGAATTTGATCGGGTCCTCTTTATTGCTTAGACTGACTCCAATAAGAAGACCCAAAGTTAAAATGGGTAGCGAGAGACCCAAAATCAGCCTCCAACAGACTACCTATACGTGAGACCTATTTTGGGTTGCCTGAGAGACCCAACCCAAATATGGGTATACTCTCTCCTGAAAACCCATTTGCAGAAAGGATTCTCTTTGGGTCTTGTCGTTGGAGAAGATGTCGAATATGTATTGAACTTTTTGTCTGTAACGCTACCCAAAGGACGAATGAGTCTTGTATTTTGGGTGTCGTTGCTGGAGATAGCCTTACTACCGGTGTATTGAGAGTTGCTGAGCCAGTTCCTCCGCGGTCCATCTGCCAGTGAGCCAGCTGCACAGCAGTCGACTTCAGAGAGGCGATGACCTAGCTGACTCACATGTTGCTCGTTCACTGGTGCTTTTAGCATCCAGATGAGATCTAGATGTGTCAAATGATAAATTGGCACACTATTTGTTCATGCGGGTAATCAAATCCAGCTGACAAATAGTCAGATCTCTTCTCTCTCTTTGCTCTGCACTGCAAGTCTGCAAATGGTCGGAGTACTATCTAATCTCCAGCTTCTGCGTGGAGGGAGTAAAGGACGCCTTGTTCCAGATTCTTACGGCAACGTTACCAAACCCTCAGGTGAAAGCAGCATGCTTCAACGACAGATATACCAAGCCGCCTCCCTTCGTCTCCGATCACCTCCAGAGTCCATACGGAGCATCATCTTTCTTCTCCTTCCACGGCAAGTTTGGCAACCGGACAGAGACAGTGCACAGTATAAGTATCTTGGCCGCGGCCACGTACAACACAAGCAAAGAAGCTCTGCAGTTCTCCACATCAAACAGACCAAGCCAGCACCAGCCGCGGCAATGGCGTCCACGACGGCACCTACAGACGCGAAGCCGGCGCCGGCCGCTGGCGGTCCGCAGCTGAAGCTGCTGGTGGACCGGCGTTCGCGGCGCGTGCTGTACGCGGAGGCCCGCAAGGACGCGGTGGACTTCCTGATCGGCCTGCTGCGCGTGCCCGCGGGCCTGGCGGCGCGCGCGCTGGCCAAGCATGACGAGCCCGCGCCGGGCTCCCTGGGCTCGCTCTACGCGGGCGCGCTGGCGCTGGACGACGCGTTCTTCGCTTCCGGTTCGCCCAACCGTGACGCGCTGCTCAGCCCCGCGGCGCTGCCCTCCGCCGCGCTCCCGCTGCTGCTCGGCGGCGACGGCGCGGTCTCGGCGCAGCCGGCGCCGGCGCCTCCGCCGCCGCAGCGGTACTTCCGGTGCAGCGCGTACATGAACCCGTGCCGCGGGAACCCGACGAGCGTGACGGACGTGTCGGGCCTGCCGTGCCCGGGGTGCCGGCAGCCGATGACCGTGGAGATGCGGCTGGCGCCCGGGGACGCGCACGGCAAGCTGGCGCTTGCGAAGGCGCAGGAGGCCGCGGGGCTCGGCGCCGGCGGGTACGTGAGGGAGGTGGTGACGTACCTGGTGATGGACGACCTCACCGTGGCGCCCATGTCCACCATCTCCGCCGTCATGCTGCTCAAGAAGTTCGACGTCAAGGACTGCTCCACGTTGGAGGAGATGACCGTCGAGCTGGGCACAAAAGAGGTGAACGCTAGCTCATGCACTAGTACTGCTGCTATTCAAACTCGCAAGCATGCGCGCAGACATGTACCTGACGAGTCGTTCTCAACTCTTGATCGCCGGACAGGCCGTGATGCTCCTCAAGGCGTCGCTGCAGTCGTCGACGGCGCTGACGGACGTCTTCAGTGGTGGCGTCTCCATTGACAGGATTGGCGGTTAACGAGCGAGTCGTCGAACAGGAACATCGGCTCACCTTGGATTGGAAGGACTCGTCATGATCAGTCAACCCAATAGAACCCATATATAGCCACGGCACACGGGTATCAATGTGTACATAAGTCATGGGAACGAATCAAAGCAACCATGATCTCCTAATCTGGAACTCGGTGTTTATGTGTAACGGTGTATGGATGACTATCATTGCCAACAAAATAATGCAGTAAAATGGATCAATGGCTCATGTCCGATGCGTGAATGCTGAGATGGCTCGACATGGCCATGGCGGGCAGAAACGATGCATCAATAGTGATGTGCTGGACGCAGTGGTGAGAACCGCATGTGTAAAAAATCAAAATGTTTTATTTGTCACTTAAGAACCTCCTATGTGTAAATATAAACAAGTGATGTATTCCTTTTGTATTCACTAATACATTTGAGACCCTAAATGAAAAAAGTTTGAACTAGATCTCTGCGAGTATTACATCGGTTTAGGTCATTTCTCCATCCGATGTTATTTGAAAAACTATAAAAAATATTAATTTCAAAATCATTAATCTCAAAACAGAATTCTAGACTCTAATAAAATTTAATAGAAAATTATTGTTGGGGACGCCTTACCCTTTCGCACCCCCTTCTCTATTGGCGAAAGGGCAAACCAAGATGTTCGCGCAGACGGGGTCACGTGTCATCAAAATCGACAAAGAGGTGACAGCTAAAACCAAGTCTAGTGTGAAAGGAGGTCACCTGTTTATAGTTCTCGTAGTATGGATTGCTTACGCTATTCGAGCAGTTTCCTTTTCACTTGTAGGAGCGAAAGGGAGGTGAAGGATTCGTCACCAAAGGAGCGCTGGTCTCCATTCTCCGGTGCGGGTGGCCCAATGCCGGCACGGGGGGACCACACGACCGCAAGAGGGCAGCTTCAACCGGAGGAGGCCGTGTGCATAAGGACCAGAAGGCCCCCAGCAAACAGGAATATTCTCTAGGGTTGAAGTAGTTGGAGAGGCAAACACGTCCATGTAAAAGATACGACAGAGTATAAATAGTGTCGCATCCATGATGTAAGGGGGAGGAGGAATGAAAAACCTAATTCTTCCAAGTGAAATGAGTTTGTTGTTGCGTTGATTATCCTTTCGCTACCCCATTTTCTTCCGTTCGTGAACTTGAGGAGCATTCGGTGTTCGAAGGCTGAGGCCTAGAACAACATTGGCGATTATAAACTAATAAAATGTTGTAGATCTTTTCGAGTGCTATGACTTCAGTTTTGATCATTTTTCTATCTGAGTTCCTTTGATACCTTTTTAAAAATAAATTCCTTATTATTTGTACTGATCGTTTATTCTAGCTTTAAGATAACTGCCCGTGCCACACAGAGGCGGTAGGTTTGGGTCTGCTCTAATCCCGGAAGCCGGAAGCAACGATGGCGGAGGCGACGCCGACGATGGTGTTCGTCTACGGCACACTGAAGCGCGGGTTCCCTAACCACCCGCTCCTCGTCGCCTCCGCCACCCCCTTCGTCGGAGCCGCCTCTACGGCCGGCTCGGCCTCCCTCGTCATCGGCCCCTACTCGGTCCCCTTCCTCCTCCCCACTCCCTCCGCCTCCTCCGGTCGCGTCGTCTCCGGCGAGCTCTACGCCCCATCCCCCGCTGCTCTCGCCGAGCTCGACGCCTTCGAGGCAAGCGCGCCGTCTCCTCATTAGACTCGTTGTCCCATGTCGACTGGTTTGGTTTTCCCCCAATCTCAGCCTCCCATTTTGTCGCAGGGCACCCACATCGGTGTCTACGAGCGGCGCCCGATCACCGTCGTGGCCGACGGGTCGGGCGAGGCGGTGCAGGCGGAGGCGTACTTCGCGCACCCGAGCTACGCGGAGGCGCTCTGGCGGCGCTGCGGCGGTGAGGCGGCCGAGATTGGGGAGTACACCGTGGACCATGCCGGCGGGTACGTCCCGAAGAGTGAGCGTGCTGCCGGCGTTGCTGGGCTCATTGACGCCGTCCATAGGTTCCTCGCCACTGCCCCGGACAACTGACGTGGTGCGCACGGATTGCTACCATAGTTCAGTGAATTTGTCACCTGTCGTTTCCTGGGCTAGTGCTTCGGTATTCATGCTGCAAATTTGCAGACACTGCTTTTAGGCTATGCAAGTCATCGTATTCAGCATGACTGGATCCAATTTTTTCGAATAATCATTCAAGGTTTGCATACCGAGCCATTTTGTCTTGTTCAGTGTACATTGCATACAGCGCCATTCAAGTTTATCTAAGCATCGCAGTTGTAAAATCCTGAATTCTTTTGTAGTTTGGATAAATAAATGTACTTGCTGTTGGACAAGAAAATTTTCACAAGTGCTAATCCCATCCGCTGTTCAATGCAAAATGCATCCTTGCATTTGCATTCTCAAATGAGATGCTGACTATAATATAGCAACGGCTATTAGAAGAACACAATGATCTTGGTGTCAGTTAAATAATATATGGTGACAGTTAGAAGAACGCAATTAATTAGCCCTTTTTTTGTGACGATGGCCATGTTCCATAGGGAAATTTTCAGAAACCTGAAAGAAGGAGTTCTGTGCAACCTTTAGAGATGAGGATATTTTGACAGCTGAGTTGCTAGTAAGAGTTCTTGGACTGCATAGATGCATTTCCGGTAAGGGCCGTGTTGTTATTAGCAGACTCTGCTGTCCTTTTAGTTAGATGGGTTCGGAGAATTTATGCTCACTATTTTCAACAAACTGAGATTTGTTTCCTTGGTGGTCAGCACACAGTTCTTGAATTTCATCTGTTCCATCTAGTTTCGATGGACTGGACCAGCAGACTGGGAAATCGTCGAGTATTGGCCCCCTGTTTCATTTCATATCATGCTGTGCAGGGCAACAAACCTGAACCTGGCAATGGAGTTGGTATTCTTTTCTTCTTCTTTTGGTTTCTTTTGATAAATAGAATGTTTTTTTTTAAAAAAAAACAGGAGTTGGATATATGCTTGGCTTGCTGAAAGGAAACAGGGACGTGTCGAGAAGCCATGCTGAATCCTTGAATCTCAGCCATTCTAAAAATAAATAAATAAAATTCTCAGCCTGTGCTTTCCTCGTACATTGTTTTGTTTGGGCCAATGCAGCCCATCACATCTCATTTCTCTATCTTTGGGCTGGGCCCGGATGGACTTAGGCACCCGTGACTGGTGGACTAGACAGGGAAATCCCAAGTCACGACGACTTCCCCGAGACGACGGCGAAACAAGGGGAAGGGGAAGAAAGGAAGGAAGGGGATCGCCATGGCGGCGTCGCCGCAGCAGCAAGGCCAGGGCGGCCCCGGCGGCGGCGGCGGCGGCGGGTGGACTCCCGAGCAGTTCTGGTCGCTGCTGGACAAGGCGGACCGCCGCTTCGCCCGGGTGCGGGACCTGCCCCCTCTCGGCCGCCAGGAGCCCGACGCGTTCGCCAAGGCCTTCCGCGCCTACACCCAGCTCTGGCGGATGCAGCAGGAGCACAGGCACCGCCTCCTCGACGCGGGCCTCCGCCGCTGGCAGGTCGGCGAGATCGCCGCCCGCATCGCCCACCTCTACTACGCCCAATACCAGCGCACCGCCGACACCGCGCTCCTCTCCGAGGCGTTCGTCTTCTACCACGCCGTCCTCGACCGCGCCTACTTCCAGGACGCCGACCACCACCTCTCCCCAGCTAAGCACCTCCGCTTCCTCGCCAGGTTCCTCCTCGTCGCGCTCCTGCTCGCCAGGCGCTCCCACACCGTCCCGCGCCTCGCCTCGGACATACGCACGCTCCTCGATGACTCCAAAAAGTCCTTCCAGGTGCGTCCCACTGCAATTCCAGTTTCCACACTCAAATTCGATTGATCCAGTTGACCTGATCGTCATATTAATTCAATCTTCACTCTCGTATCTCATGCTGCACTGTGCAGGATGCCGAATACAAGGAGTGGAAGCATGTCGTGCAAGAGATCGCGAGGTTCCTGCGAGTTGACTCACCGTTTATGAACATGAGGCCGCTCAGGTACAGCTACGCATTCGATCCGCCCCCAGATACACTTCGTACTGTACCACCTACTGTCAAGAAGCGAGGTCTCGTCTTAAGTGACACCATACTTTGCAGCTACTATCCTAACGAGGTAATGCTTCCACATCTGCCTTGCATACATCAACTTATGCTTGTGCTTCATTGTTCTATTTTTTGGTTGGGGGGTGGGGAGGGGGGGGGGGGGGGGGGGGGGGGGGGGGGGAGTTAGTATAGTACCGAGGAAATAATTTCACTGTGGTTCATCCAGGTCAAATTTACAGACCTCTCCATAGATGTATTCAGAATGGTTCAGTGCCTCGAATGGGAACCATGTGGTTCATTTGCGCTAAACAATGGTTACAGCGCCCATGATGAAAGTGGACAAAATCAACCCAATCTATTGAAAGATTTAAGAGATGCTGCACTGCCTCCGAATCCACTTAAGACAATTCTCTATCGCCCTTCAGTGACACATTTCCTAACGGTAAGTTCATCTTTCAGTTTTTGTTTCTCATTTGGCATTGCCTTTCTCCTATTTTTCTAGAATTAATCTGTATCCACTAGTGCACATATCTTGCATCTGAGTAAAAGAAAACTACTATGATCACTACCATATTTGGAAGCTCTGTGGTATATGCAATTTGTTAGTCCTGAGAATACTATCACAGTATGTGTTTGTGCGTCAATCTAGTGTAACCTGTGTAACAGTTAATCTGTGTTGCTTGTAAATATGCAATTGGTTAGTTGGAGGGTTAAAACTGCAGGGATCTGCAATTTATCGTACGAACTTAGTGATCTGAATTATCTGACAAGGAAGCATGATGCTAAGGGACACTGCGTAACTCCACTTTTCTGGTCCACCATTTGTGCACCCATTAGTTCATGGCATGAGTGGCTGCAAATTTTCTTAGAAAGTGTGATAACACAGAAGCTTGAACATGGAACTTAAGTTGGTCTGTGTTTGCGATTTTGCTTAGCAATACTAATTCAACTCTACCCATGGTTTCAAAATTTCAAGAGAAAATAGTTATATGCAGCTGTTATTATTTGTCCATTTAATCATATAAAATATTTTTTCTAAAATGTGTTTGTTTAAATCCAGGTCCTCGCCACAAAATGCGAGGAGCTTCCTTCAAATGGTATCATGTTAATATATCTTTCAGCTACAGGTTAGTGCCCCAGGGTTGTTTGCTTCAATGTTGTAACATTTCTGTGTATGTCAAGGACATTTCAGTTAATATTAAAAAATCTTTCAGGGGAGATCGGAACTTCTGGATTTTGTCCTGATACTGGTGAAAAAGTTTTGAGCAACTTTAATAAGTTTGACATATCCAGTGCTAGTCATGCTAGTTCAAAGGAAAACAAAGAACCTTGTCTATGGTTAGGCTGCCGTGAAACTGAAGGTATTGTCTTTTCATTTTTATTATAAGTTGCCTTTTGATCTCCTTTTCAATAAGAGTATTGTTTCTGCCATATCTGAAATATCTAGGTTCAAATTGCATATACCCTGGTGATCTAATCCCATTTACAAGACGACCCTTATTTTTGGTGATTGACAGTAGCACCAGCTATGCTTTCAAGGCAGGTTTGATCTTTTTTCCCTCCGAGCAACCACTATCTGGACAACGAGGGTTGGTGATCTTTTCCTTTTCTTTTCTGGCCTACCTCAACTTTGCTTGGGACTAAAGGGCTGGTCGCTGGTATTCACTGTCTAATGCTTTGTACTGAATTGTGTAGTTTTTAGGCAAAGCACAAGTACACTTGTCATATGCAAATAAGCCATATTATGTGGCAATTTTTTTTTTGTATTTTGTTCAGTTTTGAAGTTTTTGAATCTGTTCGTCTATCTTAAAAGCTTAGTTCAAATGTGACCTGTGGTTCGTATTTCCATCTTGACAGGACAGTTTCTTCTGTGCCCTTATTTTGCGGTGGTACCTTGTGCTTTGTGTAATTTTGTTCATTCAATTTCTTTCTGCGTATTGAGATATCTGGACTATTTGTTTTATTTTCCTATAGTCTTGACTATCTCGCATCTACTGTCAAACATAACGTTCCTTTATAACTGCAGTCTATTCATGGTACTGAAAGGGGGGAGACTGCTGCCATGCTACTTTCACCAAGTTCTCGATCTTCAGCTGCGGGATTCAGTGGTGATTCTACTCGGCACAGTGGTAGCCAATTTACTATGTTCCTCACAGCTCCATTGCAAGCTTTCTGCCTTCTGATTGGCAACAACGGGACAGATATCGACAGGGTAACCATATTTTTAATGAATTTCTTCAGACATTAGAGTATATTTAAAGCCTTGACATGAGTTTTGTAGGATGCATATAACAAAGCTGAGGAGTTATTGTTATTGTCCCTAAATGAATGGGCCACGACTTTAGTTTCATCGTCTTCACTTCATCCTGTTTGGGTTGAAGTTTTAGGCGACCCACTCCTAAGAAGGCTACTTCTCAGGTGAACTTGTCAAATCTTGTCATGAATCTCTACTCTGTCAAAAGTAGTCCTTTTTGTCTGGAACTATGAATGATTGATTTTGGGCTGCCTTTGCTTTATGAACATCACTATACTGTGCTCGCTTGTAAGTGGTTTCTTGTTACTCCCTCTGTTCCAAAATGTAGATCGTTTTAGTTTTGTCCTATTCAGTCAAAGTTCTCTAATTTTTGCAAAGTTTATAGAAAAGTACACCTACATCTACAAAATCAATTTAGTAAATCCAACCTGAAGTATATCTTGATAGTGCATTTATTTGGTATTGTAGATGTTAATGTACTTCTCTATAAACTTGATGAAAGTTAATTTGGCTTGGGACAAAACTAAAGCGACTACTCCATGTTCTTAAAGAAAGTCGTTTTGAGGTTGTCTTAAGTCAAATATTTTAAGTTTTGACTATAAATAAATTCTTTTGAGTTGAGTTTGAAAATATGAAAGTGATGTAAATAGATTCATCTCGAAATGTAGTTTTATAAAAGTATATATTGACTATATTCTATAAATATTTTAAAGCAAAAAGTAGTGGTCAAAGTCTTTTTGGAGACCGTGTCAATGTCCAAAACGACTTTCTTTAGGGACATGGAGGGAGTACAATTTAGAACGGAAGGAGTAGGTTATTAATTAGTTCACATCTGCAGGAATGCAATATGTTGAACTGGCCTTCCAAAATTCTACTAATTGTATCTTCCAGTCTGCTCCATAGATGAGGCCCTGATACACATATATTTGATACAGTCCAACTATTTTATTGGCTGAAAGTTTAGTTCGACTGTTTCTGCAGGTTCATCTTCTGCCGAGCAACCCATTCCCTGTTCAAACCAACAAACCATAAGGCAGAGTTCCTTCCGACCTGCATGCCTCCTCTGCCTGAGTCTGTTGATGCTGAGAGCATGCTCTCCCAAAGCTGTGTGATGCGAGTCGCATCATACTTTGGTGCTGTCAGCCAGTTCTCATTTGCTGAGGTTACGACATGGCCTGATGTTGACCCTGAGGAGACTGTTGTCACCAGTTCATCTGGCAGTGCCAACAAAGGAGTGCCTGAGACAGCCAGAGATTCAGACATTTCAAACTCATCTTCATCTTTTTGATTGATGATTAGGTTGCTGCGGTGACCATCGGGCTACCTTCGTCCGCTTGTGTTATGTTACTCATCTGCATATGCGGATCCATTTTGTAATTACTTGTGCTCCTTAATGCTTGATATTACACACATCAAGCAGGACTGCCTTGCCTCTTATTTTTCTTTTTTACTTACTGAATTGTTAGTCACTAGAACATTTTGTTATCCCTTACTCAGTTTGGAGACGTGGTGCTGTGTGAGAAAGTTAGTATGGTATAAGAATCTTTTGTTCCGTTACTCTCCATAGCTCGATAGAATATACTCTCTCCATTTCAAATTGGAAGTCATTTTGGCTTTCGTAGATACATAGTTTTCTATACATCTAGATATGCATTATGCATTATGCCTAATATATAGTAAAATCTATATATCTATCTATATTATAAAGGAGTGAAGGAATTGAAAATATTTTTCACCCAAAAAATTTTGTACCCACATGATGTCTAAACCGTTGATGTCTTAATTTCTTCAGATCTAATGGTTAGTGTTAACCTGAGAGTGGGCCCACAGAAAGATCTTACGTGTAAGATCTTACACGCAAGTTCGTGTTTCTGCCTCGACGTGGTTTTTTTAGTTTGTCTAGTGCATAACCATGTGTTTTATATAATTTCAACACATGAATTTTTTTGCATCATATGATTAAGATCCAACAGCCTTCATCTTTTTTTTACCTCTAGCCTTCTTCTACCTTCAAATAATTATAAAATCACAGATTCATATATCACAAATTACATATCATAGAAAATATTTTTTTTTCTATGGAAGGATAAAATACAGAGGGTTGGTTTCATTGCCTTTCCATTCGTCATTCGCCGGTGACGGTCTCTCCTATGTGCCAGCTACGGCGAGGAGGACACAACACGACACACACCGGCGTAATGGCGCTGTAAAGAAATGCAACAGAGGGATGAGCAGCAGCAGCAGCAGAAGCAAGGCAATAATCCGGTGGGCTAAAATCTATGTGTTTTTTATTACTAAAACACACGTCATTTCTGTTTTTTTTTCACCGACAGCGGCTCTTACCCGCCCGCTATACCCGCCTTAGATTCGCGCCACGCTCTTTCCACCGTGAAACGTCGCATCCCGCTGCCGTAGTGTCATACGGAGGATAGGCCGTATAGGCGCCGGCGGCACCGTCTCCTCCAGGACGTCCACATCGCTTTCCCGCGCCGCCTCGCGGTTTTTTTTCCCTTTCACCAAGTAAACGCCCGCTCCCGTAGCGCTGCCCCATATTCTCCCGCGTCGCGCCGAGAAGATCACGCTGTTCCGGAGGATCCCGCGCGTCGTGGAGTCTTCTTCCCGCGCGCCGAGAAGATCACGTTCTTCCACGTCCTGGAGGATCCCGCGCGTAGTGCACTCGTCTTCCCCGCGCCGCCTGCAAGTTTCGCGTCCTCCCTTGTCGCGCCGAGAAGATCACGTTCTTCCCGGAGGACTGCTCTCCCGCGCGGCGTGGATAGGCCGTATAGGCGCGGCGAGCAAATCTTTCGTAGAGCAATTCAGGAGCAAGGGCGAGGAAGGGTACTAATTCTTTCAGCCTATATAACTGCAAGAATTTCAGCCTGGATGCTGACAAAGCTGGATGGTGAATTTCTCGCATTTGCAGGTACTGGACACACTGCAGGAGATCCAGGAGCGCCATGACACGGTGAAAGAGATCGAGAGGAAGCTTCTTGATCTGCAGCAGGTAATGAATTGTCAATCTCCCAAGATTCAGGTTTCTAGGACTCCACACTTGTTCCTCGTATTAAATTCTCCTTAATGCAGATCTTCCTCGACTTGGCTGTATTGGTTGAAGCCCAAGGTGAGATGGTGGACAACATTGAGACGCAGGTATGATGATTGATGCTTTGTCACTCAATTGTTATTTTTCTTGATACCTGCAATCACATATTTCATTAAACATTAAAAGAAGGGAACTGGCCACATAATTATTAGCACTGTATTTATTGAAGGATTCAATTTTTTCTGACTTTTGATATATCTATACTCAGGTCACAGGTGCACTTGAACATAGTGTCATACGGAGGATAGGCGCCGGTGGCCCCGTCTCCTCCAGGACGTCCACAGGCGAGAGTCCATGGCAAGCATCCTCGACGTGTCCAGTGTCCTCCATCCGCGTCTTCGCCTGCAGAAACTCTACCGATAGGTAATCCTTGACGACAAGTTCACACTTCATAGCTAGCACTCTTGCCTGTGCCCGAACAACTGCATTGCAGGAGGCCACCACGGCGACGCTAGCCTGTAGAAGCACGCACAGCCGTCCACCGCACCGTCTGCAGCAGGCGAGAGCAACAGGCGCCTGAAACTTAAGCAACCCATAATTCCTTGCATGTGCAGAAGAATTTAAATTGGAAATTCGTTTGGAGAATCGTGCCAATGGGATTTTATTGAAGATATTTGACACCGCACCTGTTTATCACCTGTCGCACGGCATATTTCTTTCTTCAATACAGTGTCCATTTGTGTCTATTTGACCTGTAAACATAATGTCAAGACAGTAACTTTAAGAGTTTTATATTCCTTGATTGCAGTGCTCCAACCTAAATATTATTATGACTTCGACCACGAGATCAGATGGTAATCTGCCCACAAAACCACATGGCGATATGTCATCGGCTAAAAGGAAATTTGAAGCACAAACTACTAATTTAAAGACTTGTGATAAAGATGATGAAAGACGGGCTAGAAATCAAGAATATCAGCGTAATTACCTTGCAAGGCTACAGGCCAAGGTTGATGGTATAATAAAAAAAATAGCCTGATGCAAGCACTATAATAGCAAAGCAACCAGGTTTGATAATAAGCAATGTTACTACAATACTATTTATATGTTATATATACCGAACATACTTGTTTTAAATTTTAATCTTTGATCTTTACATATTTACAGGTGAGGCCACAGAAAAAACTCCAATGATGAATAATCTAGAGAATCTAGATTCTACTGATGTAATGACTTGTGAAAAGGATGATAAAAGACGGGCTAGAAACCGAGAATATCAATTCAAGTACCGTGCAAGGTTACCGGCAAAAGCTGATGATAACCAAAAAGAACAGCCTGATCCACACACATCAAAGCAACAAGGTTTAATTATAAATAATGTTACTACATTACTATTATATGTTATAGATGTTGAACATACTGGTTTACACGTGATGACATAGAAAAGCACATAATGAGTACTTGAAGAATATTAATCCAGTAAAATATAAGAGGCAACGTCAAACAAAACATGCTGGTGTGCTCTTTAATGATAAAGAGGCCGAAAGACGGGCTAGAAATCGAAAATATCAGCGTAACTATTGTGCAAAGTTTAGCCATTCTAAAAAATTGGCATCAAGTGGTATGTTTATTTCCACCAAGTTCATAAGCTATCTATTGTGTTGGTTCACTTAACATTATAGATATAAAATTTAACAGCGCAAGTTGGCAATGCTATTGAAGACTATGATTCTAGTATTTGGGAACCAGAAGATCCAATGCATGTAATAGAAGGTAAAAAACACATTAAATTTTCATTATCAATATTTTTTATTGTAAATAACTTTTTGCAACAGAAAATGATTTAGATCAACATAACCCTGAAGAAGATCTATCAAACACTTATGAGGATGATGAAGCTAGAGTGTTTCACGATAGAGGTAATCTCTTTTGCAATCCATGATAGACAAGTAATACTTCATCAAAGATGAATTTCCATGATAAATGAATAATGCTTCATCATGCAGATTTTCAATACGAGTATTCTATAGAACTGTCAGTGTTTTCGGACCACCGATAAGTAAATTTGTATTTGCGCGTCTGGCTCGGATGGTGTGCTCGGAGGACACAAGGGTCTATACTGGTTCGGGCGGAACGTCCCTACGTCCAGTTTGATACTGCTCGTGTTACCAGCACTTGGTTTGCAGTAGGGGTTACAAACAGGCGAGAGAGGGAAAGGATCTCAAGTCTCTGACGGAAGGAGTGAACAGGTGCTGAGAGCTCGATCGTTGCTCAGCCGTGTGTTCGTGTCATAGTCTTGTGTTTTTATCTCATGGTTTGGTCCCCCTCTCCTGGGACACCCTGCTTTCCTTTTTATAAGCGAAGGAAAAGCGTGGGTTACAGTGGAGGAAAAGGAGAAGAACGAGAGAGAAGAAGGCTTCTAGGATCGCTGGGTCCTTCTTCTCCTTCATGCGGGTCCCGCTGATCCTGCAGATGTCAACAGTGATAGCTCCACGCCGTGGCCCTATTTGTCACTAGCGCCATGCGCAGGCGTCATCCACCGGTCATGGCGTTCCATTCCGTCCCAGCGAACATCGTGGTGATCTGACGCGCCTGTCAGCGTTCGTATGAGGGTTAGGTAGAATAGCACCGACACGTCCGACACTGTTCTTAACGTGAATCCTCAAGTATGGCCCATCATGGCCATGGGTTATATCGAGGCGTGTCAGTCTCTTCCCTAGTGTCAGAGTTTTGACCTAGGCCCATATGTTTGGACCCAGAGTGGTTGGCGGCGGTATGGGTCCCCGTCGGGCGAGACGAAGCCCGCGGCCTTGGGGTCGGGCGAGACGGAGCACGAATCCAAGGGGTCGGGCGAGATGGAGCCCATGGCCTTGGGCGAGACCCCCGCGGCCTCGAAGTCAGGCGAGACAGAAACCGCGTCCTTGGGGTCGGGCGAGATGGAGCCCGCTCCCAAGGGGTCGGGCAAGACGGATCCCGCGGCCTTGGGCGAGACCCCCGCGGCCTCGAGGTCGGGCAAGATGGAAACCGCGTCCTTGGGGTCGGACGAGACAGAAACCGCGTCCAAGGGGTCGGGCGAGACCTCTTTAATATGTCTTGCTCTATCTGGGGAAGTCAGCATGGGCGCTAACTTTCTTGCTTTGGGTATCCCTACTATCGATACCCAACAAGAACCCATGACAAAAATGAATGGTCATGATCCTTATGAGTTTGTGTATGCGGATCTTCCAAAGACCCATCATGTATTGAAAAAAGTGCAGAATTGTTTTTATTGTCGTGCAAAGAGATTTGAAGGTGAAGGTCCTGCATTTTGTTGTCAGAACGGACGTGTTAGTATATTTATACCAAAGGTGCCAAATGAGCTCCATCGATTGTTCACAAGTCAAACTGATAGGGATGCAAAGTATTTCAGAAGGAACATTCGTTACTTCAATTCACACATTTCTTTCACCAGTATGGGGTTTCCATTGATCGTAGTTTGGCAACAGCGAAAGGTACTAGCATTTATACATTTAAAGCTCATGGCCAAATATATCACAAGTTGGATCAACTTGTACCTGATAAACGGGGACCATGCCATATGCAATTATACTTTTATGACACAGATGAGACTATGCGTCATAGGATCAAAAGGTCTCCACACCTTGACACTCATGTGATCTGCCCTATATTGAACATCATGCGAGACAATCCATATGTTCAAGTATTTAAGAGTCTTGGCACTCTTTCCAACTTGGATAGCTACAATATTGCGCTAAATACAAGTATTTCTGTTGACCAGAGAAGATATAATGCACCTGCAATGGAACAAGTTGCTGCTATATGGTTTGATGGAAATGACCCACAACAAAGGTTTGAGCGAAGCATAGTCATTTACAATAAAGAAAATCAACCTTATTATATAAGGCCGTACTATGGATGCTATGATCTATTAGCATACCCTATGTTCAACCCTAATGGTGAAACTAGTTGGGAGGATAAGAAGATTTTATATCAAGACTCACCTCCATCAAAACCAAAGTGGAAATATACTAAACGTATACTAAAAGGTGACTTTATCTGTTATTTGCATACACAATTTTTACCCTCAAAATCTCGTTAACAACCACTCACAAAAATTCTTACTTTTCTACAGGCCCAACACTTGTTGACCTCAATGATATCTCAGAGAAGAATGTACATAAAGAACAAGGTTTTTTCTTTGCAAATTATTTTGTATTTAAAGCATATTTATTTGTTCTCAACTTGATAATGTTACTTTTTAGTAGGAACTCTTCCAAAGGACAAGAATATAAATGACAATGAAGATGTAACTGATGGACAGGGTATAATATTTTTTTAGCAATTCAAAAAGCTCAAAACAAAATGGAATTTAATCTATTTGTTCTTATGAACAGAAATTACGGAGTCACGACAATATGTCAGCGCTAGGGAATATCTATGTTTCAAGCTACAAATTCATGAGGGAGAATTTAATGTCATGTTTCATGGTGGGAGGCTTTTCCAGCAATGGGTCGTTGATAGCTATGTGAAGGTGGAGTCAATGCGGTTAGACTAGTACTCAAAACCGGCGCATCAAGATCTAATTCGTGCTGATCTATACCAGGTTAAATGTATTTGAGTTTAAAAGTTGATTTTCTATTTTCAAACCCAAGGAAATACTAATAATCTTTTAACACATATTCACCAAGGCCTTCTAGACATTCTCGCTGCTGGAGAAACCCGTGCGTCACAAACTGGTCGTAGAATTATACTATAAAAAGATTTTCTAGGAAGTGATCATGATGTCCACTCAAGATATATGGATGCCATGGCTTCGATTACTTGATATGGAAAGCAAGATTTTTTTTTTGTGACAATGACATCCAACCCATATTGGAATGAGATAGAGATCGTCCAGATATAGTGGCAAGGGTTTATAGAGCAAAACTACAAGACCTCGAAGATTTCCTTCTTAAAAGGCATCATTTGGGCAGGGACACTGCATGGGCACATGTCACTGAGTTTTAGAAAAGGAGATTACCACATGAACGCTTCCTTTTGGTTATGCAAGACGAGAGCAAGGTACGTACTCCCGATGATTATGACAAGTACATATCAACAGAGCTTCCTAATCAGAAGAAATATCCAGAATTGCATAGACTTGTGTGCAAACATATGATGCATGGGCCATGTGGCGTCCTCAACTGTAAGTGCCCATGTATGATAGATGGTAATTGTCACTTTCATTATCCCCATGACTTTTGTGAAACCACCCAGCAAGGAAAAAACTCATATCCTATTTATAGAAGGAGAGATGATGGACAAAAAGTGAAAATGAGAAGGGAATGGTTGGACAACATATGGGTTGTGCCGTACAATCTAATCCTTCTAATGAGGTATAATTGTCATATTAATGTAGAGGTTTGCAACAGCATAAAGTGTACCAAGTATCTATACAAGTATGTCTTTAAGGGCCATGACCGTGTTTTCGTTTCCATAGATCAAGCTCGGGCAAATATGGATGGGCAACCACTTGTTATTAATGATATTAAGCAGTATAGAGATGGAAGGTGTATAACAGCTATAGAGGCAATCTATAGATTATACGGGTTTTCTTTGTATGATATGTCACCTTCTGTGTTACAAATGCAAGTTCACCTTCCAGGAAAACATATGGTTGCCTACAAAGCTAGGGATGATCTGAACAATGTTGTGCAAAATCCTAATTCTCAGAGGTCCATGCTTACAGAGTATTTCAGCACAAACATGTATAATCCTGATGCACAAAAGTATTTCTATTGAGAGTTCCCTGAGCACTTCACTTGAATAAAGTCAAAAAAAGTTTTGGAAGCCAAGAGAAAAAGGTTGTCAGATTGGAAGACTGGTGTATGCCCATCTTGCTGAAGGTGAGCGATACTATCTCCGTGTGCTTCTAAACCATGTGAGTGGTGCAACTTCATTCGAGCATCTTAGAAGTCGACATGGAACTACATATGCAACATTTAGAGATGCTTGTGAGGCCTTGGGCTATGTGGAAACTGATAAGAGCCTTGATGATTGCCTCACTGAATCTGCACAATTTAAGATGCCTTGTGCTGTGAGGAGGCTATTTGCAACTATCATACTTTTCTACGAGTGTAATAACGTCCGAGCACTATGTGACAAACATATTGATTCAATGTCTGACAATTATCGTCGCTCAAATGGCAACTCCAAAATGGTTGAACAAATGGTGCTTAGAGATATATCTATATATGTTAAAGATATGGGTAGAGACATTACAAACTATGGACTCCCTGAGCTAGATGCCTCAGGTAATTGATAAATATAAAAAATCCCAAAAGCTTTTTTTTTCATTCATAAACATTGTATTTACCTTAACATCACAAACGCCAATTTGATATGTCACTAAACATTATAAAAAAAAATTAATGCTTCTTATTCATCATTTTGACATGACCCCTAACACTTTATTTGATTAGATGAGATGTCAAGAGACCATTATAGAGAGCTTATAGAAGAATTGAATATTGGATATGAAGAAGAACATCTAAAAATGATACAAACACTGAATGTTGAGCAGAGAGCTGAGTTCGATTTGATTATGAATCATGTGAATAAGAAAGTTGGCCAGGTATTTTTTGTTGATGGACCAAGAGGAACCGGCAAGACATATCTGTATAAAGCTTTGCTTGCAAAGGTGTGCTCCATAAATCTTATAGCAATTGCTCCAACCACATCTGGTATTGCTGCAAGTATCATGCCCGATGGACGTACTGCACACTCCTGCTTCAAGATTCCCATCAAGCTAGATAATAACACTATGTGCAGCTTTACCAAGCAGGGTGGTACTGTAGAATTGCTTCATAGGGCTGCCTTGGTAATGTGTGATGAAGTAGCCATGACAAAGAGACAAGCAGTAGAAACACTCGATAGAACATTACAATATATAATGGGTTGCAATCAACCTTTTGGTGGTAAGGTCATGTTGTTCGAAGGTGACTTCAGGCAAGTTCTTCCCGTTGTGGTACGAGGAACAAGAGCACATATCACGGATGCTACTTTACTGAAGTCATATATATGGGACAATGTACAAAGGATTCGGCTCACCCAAAACATGCGAGCTCAAAATGATATTTGGTTCGCGGAGTATCTGTTAAGAATTGAGAACGGAACTAAAAAACATTTGGTGATGATTATGTTCAATTGCCTGATGATATTATCGTGGAATGGAGCCAAGATTCCACTAAGAATGCAAATAAAATAAGTTCAAGAGATAATTCAATTGCCAACCTTATTAGACAGGTGTTTCCCAAACTCGAGGCAAATTGCACCTCTGCAGATTATATGCGGGAACGTGCGATTCTTTCAACTACAAATGAGCATGTTGATGCAGTGAACGCAATAATGATCGAGAGGTTTCTTGGAAATGAGAAGGTATACTATAGCTTTGACTCAGCGGATGATGCTACAAGGAATAATTACCGTCTTGATTTTCTAAATTCTATTACACCTAATGGGTTGCCGCCTCATGAACTTAAGGTAAAAAAAGACTGCCCTATTATCCTACTGCGTAATCTTGATCCTCACAACGGTCTTTGCAACGACACTAGGTTGGTCATTAGAGGATTCATAACAATACAATTGATGCTGAAATAGTTAATGGGCAGCATGCAGGAACCAGAGTATTCGTACCCAGGATTCCCATGTCCCTCTCCGAAGACCTTTCATTGCAATTCAAGTTTAAGCGAAAGGAGCTCCCGACAAGATTGAGTTTCGCAATGATAATAAATAAAGCCCAAGGTTAGACCATACCAAATATTGGTGTTTATCTCCCTAAACCAGTTTTCTCTCATGGCCAGTTATATATAGCATTGTCAAGAGGTGTTTCTCGTGAGAGTACACGGGTCTTTGCCAACACAAATAAGGACGTTGACCCCACCGGAAAGAGAAAAAAAATATTGTCTTCAGATATGTTTTTTTAATATGTGACAGTACTATTTTATATTTTTGCCGGGATGGCCTGGCCCTGGCGCAACGTACAGGTGTTCAGAAGGTTTGGTTGGAAACTGATTGTCAAGAGCTTGGGCGCCTGTGAAACAAAGGTACCGATCAGAGATCAGCTGTGGTTTCAGTCTTGCGGGAGATCCGGGATTTGAGCTTATGCTTTCAAGCTTTTAAATTTTCTTTCATTAGTCGGAAATGTAATATAGTAGCTCACAGGTCACAGGTGATGCAAAGTCTGGGTCGTGGCATGGTAGCCCGACTTGCATTGCGAACCTGATGATCGCAGATTGTAATCCTGGAACTATTTGATGAATGAATCTCCCCGGTCGAAAAAAAAAACTATTATATATTTAGATTAAACTGGCTTCATGTGTCTCTGCTATTTAATAGATCATATTGCTTTTATTAATCGGTAGATTAGATTGCTTTTAATCAGGAAACTTAAGTCTTCACATGTCTCAGCTATTTAATTAATTTAATTAAATAATATATTATTAGATTGCTTTTGGTTGGGCCATTCATGCAAACAGATGGTGTACGATCCGTCTTGCTTTTAATTTAATTAATTAATTAATTAATATATTACATTACTTTTGGTGGGACCACGCATGCAAACGAATGATGTACGATCCGTATATAGGAACGAAGGATCGAAAAATAAATGAACTTATATTCAACATGAAATAAAACTTACAAATACAAGTAGTCCCCTGCCCTGACTAAATTTACACTTAGTGGCTACATTCACTCTACCACACATCCAAGCTAGATAACGCTCCACTAGCACTTGAACATAGTTCCAAATAATGAAAAAAATGTTGGTTTCAAATAAACTTGAAAATACTAGGATAAGATGATAACTACAAACAAGCTAGAAAATGACAAATGTTGGTTTAAAAAAACCTTGAAAATACTAGGATAAGATGATAACTACAAACAAGCTAGAAAATGACAACAAAAACAACAATTTTTTTTGAGGCACGTGCGTGTCGCACGTGCATATTAACTAGTCTAAAAAAAAAGCTAAAATGACTTATGATTTAGAATGGAGGGAGTATTATGCTAGAGGCCAAGACTTAAAAGAGAAGATGCATGAGGCGCATGCAGCAATTAAACGATACCTGAAGTTTGCAGTTTCCAAAGGGTAGAGTGCAGATGAATTGCATGGATGCCATACCCCCCCCCCCCCCCCCCCCCCCCCCCCCCCCCCCACACCCCAACCCACTTCATCTCACTGCAAGAGCCACAAGCACAATTTTTCTGCGAATATGCCTTGGCACATATTTCATAGAGAAGGAAGCACGAGGACACGCACATCCAAACTAGAGAAGGGCTTGGACAACTATACTTCATAACCGAAAGCATCATTATTTTCAAATGACAGCTACAGAACTACTAGCAGTTGCAGAGAACAGTGTGAATACACACTGATTATTGGGCTGTTAAAAACATAAGTGCTAATATACAAGAATGGCGACATCATTGCATTCTCACTCATTGTTCAAAATCAGGGTAAAAATGTACTTGGACAGGAACAACACAAGAATATATATGTAAAGTACAATACAGGGGCATCAACCCAAGGATGGCAGCAGAGCTGACCTTATTAGACTCACTCACTCACAACGGATAAGCACATAAGGAAAAAGGATAAATTGAAAAAAGATGAATTCACAAAACACTTGCTCTTGCTTGGCCTTTATTAACACAGAGGTTTACCAATTACCAGGGCTTAGCTTTTCAAGTCTCAGGCTTGGTGGGATCAGTTGAGTCATCCAATCTGCTGGAGTCACCGTCCTTGTTCCGAATACCAGGAGAAGATTGCTCGATAGATTTATTTGAAGCTTCTGCCTGAGATTGGCTACTGTTGTTCTGATAGCTATTTGCTGGAAGGCCACCGTTGCTAGGATGGTCAGTTTCTAAGCTTGGTGCATCAGTTCCATGACCTTGGGTATTGTCTTCAGACTGTAGCTGCACCTTGGATTCTTCATTGGTTGATGCTCCTTCGAGGTTCCTTCCGGAGTTTACTCCTTTGGAGTCTAGACTCTCAGATTGCTCAACTACTTGGTTGGATGAAAGATCACCATTTGGTAGGGTGTTGACTTGATCTTGAGTCATAGTAGTTTTCTCATTACTCAAAACATCAAATGAAGCTCCTTTTGAAAGCTGAACAGAATGCATACCTATCATTTCAATGAAGTGTTCTTGTAAGTGGTAAGGATCAACACTTTCCCCAAATTATATATAATATATAGCTCAATGCTTCAGATGGAATGGATTCAGGGAGAAGGAATTTGTTATTTAGGAGCCTGAACAAGCAAGATCCTTACATGATCACTAGGTCTGTCTGGGCAAATTTCTAGAAAGATTTTGTTGCGGATGATCTAAAATGATTCGGGAAGGTGCAATGACAGTCAATACAAACACAAAACTTGTGGCGGAAGTAGTTCCTTTTTAGTATTCCTTTTTTCACTAAGTCAGAAAAACAATGCACCTCTAGTCAACTAAGAGGAAACAGACCAAGATATTACCTGATACAGGAAGTTTTTCTTCTGCTGGGGCAGCTTCGCCTTGTGTTTGCGAGGAACCAAGTTGAGTGTCTGGAGAAGATGCTAGGTACCCTGTCGGTGCCTTGGCTGCTTGACCAGTCGATTTAGCCTTGCTCGAGGCATCAAATGATACATCTTGAACTGCTGCAGGTAATTGTGTTTGTGCCCCAGGCTTAGGAGAATAATTTTCTGCTGGCCCTTCAACAATTGAAGGGACAACATCACCAAGGGTTCGTGCTAAATCAGACCCAGAATCTGAAATATTTGCTTGGCTAGATGCAAATGTGGTCGTCTTTTCATCAACGTTAGTTCGATAAGGACCAAAAGTTTGTCCTTCACGTGGTTCAGAAGAACTTCCCCGAGGAGCCTCATCAATGTGACCATCATCAGGAGTACTTTCCTGAAATTTCCTTGACGCATCCTGAGCACCTGAGAATGGAGGTTTATCTGTGTCTGGAGCAGGTGTAATGGCTTGTTGATGAGTTATTGTTTGCATGTCCTCGGCTTGATCAGCTGCAGTAACAATAGTGTCTTCTTTTGTTGGCTCAGTAGAGAAAGGGGTCTGTACGGATCGAGAAGAATCTGGACCTGTAATAATGAGGAACGACCTTATTAGCAGCAGAACTATGCATACTGAATATTAACCTGAAATTAATAGTCGGGTGAATTTCTGTTCATCGGGAATTGCCTCACCTGGTTCAGTACCTTCAGGAGCATCGGATGGTGCTGCTGAGTTCATCGCAGGTGTCACGGTTGGATCAGTTGGTGACTCGATATTTCCAGAATCTTGCAGACCCTTAGAAGTTGGTGCTTGTGTTGCTGCAGCAGGTTCTGCCTCTTGCTTCTCCATAGAGCTTGTGGCTGGCGTACCAGAACCACTAAGACGAGCATCACCACCAATTTGTGCTGAATCAGGCCCAGTGCTTGAAGTTTGTGCCTGGCTAGATGGAAGTGTCCTCTTCTCATCTACAATGGCACTATGCACTTTGGGAGTAGATCCTTCAGAAGCACGTCCAGCACGAGAGGCTTCTTCTTGGCTAGCAATAAGTGGGCTTCCCAAATTTCTGATCTGACCATCGTCAGTAGAAGATTCCTGATCTCTTGATAAAGCGTCACTAGCATCTGGTGTTGAGCTTGTGACCTGACGGGTAACATTTGTCGGTGGTACACTCGTTTGATCAGCAGTGGCAGCATCCGTATCTTCTTCCCTTGGTTCAGCAGAGGCAACTGATTTTGAGGCATTGACAGATTTTTCATCTGAAATGAAAAGAGTAGTTCTATTTTAGTATCCCCTTTTTTTCTACTAAACTGGAAAAAAAGGTGCACCTTTAGTTAACCAACAGGAAACGTACTAAAACATTACCTGATACAGCAAATTTTTGTTCTGCTGGGGCAGCTTCGCCTTGTGTTTGTGAGGAACCAAGGTGAGTTTCCGGAGAAGATGCTTGGTACCCTGTTGGTGGCTTGGCTCCTTGCCCAGTTGATTTAGCCTTGCTCGAGGCATACGGTGGTGATACATCTAGAGTTGCTGCAGGGGGCTGTGTATGTGCTGCAGGCTTAGGAGAATAATCTTCCACTGGCCCATCATCAGGAGTACTTTCCTGAAATTTCCTTGACGCATCCCGAGCACCTGGGAATGGAGGTTTAGCTGTGTCTGGAGCAGGTGTAATGGCTTGTTGATGAGTTATTGTTTGCATGTCCTCGGCTTGATCAGCTGCAGTAACAATAGTGTCTTCTTTTGTTGGCTCAGTAGAGAAAGGGGTCTGTACGGATCGAGAAGAATCTGGACCTGTAATAATGAGGAACGACCTTATTAGCAGCAGAACTATGCATACTGAATATTAACCTGAAATTAATAGTCGGGTGAATTTCTGTTCATCAGGAATTGCCTCACCTGGTTCAGTACCTTCAGGAGCATCGGATGGTGCTGCTGAGTTCATCGCAGGTGTCACGGTTGGATCAGTTGAGGCTTGTCTTGGTGACTCAATATTTCCAGAATCTTGCAGACCCTTAGAAGTTGGTGCTTGTGTTGCTGCAGCAGGTTCTGCCTCTTGCTTCTCCATAGAGCTTGTGGCTGGCGTACCAGCACCACTAAGACGAGCATCACCACCAATTTGTGCTGAATCAGGCCCAGTGCTTGAAGTTTGTGCCTGGCTAGATGGAAGTGTCCTCTTCTCATCTACAATGGCACTATGCACTTTGGGAGTAGATCCTTCAGAAGCATGTCCAGCACGAGAGGCTTCTTCTTGGCTAGCAGTAAGTGGGCTTCCCAAATTTCTGATCTGACCATCGTCAGGAGAAGATTCCTGATCTCTTGATAAAGCGTCACTAGCATCTGGTGTTGAGCTTGTGACCTGACGGGTAACATTTGTCGGTGGTACACTCGTTTGATCAGCAGTGGCAGCATCCGTATCTTCTTCCCTTGGTTCAGCAGAGGCAACTGATTTTGAGGCATTGACAGATTTTTCATCTGAAATGAAAAGAGTAGTTCTATTTTAGTATCCCCTTTTTTCTACTAAACCGGAAAAAAAAAGGTGCACCTTTAGTTAAGCAACAGGAAACGTACTAAAACATTACCTGATACAGCAAATTTTTGTTCTGCTGGGGCAGCTTCGCCTTGTGTTTGTGAGGAACCAAGGTGAGTTTCCGGAGAAGATGCTTGGTACCCTGTTGGTGGCTTGGCTCCTTGCTCAGTTGATTTAGTCTTGCTCGAGGCATACGGTGGTGATACATCTAGAGTTGCTGCAGGGGGCTGTGTATGTGCTGCAGGCTTAGGAGAATAATCTTCCACTGGCCCATCATCAGGAGTACTTTCCTGAAATTTCCTTGACGCATCCCGAGCACCTGGGAATGGAGGTTTAGCTGTGTCTGGAGCAGGTGTAATGGCTTGTTGATGAGTTATTGTTTGCATGTCCTCGGCTTGATCAGCTGCAGTAACAACAGTGTCTTCTTTTGTTGGCTCAGTAGAGAAAGGGGACTGTACATATTGAGAAGAATCTGGACCTGTAATGTGAGAAACAACCCTATTATTAACAGAAGAACTATGCACACCGAATCTTGAGCTGAAATAATCGCTGGGTAATTTCTGTTCATCTGGGATTGCCTCACCTGGTTCATTACCTTGTGGAGCACCTGTTGGTGCTGCAGAGTTTATCGCAGGTGCCACAATTTGATCAGTTGAGGCTTGTCTTGGTGACTTTATATTTCCAGAGGAATCATTCTGGGAAAATGCAGAGTCTTGTAGACCCTGAGAAGTTGGTGCTTGAGTTGCTGGAGGAGGCTGTGCTTCTTGATTCTGTACAGATCTTGTAGGCAGCACATCCCCACGGGTTGGTGTTGAGTTAGGCTCATTGACTGAAGTTTGTGTTGTCTCCTTATCAACAATGGCACTGCGCACTCCAGGAGTATGTTCGTCACGTATGTCAGAAGGAAGCACAGCATGAGAGGGTTGCTGATATTTCTGTAAAGCCTCTCTTGAATCTGGTGGTGGTGCTTTGGCTTGATGTCGAACAGTTGTCTCTGGACCTTGTGTTACATTTGGTTGATCACCTGCAGCGGTATTTGCTTCTTCTTTCCTTGGTTCAGTGGAGGAAGGGTGTTCTGTAGTATGTGCGGGTTCTTGATCTGAAATAAAGGAAATTGACCTCAGAGTATGCACAGAACTATTTCTCTTGGCCACGAAGAAGGTAAAGTTTTAGTTAATTCTAAAGAGAAAACAACAACAGCATTACCAGATATACCAGATTTCTGTTCACCTGGGGTGGCTTTGCCCTGTGGGATACCATTCTGGGTGTCTGGAACAGATTCTAGGTCCACTGTAGATGTTGTGGAAGCTTGCCGTGGCGGCTGGACTGAATTTGTACCTGTAATTTGAAGACAGTGGCCTCACCAGTTGTATCAATTTCAAAAACTTAAGCTCTATGGCTCAGATAGTGTGGGTTCAAATCGTTGAATGAGAAGGGTATCAGTGTATCACCACTTAGGAGTCAGAACAGTGAATCTCTTACACGATGACTATCTATAGTTTAACGTTATTTCACAAATGATTTTGCCCACAGGTCCACAACAGAATGCTAAAGAATTATGAAGTAAACTTTTTGCCTATAATAATGAAGCACACTTATGTGGATTCAATTATTGCTAATTAGAGATTTCCTCACCTGGTACAGTACCTAGGGGAGCAACTGAAGGTAAAGATGGGCTCATTGTAGGTGCCATGGCTTGATCAGTTGAAACGTGTCCTGGCGACTCGATTTTTCCTAAGGAATCAGTAAGTACATTCTGGGCAGATGCAGAGTCCTGCAGATCCTGTGTTTCTGGCAAAGAACCTGCTGCTCGCATGTCGCTGCTGCTAAGACGACCATCAGCACTGATTGATGTTGAACCAGGTCCAGTTCTTGAAGTTTCTGCTTCGCTAGATCCAAGCGTTGTCTCCTTATCAACAACATCACTGTGGGCTTCAGGGCTACGTCCTTGGGGTGACTCAGAAACATGCCTATCAGGAGAAACTTGCCCCTGGCTTGGAAGTTTCTCATCAATGTGATCATCCTCGATACTTTTCTGAGTTTTACTTGAAGCATCAGGAGTACCCGAGAAGGGAGTTTTTGCTTTGTCTGCAGCAGTTGTCATGTAATTTTGATCAACTGTTCTTTCAAGTGTGCTGGTTTGATCTGTTGGAGCAACAACAGTGTCTTCTTTTGTTGGTTCAGTAGAGAAAGACGTCTGCACAGAATGGACAGAATCTTGACCTGAAATGGAAGATAAACTTTACTAGTGACAGGACAGTTGGTTTGAAGGGTATAACTACTAGAATGCGCACTGTTTGTCCAGTCAGTACTGGAAAGAACTTCATTACCTGACGGAGAAAACTTTTGTTCAACCGCAACTTGATCTGGTGCAGCACCATGTTGTGTGTCCGGAGCTGATACTGGGACTGCTGCAGCAGGTTTGCCTTCTCGAACAACAGAGGGTGGTTTGGAAGACTTTTTCTCACCTGAGTCATCAGCAGGTTCATCTTCCTGAAGTTTCCCTAAAGGACCCTGAGAGGTTGGTGCAGAAAATTTTACTTGTCTCCCAGGAGTTGTTTGGGAGTCCGTGGTTTGATCTGGTGCAGCAACAATGACATCTTTATTTCTCGGATCAGTAGTGGAATCTAACTGTGTGGAAGGAGCTAAATCTCCAATCTCCTTGCTCCTTGGCTCTGAAATATGGGAAACAAACTTACAAGTGGATTAACTGTGTTTTTAAGGGTATTCCTGCTGCAGTTAATTAACTATAACTATGTCCTACTAGAGTATGCATCATTTGTCAAAACTCCATATGTGAAAGAACTTCATTACCTGGTGGAGCAAACTTCTGTTCATCAACGGATAATTCATTTGGTACACTACCAAGCTGTATGCCCGAAGCTGATGCTTTTGAAGGTTTGCCTTCTTGAATAGCAGAGGATGGTCTTGAAGGTTTAGCTTTGCCCAAGTTATCACCAGGTATATTTTCCTGAACCTTCCCTGAAGGATGTTCGGTAGACAATATGTCTTGTTGGCCAGGAGTTGTTTGCGAATCCTTGGCTTGATCACGTACAGCAACCATAGGATCTCCTTTACTTGGATCAGTAGAGGAAATGAGCATAGCTGAAGGAGACAAATCTCTAATCTCCTCATTCCTTGGACCAAGAGAGAAAGCTGGTTGTGCAGGATCAGCAGAACCTTGACCTGAAAGTTTGATATTAATAGTGAGTTTTGTCACGGCCTATAGCTAGTGCACTATACGGCGATAGTTACCTGATGAGGCAGATTTTTGCTCAGCAAGCGCTGCTTCACCAGGTGCACTACTAGGTGTGATGTCATGAGCATCTGGAGTTGCTGATGGTTTCACTGACTGAACATTTTCCAGCTCAGTGTAGAAGGAGTCTCTAGCCACACTAGGTGATGGTGCTTGAGTTGCGGGCGTTAGTTCTTCCCCTTCAACTGATAAAGGTCTTCTGGCAGGTTCAATGGTACCAGTACGGTGAACATCGTCATGGGTAGCAGTCTTATTAAGTGTGTCTTCTGATGTCAGAGCCTGTTTTCTGTCTGGTATGTCTTGTCGACCAATGATTGTTGGTTGTGCCGTGGTCTGTTCAGCAGAGGGAATAACAGTTTTCTCTTTCCTAGGTTCACCAGAGATTGACTCTTCTGAAGAATGAGGTGATTCTTCATCTAAAATAGAGAAAGCAATGTAAGGTGTAGCAGGATTTGTTTTTTTGGTGGAATGGAATCAACAATATGTTTTTCTCTCATGTAAAGAGAAACTAATTACCTGACGGGACAAATTTCTTTTCAGCAGGACCTACTTCACCTGGTTTGAAAGGAGATCTGACATGAGAACCTTGTTTTCCACTTGAAACCAATGGAGTAATTGACTCAACAGTCAGTTGGCCATCGGGGGTGACTTCATGAACATCTGCCGAGGAAAGTTGGGTATCTGACGTTGGAAAAACTCTTGCGCCTTGTGGAGATGTCATTTCTTCTTGACCAGGGATTGCTTCTGATGCATGTGAAACATGTTCTTGATTTGGAACAAATGGTTTTCCTGAGTCATCAGTGCCGCGGTTATCAGGAGTTACCTCCTGGATTTTCCCTATAACACCCTGGGTATCTGGGGTTCGAATTGCTATTGTGCTCGGTGCAGGTGGTCTGGCCTGTTGCCGAAAAATCATTTGCGGCGCATTAGTATAATTAGCTGCAGAAACATTACTGTCTGCCTTTATTGGTTCAACAGGGGAAGGATGTTGTGCAGCACGAGCTGATCCTTTATCTAAAATCCACAAAGCAAACTGTCACTTTTGAGGAACTATTCATGATGCAAATTTTCTCTAGGCTAGTCAGCAGTTACTTTTTATACAAAAGAAATCAGTTACCTGACGGAGTGGATTTCTGTTCAGAATGGGCTACTCCAGCTGGTATGATGTCAGCACGTTGGGGATCCGCTGATGTTGGGCCAGCTGCAGGCACTGTTGCTTCTTGATCAGTTACAGTTGGTTTTGCCAATTCAGCTTTTCCCGAGTCACCAGTATGTACATATTGGAATGAATCAGAGTCATGTGGAGTCTCAACAGTTGGTTGTACTTGAATTGATGCAGGTCGCGGTGTCTGGTGATCATGTAAAGATCCTGTGACAACCTCATCACCACTAGCATGATCCGTTGCTGTCTTTTCATCAATAGCTGCATCATGAGTTGACAAACTGGCATCATAAACATCTTCGTGGATTGTGGCAGGATCTCGAGTAGCTTTTGCACCCTCTAATCTTTGGCCCTCAGGTGCGCTGACAAACTCACCGGCTTCATGACTATCAGGAGTTCTTCTCAGGGTAGGTGCTGAATCAGGACGAGCAGCTGTAATTGGTGCTTGCATTTGTTTTGGTTTCCCCACTCTTTCATCAATGTGGGACTGCTCAGTAAACTTGTCACTGATAGTGGCACCATCAGCCCTGGCAGCTTCTGGGAGTGGCGGTGCAGCACGTGCAACATCAGATGCTTCTGCAACAATTGGTACAGGTGGTTCGACGCTTTGCTCACCAGATTGTTTGGCCATCTGATTGACACTCTGTGAACTTGGAGTTGCTTCTTGACTCATCGGTCTTGCCTTTTGATCATTGTTAGAAGACTTGGCTGCCTCATCATCACCAGAATCAGTAATTACACCATGTAATGGAGCAGCCGTGCGTTGCCATTGATCAATGGTGAATGGTTTGCTAGGCAAATCCCCATCAGGAACTGCTCTTTGTAATGGTTCAGAGGCAGGTTGCACTTGGGATGTTGGTTCTTTGCTTGATAGAGATAAAGCCACTTTCTGATCATCGACAGTGTATTTTTTATATTGCTCTTCTGCACTATGACCATCATGAATATCTGCTCTGGCTGGATCATCTCTAGCTTTTTTTGCTTCTGATATTTGTCCACCAGGTGTACTGACAAGCTCTAAATGACCAATTTCATGACCTTCAGGAGTTCCTCTCTTAGTAGGTTCTGAAGCAGGATGAGCATCTGGACTTGATGTTTGCATTTGTGTTGGTTCTCCAACTCTTTGATCAATAATTGACTGCATGGCAAACTCATCATCGATAGTGGCACGATCATCCATGGAAGCTCCTGGAAATGATGGTGAAGCTTGTTGAACATCAGGTATTTCTGCTTCTATTGGTACGGGTGGTTCTGCTCTTTGCTCATCAGATTTTTGCTGACTCATTGGTGTTGGCTTCTCATCAACGGTCGACTTGGCCACCTCATCACCGGAACTACTAGTCACATCATGTAATGGCACAGATGAAAGTTGCCATTGATAAATGGTGGATGGTTTGCTAGACAAATCTCTGTGGAGAGCTGCATCATACGATGGTTCAGAGGGAGGTTGGACTTGGGAAGTTAGTTCTCTAGTCGAAAGAGGCGGTGCCACTTTCTGGTCATCAGTGGTGTCTTTTCTAGATGGCTGTTCAGCACTGAAGTCACCATGAGTTTTTACTCTTGCTGGTTCTGAAGCATCTAATTTCTCAACAAAAGTAGTTGGAGCATCAGAAGCTTGTTGATGCTTTCGTATAGAACCATCTGCTTTCTCACCAGCTGGGATGGTTTGAGCTTGCTCCTGACTGTCTTGTGCCACCAGAGGCTTCTTCTGGTAAATAGAGGACGTCTTCTCCTCCTTAACAGAGCCAGGGCCTTTAGCTTCTTCAAAGGCACCTCTAGATTTCTTGGAAGGGTCAAGAACATCTGGAGACTGTATTGTATCACCAGTTGCACCACGAACATCTTCAGCTGCTGCCTGTCTTGATGGAGCACTTGCTTTCCAACGATCAGAAACTTGCTCTCCGGCTGTACCTGCCCATTTTTCCAACATTTGTTGTCGGTCAGGAACAGCTTCTCTACCTTTCATCCCTTTGTCCCAAGTATCTTCCATTTCTGCATGCCTTGGAGTAGGAGCAGGCTGTTGAGAGTACATAGGTTTTGCACTAGATGGTGTAGACTCAGCAACCTTTGCTTCTTTGAAGGTATCTTTAGCCACATCATGAGCTGACAAATTGTCGTCATGAACATCTTCATGGACTGTGGCTTGATCCTGTCTAATTTTTGCAACCTCTGATATATGTCTGTCAGGTGTGCTGACAAGCTCTGAATCAACAATTTCATGACCATCAGGAGTTTCTCTCTTGGTATGTGCTGGAGCAGAATATGGAGTTGGTAGTATTTTTGTTGGTTCTCCAACTCTTTCATCAATAATCGACTGCCTACCAAACTTATCATCACTAGTGGCATGGCGAGCTGTGGAAGCTCCTGGGAATGATGGTGAAGCACTTTGGACACCAGGTGTCTCTGCTCCAATTTCACCATCACCAGAACTAGAACTTATGTCATTTAGTGGCACAGTTGCACGCTGCCATTGTTCAATGGTGGATGGTTTGGTAGACAAACCTCCACGGGAAGCTACTTCTTGCAAGGATTCAGAGGCAGGTTGAACTCGAGATGATGGTTCATTGCTCAATAGAGGTGGCACCACTGTCTGTTCATTGGTTATTTCTTCTTTGGTAGACAAACCTTTAGCTGCTGGTGGCCTTGATTGAGGAATAGCTTGCAGACGATCTGAAGATTGCTCTCCAGGTGTACCAGTCTTCCTTTCTCCATGTGTGGTTTGGGCATCCTCTGACACCATTTTCTGTGATTCAGGAATGGTTACTCTACTTTGTCTGCCTTTGTCCTTAGCATCTTTAACTTCTGCTTGCCTTGGAGGAGGATAAGGAGCTCGCGGTGTGTACACGGGTTTTGCACTTGTTGGTGTAGAGTCAGGAACTTTTGTTTCTTCAAAGATATTTTTATCACCATCAGGTGCAATTTGCCATGACACAGAAGCAGTGTTGGCAACTTGTATGTCTTCTTCATCATAAGGATATCTCTTTTGGAATGATGTATCTGACCTAGAAGAATCCTCGACCTTTTGTCTTCGTGGAGAAACAGGTGATCTCCAAGCATCTAAAGGCTGCTCAGTTGATGCTACTTCATCGGCAGTCTTTGATTCTTCAGAGGTGTCATTATCATCTTGGGCAACTTGCTTCTTAGGTGTTGGCGCAGTCCCTCTTGGTTGCTTGCTGGCATCTTCAGCAGTTGGATATCTTGCTTTGGATGGAGGAGTCTGATATCTTGTTTGGGAAGGTGGGGCCACACTGTGATATCTTGTTTCTTTGAAGGTGTCATCAATTGTTTCTTGCTTCCATGAAGGAGTATCGGCCCTCTCAAAATATGAAGGTTCCACTTGGAATGATGAAGACTCAGAATCTTTTGTTTCTTCTTTGACATCTCCAGCATCATGGTCTGTCATTTGCCATGGGGTAGAAATTTTGTCTTTAGCTTGCTTGGAAGTATCTTCAGCTCCAGGATATCTTGTTTCAAATGGTGCAGTAGCATGACGAGCACCATCTAAATCTTGTCTTGGGAGAGAAGATTGAGAAGTATATGAAAATCTCTCACTGGATATAGTGGAATCTGGAGACTGTGATTCATCAAATATCTCCCTAGCATCTTGTGGTTCTCCTTGCCTTGGTACAAAACCATGGTCTCTAGGTTGCTTGCTGGTATCTTGACCACCTGGATACGCTGCTTGGGATGAAATTCTCCTGTGAGCATCTTTAGCTGCTGCTTCCCTTGATGGAGTAACACCATGTTCTTGTGTAGAAGGGGGCATTAAAGCACCTCTCTGATCAGAAGATGCATGATCCTCAAGTTGAGACAAGACATCTCGACTCATTGGTTCTTGAGGAACAGAATGTGAGGTTGCCTGTTCTGAATCTTGTGATGGATACTGCTGCACATCTTTTCTTGGTTTTCCTTGTTGAGTAGACACTAAATGATCAGCATCATCATGCTTTAGGTCATTTAATTCAGTTTTAGCAGAATGCCACTGCTCAACCTGCAGCCTACGATGAACATCAGTTGTGTGGAGCTTGCTAGCAGAAGTATCTGTAGGTTCAAGTTCTGGTGGAGTACGGCCAGAATATGGAACTGATTCTTTGAACCTAGAATCAACACTGGTGCCTGTGCTGTCACTCTTGTAGAAATCAGATGCAGTGGGTTGGTCAGGCTCTTCTCTGGCTGATATAGAACTGGTTTTAGTATAACCAGTGCCAATGTTGGACCCAGGGAATGCATCCAATGTTTCTGAAGTTTTTCGTGTAGTAGGTTCAATATATGGTGTATCTACATCAGTATGGCTTGGGTAGTGATCAAACACATCAAGGTCACTAGAAACATCCTTGGATGAACTTGATTCGAGGATCGAAGCATCTTTGGTCCTGGACTTGGCTGCATCAGTTATTGGGGGCTTCTTGGCAGTGGTTGGGGAAGTAGCATGTTTAGTGCTTTGGACAGGAATAGAGTGTTTTTTAGAAGTGACAGGAGTACTTTGAACTGAGGTTGGTGGTGTTTCTTGAGGGTTAGTAAAGATGGTAGTTTCCTTGCTTTGGACAGCTGAAGTTTTATCAGCAGCAGGAGTACTATGGCTTGAGGATATCAGTAATTCATCAGGGGAAGTATCACTAGGAAGAGGCTTCGTTGTTCGAGGAACTATGGAAGATGATGACATGGTATCAATAGGAGGAACCAATATTGTCCGAGGCTCTGTTCTGATCTGCTTTCTAGGGTCTAGCCGAATTGAGTCAGCAGAGGTTCTAGGATCCTCCTCCTCCTCCTGCTGCTGCTGCTGCTGCTTCTTGAGTTCTTGTTTGTTCTGCTCCTCCACCCTCTTCATATACCTCAGTACTTTCTTCCAAGAATCCCGATCAGAAATAGCATCCCACCACCTCCTTACATTTTTCCTCGAATCATAAAGGTAAAGAAACTTGTTAGACGCTTTGATATAGTGGGAGTTTGGCAGGTGAACAAGGTCGGCAAGAGTGAACTTGTTTCCAACTAGGAATTCACTGTCACTGAGCCTTTGCTCATAAACTTCCAGAACCTCTTCTAGCTTCCTTGTATGAATGTCAATATCATCATCTTCTTCTTCACCCAGGGGAAAGGCCAAATGACAAAACAAGGCCCGGCTTGGAGGGTTGAAAGCATGCTCCTCGTTGTGGAGCCATTGCTCAACTGAAGCCCTCTCAAGGGCATCCTTCCCAAGGAGGAACGGATATCCTTGATGTTCGTACTTTTCTGCTATATAACGGCAGATTTCTCTGGATTCTGAAAATAGAAGGCAGAACCATCAGCTTTAAGTGAAGCAAATGTTTACATTTTTTATGAAGGCTGACCTTCAATATTGCAAGTAAAGTACAGAGTGGTTCTTATCACTTGAAGAATGTATTAGAACTCTCAAAAGAAGTTTGAATAAATGAGCGCATAAAATTTAAATTCCATTTCAGTACTGCTGATTTTCTGAACCCGCTTTTCTGTTGACTGGCAAGAAATGGATCCCTAACACTTCATGTATATCATTATCACCTAATAAGAGCTAACTATTATGAGCAGTTCATCATGAATTCATTCCCTCCCCTATTTTGTATGTTTACAACTATAGTTTTGTTTCTAAAATCCTGAGTGCTGTCAAATTAACTGCATTCGCAACTGGAGAATACTGCTAAAAGTTTCCTTCTGACTTCAGCAAATGAAGACTCAACTTTTACAGCATTCGTGGGGATGTGCACGTTGTTACTGAAAACATATTGTGTCCTGGGATGTCAAAGAGTAACATGTTGCTAGTCTAAGTCTATCCATAACTCCACACACTAAAAGCAATATCCTAACATTTGCATGTTAATCGAAAAAGGAAGATACAATGTTTTACATTTTGTGACAAGGAAACAGTATCATATTAGTTATACACTTTGTTGGCACATATTTTATTTTAATCCTACAGCATCCAACTGCATGTCTGCATATAAGACAACAAAAATGATTTTGAATATAATATATTTTTACCTTTTAGGAAATTGTAGAGCTAAGTTAATGCAAACTTGCCAGTTGTTCTACATGATCAAAACGTATTAAGCTATTGTCATTCAGCTGCTATTCACAAATATATGCCCAAATTTGAAATCTCGAAAGAACAATAATCAGGCAATATTATCTACTCACTCCGTTTCAAATTGTAAGTCATTTTAGCTTTGTCCTAGGTCAAACTTGTTTAACTTTAACCAAGTATATTAATACATTAACATCTACAATATCATAGATGCACTATCAAGATATATTTCATAATGTATCTAATGAAACTAGTTTGACATTATAGATGTTTTTGTATTTTTCTATAAACTTGGTCAAAGTTAGAGAAATTTGACTTAGGACATAATTTGGAATGGAGTATATATAGGATATATAAATGTATTGTCAAATTTCATTCACAACTGAAGGCCAATTCTTATTCCCTCTCAGAGTTGCATCCATGTGTTTACACGTTACTGATTTCATTGCTGGCCAATGTTTGCCGCAAAGGAACATTTAAGTAAAGCTTGCACGGATCCAGCTTATAAACAAGTTCAGTAAAGCTTTTTATGGACAAATGCTAGTTACTGCTAGTGACTTAGTGCATTGGCTAATTTGCTGCCACCAAGCATTATTTTAGAGAACTGACTGGCACACACTTTGAACAAGCAGGATACTAGCTACAATATCAAAATGATTGGCACACACTTCGTACATAAAGGGGCGTACCCAGTGCAGAGAGCTCCCGCTCTGTGCGGGGTCTGGGGAAGGGTGTTAGTGGCAAGCCTTACCCTCGCCTGTGCAATGCGAGGAGACATGATATGATGAAAAACCCTCTCCTTTTTTGGTGAACAAGAAGGCTCAAGAATATATTTTTAAGTGAGAAATGCCAATAAGTTAATAGATTGGTCTAAATTTATGCCAGGCAAGCCATATATACAACCTTCTGACAATTTCCTAGCGATAACTAATAAACAACCTACCTCCTAGTACCAAGCTAACTTGCCATTTTTAACGAATGCAAACTTGAATATTACCCAGCTGTAGAAAATATAAGCTCAAGTGTTCGAGAAAAAAAAAGAAAATATAAGCTCCAAGGAATGAAGGTCCGACATGGAATCGTAAGTCATTTTGCCAAAAATGAAGTATTACCTTCTAGAAATGTAGGGCCATCATAGAATGGAACTGGAGCATGTGATGATGCCTGCAGTAAGCAGAGAATGAAAATACAATAAGAAGATTAATTGCTCACATCTTCGAACATATTCTTCCTGCCACAAAAATTACTAGAATTGGAGACTCCAAATACCTGCAGTCTGAGTAAGCTCTTGTAAGAGGCTGTGTGAGTCTCAAACTTGACATCCTTCTCATAAAGGCATGCAAGCACCCTTGAAACATCAGGTAAGATAAAAGATTTCTCATGATAAACCTGCACAATTGGTGCTCCAATACCGAGCACCACCATGGTGGCATGAACATAGGTTACAATGCAGAAATGGTGTGAAAGTAAACATATAACTTCCTCGTTCTCAAATATATTAGGTTCCCTGCCTCTCTTGTCAAGCAAAGAGAAGATGCTTAAAGTGTGAACAGAAAAGGAAACCAATGGAGGATGAGAACAGAACAGAATTATATAGATAAAAGAGGTAAGAAAAATAAAGAGAAAAGCAAAAGCTAAAGCAAACAAAATCTGAGTGGGTAGCAGTTGACCTTTAAGCTATGGCACAACCCCTCTTCTTAATATGTTCTGTAGCATCGAATTTTACCACTAAGAAATTTATATATGGTCAATATTTTCAGGAACCTGATCATAGGGCACCTTATAATTAACTAATTACTGTCAAAATATGTAAAGATCGATGAAGTAATAGAAAAGCTGCATCATATCTAAAAATATTAGTTTGGTAAACCAAAGGAGTGTATTAGAGCACACACTAAATGAGATTGGGCACTTATGGACGATGTAATGTTTCTTCTATGAAATAAAAAGAGTGCTCTATTTCATCAATTAAAAAGAACTATTAGCGGCCTCACAAGATTGGGCGTACCCAGTGCAGAGAGCTCCCACTCTGTGCGGGGTCTGGGGAAGGGTGTCAGTGGCAAGCCTTACCCTCGCCTGTGCAATGCGAGGAGGCCGCGACTCGAACCCAGGACCTTCCGGTCACAGGCGGTAAGACTCTACCGCTTGCACCAGGCCCGCCCTTCAGCGGCCTCACAAGATTATAGAACAATAAATGTATGTTGTGTCATCATCTACAAGAAGTTTTATCTGAAATTCGGGCAGCATGCACAACCTCAGCAGTAAAGTGTAGAGAACTATAATAAAATCCTGGAGGCATACCTTATAAACAATGCAATCAGAGGACAGATGCGAAGAGCTAAAGCTTAAAGGCACTGATCTCTCAGCTGCATAACCACTTTATTCATTCCTTGGACCTTTCATTAGAGGACAAGGACTATTATGGGAGCAGAAAAGTAATGCTAATAATGCAAGTTTAGTATCAGGAGCATACATCTAAGAATACAACAACCCATCGAACAAGATGGATGAGAGTCATTTCACGCCAATACAAAAATATATCATGTATCTAGATTCTCAAAGCAGTGCAGGAACAAAATCTGGGCACAAGAGAGCTTGCAACTTTACTCATCTTCATTCAGAGTAGAATTGAGCAGCAGGTGCCTTGTTCAGCATGAGGGACTAAGGTATTGCAGCCTTTTCCTTCTCAAAAGCAAATGAATGAGAAAGAACAACATAACGTGGGCATCTCAAACAGTACAATTAATAGCATGCCCAGAACGAATGCAGAGCATTCAAATTTGTAGACAGCATGTTAAAAAATAAATGGACTCCGGAAGAATCATAACACACCCAGAATTAAGATTATTCTTTCAGCTATGAAAGATCACAACCTGCTAAAAAAACAATTGTTTACAATTTACAAGAACAAGAATTATGTTCCTATATTACATATACTATGAAACCCAGAAGTAACAAGTACAAAAAAATTATGACAATTTCTGATGTACACGAGTTATTACAGCCCTAAAACTTGTCCGTTTAAGTAAACTGCAGCAGTTCTTAATCAATATTGTACTGGCATTGGAGCCTGGAATACCAAGGAACTGGCACTGATCATTGCTCAAAACATCATGTCAATCAGGGTGAGTGGAACTGTTGACATTTTCACCATTACAGTGTCTCCTCGTTACAGAATGACCCCCAGTATTTTTCTCAGTATGCTATCCCTCATTTTTCATCAACCTGTCCCATTGGCTGACAAGAAGAGAAAATCTCCATTCTTTTATGTTAGTTAGCCTTAGTTCATTAACATGAACCTCCCCTCCAACCTTGATATGAGTCTACAACATTTTCAGAGAAGTTGATTCACTTGATCAGGATTTTCCGGTGATTAATTCTTCGGAAGTGCAGCAAACTCTGCATGGGTATTGGTAGCTGTTGTAAAAGCCATAGACCCTCAGTCCCTGCAAAGTTAACCACGGATCAAAAAAAAAGTTCCTGCAAAGGATGCTCGCTATATATATGGTCATTGGTGTACAGTACCAGTGTACCTGGATCAGCCCAGGAATCACAAAATCATACATAGACAAAAACCTTCATGCTTCCTGATCCCCAGAGGAAACAAGCCCATGCCGTGCCCCAGTAGGCAGCACCAACCCCCAAAGAAAAACATAAAGCACCTTTCGAACCATTTCCATGGAAGTATGGAACCAGTGAGGATAAAAGACATTCGATCCCAAAGACAGCAGTGAGCCAGAAACTAACCCCCACAAATTATCAGTATCAATAGAGTGTAGAGGAGCCGCTGTCTAGGCAGAGCACGAGAGTATACCTCGCTCAGCTTGTCGGAGTAGTCGCCGGGGCGCATGCGGGGCCACGCCCATGTACAGGAGCCCCATTGGACGGCGCCGCGGCGTCCACGGAGCGGATCAGCGTTTCACGAGCTGCGAATCAAACCAGGAGCAGCACAGTATGGCGGCGACGCGAGAAGCGAGCCCGAGCCTCGCAGGCGACGAGCGGTCCGAACACCTCTGCCATGGGCGCACGGCATCGTGGCGGCAGGGGGGAGAGGGTTAAGAGAGCAAGCTGGGGAGCTCGCTGGAGACGAGGCACAGGAATCACAGAAGAACATCGTGTATCGCAGAGGCCGGAGACGGGCGAGGAGGAACCGAGGAAGTAGTCTACGGTTGATTAAATCGCCGGAGACGACGACGAGATTAGGGGGGATTGACCGGAGTGGGGCGACAGGTGGGTCCAGACGTAACCGGTCCGGCGGGCCCGGCCGACTGCTGCCCACGGCCCTGCGGGGTAGTTTTGAGTTTTTGACAACAGAAGAACATTCTCAGCCAAAGCAGAATCCTAGCACCTGTTCCAACAACAAAAAAAGCAGAATCCTAGCAGAACTTTGTTAGAAGTATAGGACAATGGCGTGTTTTTTTTTTCATCTACTGGAGCTGGTCGTGATTGCTTCTACTAGAGTTGCACGTGATGAACAAAAGGAACGAACCAAAGAAACTGTGGTCCCACATGACTTTATTCGTTTCTTGGGCCCTTTCATCAGGCAAAAGAGAAGAAAAGCATCGCGGATGGTGCAAGTATGGCATCACAAGTCTTTAACTCTTTCTAGTGCCACTCCTCGAATCATTAGTGTCGAACTGTCGATGAAGACTATACACATGTTTTTCCATTTATTAAGAATAAATTAATACAATTTGTTCTCACGGCAACTGGGGAACAAAAACTTGGCACAGGAGAACCCAACTTTGTTCTGAGCAGACACAGCCCATGCAGATGCAGGTGCCTTGTTCTGTTGTTCACCTACTAAGTTTACCACGTTGTTTAACTCCATACCACACCATGCAGGGATGGAACATGTCGGTGCAGAAAGTGACTAACTAGCGAATATTTGTTGTTTTGCTGTACGTTGTGATCGGAGATAGCCTAGCACTCAATGACACAGGATTTATACTAGTTCGGGCAACGTGCCCTACGTCCAGTCGGGGTCGGTCGGTGACTTTATTCCTGAACCTAGGTGCTCGAAGTCTGTAGTGGGGTTACAAACGAGAAGGAGAAAGGAGGGGCGTTCAAGAGGCCCGGTCGGGTCCGACCGGAAGGGCCGAGGGCGACCGGAACTCCACTATGAGCTAGAAGTCCAAGCGTGTGCTTGAGGGGTTGTGAGCTATCGATCTAGTGAGTCTGAGCTTGAAGAAGTCCGTCTAAGAAACTCTGGGATCCCTTTTCTAGGAGGGAGCGCATCCCCTTTTATAGATAAGGGGGTGGCTTTACAGGTGAGAGGGAGAGAGCATGGATGTTTCTAAGCCTTGTTGCCCACACTGATAAAGACTAGATAATGGTAGGCGCTCCCAACACTGTTATGTCGCTATAGAATGTCGGATGCGCACGGGTGGTCGTGTTATCTTCTTCAGGAAGGATGGACGCCGGTACCTGCAAACATTATTTGATGCCTAGTGGCATGCAAGGAATGGCGCTATGTTCACCCAGTACGGTAAATCCGGGTGCCCATACCACGATCGATGTCCAGAGACACGCGGGGGGGGCTTACCGTATGGGAGTTTTAGCGGCCTCTACAATACTGTAGGAGGAGATGGTGGCTGCAGAGTACTGTTTCGTGCAGGGTATGGTCCCTGGTATAGTGGTTTTAACTTGTGAGCCTTGCCTTGCCTTTCTTCGTACGTCTTCTGGTTCCTACCGAACGGGGCGCTCCTGGTCGGATGGCTCCAGTCGGCTCTAAGTGTGCCGGTCGGGGAAGAGCGGTGAGCAGGGTTCCCACGAGCCCCGGTCGCGGGGTCAGAGTCGCGGGGTCGGAGTAGGAAGCAGCGTTTTGGGCCAGGCCTTTCGATTGGAGAGACTGCTCGGAGACGGCTGGTGCCTGAAGCGAGTGCTCCGGTCGAAGAGGTGGGCCGAAGAAGTTGATGAGCGGGCGCTTGTTCTTTTGGGTAGACCTTCTGGTCGGCGACCGGACTGCCCTTCCGACCCGTTGTGTTTTAGACTCTTGGGCCGGCCTATGAACTACATGTTGTTTTCCTAGGCCGAGCCCGGGCGTGGAAGCCGGTCCCCGAGGGACCCTGGGTTTATGAACCCAACAGGCGCCCCCGAGCCTCTAGGCGATTTGAGCCGAATCGTCCGATGGATTTTTTGTCTTGCCGGCGGGTATGCGCGAGCGCACCCGTGGGTGTAGCCCCCGAGCCCCCGGGTGGTTTGGGTGGAACCGGCTGGGGGGTTTTGTGTTGTGTCGGTGGGTGCGCGCGAGCGGACCCGTGGGTGTGCGTGTTCTTAGTTTTGAGACAGAATTTTGTTTTACCACGGTGTCGTTGTGCAGCCGAGGCGTTTTTAGGTGCGGGGATTGGATCGAGACAGAACTTGCTGATCCCGACGTTGGTGCGCGCCTGAAAGCTCTAGTTTGGTTTTGGTGAATTGATGATACCCTAAGTGCTAATCTAGTTTATCAAGTGATCATGAGATAGGTAGCACACCCCAAGTGATGAGGCAAATGAAGATCATAGCATGATGATGATGATACCATAATGATGATCAAGTGCTTGGACTTAGAAAGAAGAAAGAGAAAAATAAAAAGCTCAAGGCAAAGGTATAAACCATAGGAGCTATTTTGTTTTGGTGATCAAGACACTTAGAGAATGTGATCACATTTAGAATTGATAGCCGTACTATTAAGAGGGGTGAAACTCGTATCGGAATACGGTTATCAAAGTGTCACTAGATGCTCTAACTCATTGCATATGCATTTAGGATCTAGTGGAGTGCTAACACCCTTGAAAATATTTGTGAAAATATGCTAACACCTATGCACAAGGTGATACACTTGGTGGTTGGCACATTTGAGCAAGGGTAAAGAAGTTAGAGGTGAAATGAAGGTGGTCGCAATGATGCTGGCGTCGATCAACTGACCGGATGCTGGGTCACTCAGCGACCGGACGCTGGAGGGATGCGTCCGGTCATGTTGTCGGTCAGCATAGTAAGAAGTCATAGTGTGACTGAACACTGGCAGGGTCCGGTCAAGCATGACCAGACGCGTCCGGTCGACAAAAGTTGATTTTGGAACCTTACTGTAAACAACGGGACGCTGGGTGTTCAGCGTCCGGTCAACTCAGGCACAGTGTCTGGTCAAGACTGATAACCGTTGAAGTCAGGACACGTGGCTGACTACAAGTGACCGGATGCTGGGGGCTCAGCGTCCGGTCAACTGACTGGACGGTCCGATCAACCCATGTTATGCCCAGTGAAGAGGTATAACGGCTCTATTTTGTGAGGGCTTCTATTTAAGCCCTATGGCCAGCTGTAGCTCACACCTTTGGCTATTTTCATTGACATAGCAACCTTGTGAGCTTAGCCAAAGCCCTCCCACTCATCTCCATCATTGATTCATCATCTTTGTAAGATTGGGAGATAATCCAAGTGCATTGCTTGAGTGTTTGCATCTAGAGGCACTTGGTGTTCGTGTTTCGCTACGAATTTTGCTTGTTACTCTTGGTGGTTGCCGCCACCTAGACGGCTTGGAGCAGCGAGGATCATCGAGCGGAGGTTGGTGATTATCTCCGGCTCCAATCGTGGTGATTGTGAGGGGTTCTTGACCTTTCCTCGGCGGAGCGCCAAAAGGTACTCTAGTGGATTGCTCATGACTTGTGTGATCCTCATCTTGTGTTGGTTGTGCGGCACCCTATTGAGGGTTTGGCATGTGATGCCAATTAGCGCGTGAACCTCCAAGTGAGTGAATCACCACAACGAGGAGTAGCTTGCCGGCTAGCAAGTGAACCTCAGTAAAAATCATTGTGTTCATCCTTTGATTCCGAGGTGATTGGTCTTCATTGTTATTCACTCTTGTGATTGATTGATTGCTTCATCTACTCGGTGGTATAATCTTCTTAATCACTCTCTTTACATTACCGCAAACTAGTTGTCAAGCTCTTTAGTGTAGCTAGTTGTGAGAGCTTGCATACTTGGTTGGTGTGGCTCTTTAGTTAGCCTTTGAGAGCACACTAACATAGAGTAGTGTCATAGCTATTGTGTGAATAGATATTATCTAAACTAGAATTATGGTAGGTGGCTTGCATTTTGAGTATGCTAGCGCAACATTTGCTTCACCTTATAATTGTCTAACCATCTTGTTAAGTGTTGTTGTAGAAATTTTTATTAGGCTATTCACCCTCCCTCTAGCCATTAGGACCTTTCAATTGCTATCGAAGCTGAGGTCACCGTGATTTGAGGCTTAACAACCTTCGGTGTAAAAATGGCTCAAATCAACAACATAAAGAAGCCACCCCAATTTGATGGCTCCAACTATCCCTATTGGAAGGCTAAGATGACAACTTATATCAAGTCAATCAATAGGAAGGTTTGGAAGATGGTAGAAACCAAAATTGAGATTGAAGATCTAGAGAATCCCACCATGGCCAAAGAAGTACCTCTCTAAAACAATGACATTGCTCTAAGTGCTATTCATGATGCAATTGATGAAAGAACATTTGAGCAAGTCAAAAATATTGAGATGGCTCATAAGGTATGGAAGAAGTTGGAAGAATCATTTGAGGGCACTCAAGCCATAAAGGGTGCTAAGGCATATATCCTTAAAGAGAAGTTTGCAAGCTTCAAGATGAAGGATAATGAGAGTGTGCCGGAGATGTTCCATAGGCTTCCAGTGCTTATCAATGATCTCAAAGCACTTGGAGAAGAAGTGAAGGACAAGGACTTCTCCCACAAGTTCTTGAGATGCTTACCTTCAAGATTTGGCACATTGGTCACTATTCTAGTAAGGAGCGGTTTGGACACCATGACACTAAACCAAGTATTGGGAGATATAATGACCGATGATACTTATAGAGATGATGATGAGAAGGAAGAAAAGAAGGAGAAGAAAGATGACAAGAAGAAGAGCATGGCATTCAAAGCCACATCATCCAAGGGCAAAGCTAAGCAAGAGACATCAAGTGAAGAAGATAAATCTTGGGATGATGATGATGATGATGATGAAAAGATGGCTCTCTTTGTGAAGAGATTTAGCAAGTTTATGGTGAAGAAGGGTTATCGTGCTAGAAGAAAGAAGTCTTCATCCAAGAACAAAGAAGAGTCAAGAAGGTGCTTCAAGTATGGAAGCAAAGATCATCTTGTTGCTCAATGCCCATACAATAGTGACAATGATGATGACAACAAGAAGAACAAGAAGAAGGACAAGAAAGAAAAGAAAGAGAAGAAGGACAAGATGGCATTCAAGAAGAAGAAGGGTGGTTCATATGTAGTCACTTGGAATAGTGATGTCTCCTCAGGTGATGATGATGATGATGATAGTGATGATAACAAGACCACCAAGAAGAAGGTTCTTGCAAGCATTGTCATCAATGAGAAGCCTTCTCTCTTCGAATCTTCATCATGCTTCATGGCTAAGGCCACAAAGGTACAATCTTATGATAATGAAAGTGATGAAGAACATGATGATGAAAATGAACATGAAAATGAAAATGATAGTGATAGTGATAATGATGAACCCACTAAAGATGAATTATTTGACATGCTAGAAGATGCTAGAGAACACTTTGACATCAAGAGAAGAGAATGCCAAAGCTTGCATAAGGAACTAAAAGACCTTAAGCAAACCTTTGATGAGCTCAATGCATCTCATGAGAGGCTAGAGGAAGCCAATGAGAAGCTTGGCAAAGCTCACAAAAAGCTTAAAAAGGCTCATTCATCTTTGCTTGATGAGCAAAATAAAAAGAAGCATGTTGAAACTTGTAATGTAGGTTTAACTTGTGATATAATTGATGAATCACTATCTATGTCTATCATTGTTCCTCCCACTAACCCTTTTTGTAGCACTTTCACTTCTACCTTATCTAGTAGTGATGGCCTCACTTGTGATGCCTCACTAATGGTTGAGAATGAGAACCTCAAGAAGGAGGTCAATAAGCTCACTTACACCTTAGCTAAAGCTTATAGTGGTGAGGACCGCTTGCTTATGTACTTGGGTAGTCAAAGAGCTTCTCTCTACAAAGAGGGATTGGGCTATACCCCTAAGAAAGGCAAAGCGGCCTTTACTCCTCACAAGACTAGTTTTGTGAAGAACAATGATCGGTTTTCCACTAGTTGCAAGCAAGTAGGTCACAAAGAGCAAGAATGCAAAAACAAGAGCAAAAATGCTAATGTATCCTCCATTAAGCTTGATTCATGCTATATGCTTACTAAGGGTACAAATGGTGTGAAGTCTAAGTTCATTGGTAAACTATGGATGGGCTCAAAGAAGAAAGTCATTTGGGTACCAAAGAGCTTAGTAACTAACCTTCAAGGACCCAAGCAAGTTTGGGTACCTAAAAAGAATTGATCTTCTTTTGTAGGTCAATTATAAAGCCAGAAGAAGGCATTGGGTTCTTGATAGTGGGTGCACTCAACACTTGACCAGTGATGCAAGAATGTTCAACTTAATCAACACCAATGGCAATGATGGTTATGATAGTATCACATTTGGTGACAATGGCAAAGGTAAGGTCAAAGGGCTTGGTAAGATTGCAATATCAAATGACATGAGCATATCCAATGTGTTGTTAGTAGAGAGCTTGAACTTCAATTTGCTATTCGTGGCACAATTGTGTGATCTTGGATTCAAATGCATATTTGGGGTAGATGATGTAGAAATCATAAGTGTAGATGGGTCTAATTTGATCTTCAAAGGCTTTAGATATGAGAATCTATACTTGGTTGATTTTAATGCTAGTGAAGCTAGATTATCTACATGCTTGTTCACTAAGTCTAGCATGGGCTGGTTATGGCATAGAAGGCTTGGTCATATTGGAATGAAACAATTGAACAAATTGGTTAAGCATGACTTAGTTAAAGGCTTGAAAGATGTTGTGTTTGAAAAGGATAAGCTTTGTAGCTCTTGTCAAGCCGGCAAACAAGTTGGAAACACCCATCCTAAGAAAAGCATGATGAGCACTAGTAAAGCATTTGAGTTATTGCACATGGATTTGTTTGGGCCGACACAATACACTAGCATTGGTGGAAATAAATATGGTTTTGTGATAGTGGATGATTATACTAGATACACATGGGTATTCTTTTTAGTGGACAAAAGTGATGTGTTTGCAACATTCAAATCATTTGTCAAGGGCATTCACAATGAGTTTGAAACAACCATCAAGAGAGTTAGAAGTAACAATGGTAGTGAGTTCAAGAACACTAGAATTGATGAGTTATATGATGAATTTAGAATTAGACATCAATTCTCGGCCAAGTACACTCCACAATCAAATGGCCTTGTTGAGTGGAAGAATAGAACTATCATTGATATGGCAAGGTCTATGCTTAGTGAGTACAATGTGAGTCAATCTTTTTGGGCCGAAGCTATCAACATGGCTTGCTATTATAGCAACCGCCTCTATTGTCACCGATTGAAAGAGAAGACACCATATAAGCTCTTGAATGGTAGAAAGCCCAACATTGCATATTTTCAGATCTTTGGTTGCAAATGCTATATCTTGAAGAAAGGCATAAGATTGGGCAAGTTTGACAAGAAATGTGATGAAGGATTCCTACTTGGTTATTCCACTACAAGCAAAGCATATAGAGTTTGGAATTTAGATAGTGGTACTCTTGAGGAAGTTCATGTAACACCTCGGGTGTTTAAATATTAAAATCTGACATGTCATCATATGCATTGCAAAGCATTTGGCATTTGGTAAAAACTTTGATGTGCATTTACTAAAACAAGTTTATATTTATGTGGTATGTGTTGCAATATATTGTTTGACTTAAGTTCAATGTTTGTTTGGATTTGGAATTTTTCCAGAAAACCCCGCTTTTCAACATTTAAACCCTACCCTAAAAATCCATTTCAAAATCTAGGCATATTTTGGGGTTGGGCCCAAAAGCAAAAGTGTAGAGCTTGGTAAGTTATACAAAGTTTGTTTTTGGAGTTTTTCAAGTTGTTTAGAAAATTTTTGAGTAAATCAAAAAGGCGTAATTCGGTAAATTTCCCTATTCAAATTCAAAAGTTCATTTCAAAATCTAGATTGAATTAGGAGATGGTTATAAAAGCAAAGTTGTAGAACTTTTGATTTTGAACAACTTTTATGTTTGGAGATTTTTGAGTTATTATGAAAATTTGGGAGTAATTTGTGAATTTTGGCGAATGGCAAACTTGTAATTTTGATGAACAGTGTTCACCGCTCAAAGCTACACCGGCGGCGACCTTCGGTTTGCTTCCAGGCGCGGCCGTGGCCGTCTTTGGCGTCGCGCTGGCGTGGTGAAGGCCACAGCGCAGCTTCCTTGCGCTTCTGAGCTGCTCTATTTAGCCCAGGCCATCGCCGTTGGCCCCGTTCTCTTGCTCTGTTTTCCCGACACCACCGCCATAGCTCCGGCGAGCCCGCACCGTCTCCCTAGCGCCGCGGTCGTCTTGGTAAAGGCTGTTCCAGTTCCGTCTTTCTCTTGCGCATCCACCCAGCCAACTGTGGTCGGCTTATTTCACCGGGAACTCGCTGACCACACTCTTCTTCCTCGCGGCCGGCAGAGTCCCCGTCGAGCGAGCGCCGTCGTGGCCAGTACTCTACGGTGAGCTTCTGATCTCGGGAAGCATTGTTTCAGCTTCTCCGTGATGCCGTGGTGCTTAATATCTTGTTGATTGCTCGTTTTGTCCACCACAGCCACTGGAACACCGTCGTCGCTATTGCTCGCACCGCCGTGATCGCTGTGAACGCCGCCCCCGCTTCACCGTTGCTTCTCCGGCCTTAATTCTTGCTTGAACGTGTTCGTGGTGAGCTACTGGATCTTCCCATGCCCTCTGTTTCCCTATTTTCGGCTTCGTTTCGCCGGCGTAACGTCGCTGAGCTACCGCATCCGCCATGGCCGACGCAAGCTCGTAACTCGTAGTAATTCGTCTAGCTAGCGCCTTCAGTCGATGCGCCGGGATGATGTGGTCATTTTGGTGCCTTGACCGTCGCCTTTCGACTCGCCGTCGGTGAGTTTGCGCCGGTCAGCACCGTCGTCGTCGTAGTCAACACGTGGGAGGTAGAAGATGACAGGTGGGGTCACCATGTCAGTGACTCAACGTTCAAAATGAATTTTTCTATTTTTAGATTTGAATGAATAGTGTCTGTTTTTGTTATTTTTGTGTAGATTTATTTAGAGCTCCAAAAATTATGAAGATTTTTGAGTGACTTCTCTGTGAGGTATAGTATTTAAGAAAAATATGAAATAATGTTTTTCAGTAATTTTTAAATGTGATAAAAATTTCTCAATTTATTCATAAATGGATTTCCATGATTTTTCTAGGCTTATTTATTTATCCAAAAATTATGAAATTTGTTTTGCCACTTAGTTAACATGTAATGAACATGTACTAAAATTTTGAGCTCAAATAGAGTAAGTTGATTTATTTCATAATTTTGAATTAAATAATTAATTCATAAAAACAAATAGTAACCTTTAATGATTTAGGTTTATGTTTGGACTTTTGGATTGAGTGATGACCTCGGGTCGTTTGTTGTTAATGATCCTTGGCAGTTAATGTATGTGTTACGAAAAAGATATAGTTTGTTTGACTTGCAATTGTACCGCGAAGGAAAGTTGTATTCAAATTATTAACTTTGCATCCATCATCGAGCATCATATTTCATATTCCGCATCATGTTAAACATGGCATTGCTATTACGTGTAGTGAACGAAGGTGAACACGTGGTAGTTAATCAAGTCGTGGAAGAAGTTTATCCGTCTGTTGAGGTCGGATCGAATACTTGTGAAACGTCGCAGGAATCGGACTTTTCCGTCAACGAAGGCAAGCCCTAGATGCATACAACCCTACCTTGTGTTTTACAAATTAATTTCGCTTTTGCTTTCCGTTACTGCATTAAGTGATTAAGAGTTAAGTAAAAGCCTAATTGGTGCATTACCACCCTTGTTATTCTATATTTACCATATTACATGTTTTAAACTCGTATATGCCTAGTTTTGCTTAGCTATGCGTAGAACGATGAAAGTCGGGTGACTACCTGCCATCTGCTAGTTTTAAATGGAACATTGGTTAATTATGTTAGCATGTGATATGGGATTGTGGAGTAATAAATCTAGACCGGGCGGACTCGGTGTGTGTGAGCCACAAGACATGGAGGTCTTGTGAGCGGGTTCTTTCCGCCTGTGTCGATTAAGGCACGTCCGTTGTTGAATTGCATGAGGTGAGAATTTGTAGTACTAACCACATACTCCGGTAAGCCTGAACTTGGAAATTCTATTAAGAGAATGGCTACTCGCGCACTGGGAGTGGAGAGATGGCGGGAATAGCGTGTACCCTTGTGGCTGGAATGTGGCCGGATTTGAGGTGTGCTGTATTCTCGGGTGGCGCGGACCCGTTCTTGTTTTAGAGGATCCGAGGGTAGGTTGATATATGTAAGTCGGGGACCTGCATATGTCGTGTGGTCTGGAATCCCCAGCTGGGCTTAATCGGTTCGAATCGTTGTTGCTCCTCGGTTATGGAGACTCAACTCACTGTTCATCATCGTAGAATTAATAACCGGAACTTGAATAAGGCTTGTGAAGGTGCTGAATATGAAGTTTCATGATCTTAGTGCGGATCGTGTCAGCTTTGTATATAATTCTTGAGAAGTTTTCTATATAAAGAATGTTGTTAAAAGAGCTTTTACGCAAAAGAACTTTGATCATTGTTAAAGCTATACCTTGAATCCCTGAGCCTGCATTACTGAGTTTATCAGTTAATATTTCGGATAAGTCTTGTTGAGTACTTTCATACTCAGGGTTCGTTGACCCCTTGTTGCAGGTGAGCCTCATGAGCAGATCTGTTTTGGATCGTGCTGCATGACTATCGTTCGTTCTGATGATGAGAAGTAATGTGTGATCCTTGGGCAGGATGTTTATTTTAGGTGTTATGTATGTATTAATTATGCCACTCCACTACTACTATGGTTTGTAATAATTAAAGAACTTAGTTTGTAAGGTTTGAAATAACTGGTTTGTAAACTATGTTATCGTAAGACTTCCGCTGTTTTTACTCTGGTTTTGATATTTGAATAAATGTTGTAATACTGCAATGACTCTGTAACGTGATCCTGCTCAGAAATCGTGGATGATTCGGGGTTCCCCGAGGACACCCGATAGTCTTTTTAAGTTATTGGAAACATATGCATAAATGTCAAAGGTCGTCGGACAGTGACAGGTGCATGTGGGCCCTATAACTTAGGAGGTTCTGCCACAGAATGGTATGAGAGCCATCGTTACAAGGTTTTTGTTGTGTTGTTTTACAAAAACTTCAAAATGATTTGGATGACTAAATTTAACTTGATAATTTGGTCCAAATTGCTTCTGACTTATCTTATTTCTTTCTCACCATTCCCTATTTGATTAAAAGGTTTTTGTGTGGTGGAGTAGTAATCATACTATGCCCTATATAAAAATAAATGTTGTTTATGTGCATTATAAACTTTGATGTTTTTGTTCGTAAGAACAATGCATGCATCATGAATAATTCACTTGTTACTTCCTTCACCTCTTAGTCTGGAATTAAGTAGTGAGTCTGGTTGGAGGAATGTAATCCATCTTAGCTACTTTTTGGATTTTGATCAGATGGTCTTACTTGGATTATATTGGCTTCCTACAGTATGGCTCGTGCTAAGATGACGCCCCGTAAGTCCACCGGACCCAAAGGAGTTCCTCGTCACCAACTTGCCCCTAGAAATGATAGTGCTAGCAGTAGCAGCTCTAGGCCTGATCCCCAAGCAGAGATACTGAGGGTTTCTATGGAGTTAGCACAATCTACTAGAGATAGGGCTTTGGATGTTATACAAATAGGAGAATTACAGGGTCAATTGAGGCAGCTCACCACCACGCATAGGAACTGCGAAAGTATGTTAGTTCGTACGGTGGAAGGAAGAAATGAAGCTTGGCATAGGGAAAATGTAGCTAGAGCTAGAACTCATGAGCTAGAATTCTATGTGGAAGATTTAGAAGAACATAATACTTATCTACATGAGGAAGTTCATAGGCTTAGCAATCTACTAAATCCAAATCATGAGCCTCAAGCTGATGCCATGGACCCCGGTGTCATCCTTGCCGATGATGATGAATCGGGGGAGGAAGAAGAAGAAGATCCTGAAGAATTAGTGATGATCGATGAAAGTGATGATGAAGGCGGTAATAATTCCGGAATGGATACCGAACCTGAAGTTTGAAGAAATTGAGGAAAAGAATAGAGTTGTATAATAGTAGCTCTAGTTTAAGTTATGTAGTTCTATTTTAGTACTCGTGGGTTGTTTGTACATTAGTAAACTCTATGTAAGGTGTCTAGAGTAAGCTTTGGTACAATTCAATAAAGGCATGTGAATAAAGTTTGGTTTGTTATGAGCAGATGCGTCGTACACGGGGTTTGTTTATTCCGGAAACTTCACAAGATGAGGACGGTATTCCAGATCCACCACCAATTCTAACCAATTTAGCTGATGCTATAACTGCACTTGTCAATGTGACGGCTGAAAATTCTCGTTTGCTTCATGAGATGGCTCAGAGTAATCAGAATCAGATATACGGAAACCGTGGACGCCACCATAACCGACAGGAGGCTACATATGTTGATTTTACAGACACAAGACCCCTGGTGTTCACCAAGGCAGATGAACCATTGGAGGCTGATGACTGGCTTCGAACCATGGAACAGAAATTTGACCTTATCCCATGCATGGAGTATCAGAAACCTATGTTTGCCGCCCAACAACTTAGAGGAGCAGCAAGTGCTTGGTGGGCAAACTTAGTGGCTATGCAACCTGCTGGTATTCCAATAACTTGGGCTGAGTTCCGTACAGCCTTCAGAGCCCACTATATCCCTAAAGGAGTGATGGCTATGAAGCTAGAGGAATTCCTTGCTTTGAAACAAGGAGATCAAAGCATGATGCAGTATGTGGGAAGATTTAATCATCTGTCCCAATATGCATCCGAACATGTCAATACTGATGCCAAGAAGAAGAGGTGGTTTATGAGAGGCCTGAATACCAAGTTACAGACTATGATGACCACTTGCACCAATGTTACTTACCATGAGGCAGTAAATATTGCAATTGCTTCAGAATCAAAGTATCGGCAGCATAAGGAGCTCAAAAAGAAAAAGAGTGTGCCGTCTAGATCTTTTGGGGGAAATCCGAAGAGGCAGAGGGTGATTTATCATCTAGTACATCATAATCGTCCTCCTTATCATCCGCCATAGTTCCAAGCTGGGCAACAGTCAAATGTTCATCCTGCTATAACCTATCCGAGTTCACAGTCAACCAATGCTCCTGGTGGCAGTGCTCCAACATCCCAGGGTCATAACTATCCATGCTACAATTATGGAAGGACTGGTCATTTCTCCAGGGAATGTCCATATCCTAGGCAGGTTAATCAAAATTATCAGAAGGCTCCTGCCAATCAACAACAGGGTCAGGCACCAAACAAGAACCCCAGTCAGAATGCTCAGAAGGGCAAAGATGAGAGGAAGACAGGATGGGTGTTCTATATTCAAGCTGGAGAAATTCCGGAAGGGGAGCCAGTGATGATGGGTATGTTTCCTATTGCCAATCACCCTGCAGTTATACTTTTTGATTCCGACGCATCACATTCATTCATCAATAGAACATTTGTCGTGAAGCATGAAATTTCAATTGGGGCAACAAAGGAAAGTTTCTTTATACAGTCGCCCGGGGGACGTCTGTGTACTAAGGAAATGGTATACCAGGTACCCGTAAACCTGGGTGGGCATATTTTTCCCACTACCATGATTATCCTTAAGGATCAGGATATAGATGTAATCTTGGGAATGAATTGGATGTATCAGCATAAGGCTGTTATAGATGCTTTGAATAGGACCTTAAGAGTGAGTTTGCCTGATAGTAATTCTCAACTTCTTATCCAACTTCCAACCCTAAGAAGATCAGTGGGCAAAATTTGTGCAACTGCTGTCAAAGAGATTAGAGATATTCCGGTAGTGTGTGAATTTTTGGATGTGTTTCCTGAGGATTTACCTGGTCTACCACCTGATAGGGATGTACAGTTCAATATAGAGTTACAACCTGGAACAGCTCCAATTTCTAGGAGAGCTTATAGGATGCCACCTAAGGAATTGGCCGAGCTGAAAACTCAGTTACAAGAATTGATTGAGAAAGGGTTTATCCAACCTAGTTCTTCACCTTGGGGATGTCCGACAATTTTTGTGAAAAAGAAAGATGAGACTTTGAGGTTATGTGTCGACTATCGTCCATTGAATGAAGTGACCATCAAGAATAAGTATCCATTACCTCGGATAGATCTGCTTTTTGATCAATTGGCCGGAGCCAAAGTTTTCTCCAAGATAGATTTGAGATCAGGATATTACCAAATCAAGATAAAGCCTGAAGATATTCCCAAAACAGCATTTACCACAAGATATGGATTATATGAATACTTGGTAATGTCTTTTGGTTTGACAAATGCTCCAGCTCATTTCATGTATCTAATGAACTCAGTATTCATGCCTGAGCTAGACAAGTTTGTAGTGGTGTTTATTGATGACATTTTAGTATATTCCAAGAATAAGAAAGAACATGCGGAACATCTCAGAATTGTTCTGACCCGCTTGAGAGAACATCAACTATATGCCAAGTTCAGCAAGTGTGATTTTTGGCTTAAGGAAGTGCAATTTCTTGGACATATCTTGTCAGCCGAAGGAGTTGCAGTTGATCCCAGCAAAGTGAAAGATGTGCTTGATTGGAAACTGCCAGCCACAGTTCATCAAGTTCGGAGTTTTCTGGGTCTGGCAGGGTATTACCGTCGGTTTATTCTAGATTTCTCAAAGATATCAAAGTCCATAACTGAATTGTTGAAGAACCAAGTTAAGTTTGTCTGGTCATCAGATTGTGAGGAGGCTTTCCAGACTTTGAAGAGACTGTTAACCACTGCACCAGTATTAGCCCAACCTAACATCGAGAAACCGTTTGATGTTTTTTGTGATGCTTCAGGTATTGGTATTGGATGTGTGTTGATGCAAGAAGGCCGAGTCATTGCTTATGCATCCTGACAACTTAAGCAACATGAAGAACACTATCCGACCCATGACTTGGAGTTAGCAGCTGTGGTTCATGCTCTGAAGATTTGGCGGCATTACCTGCTTGGTAATACATGTCATATGTATACAGACCACAAAAGCCTAAAGTATATCTTTACTCAGTCAGAGTTGAACATGCGACAAAGAAGATGGTTAGAACTGATTAAGGATTATGACTTGGAAGTACATTATCACTCCGGTAATGCAAATGTAGTTGCAGATGCCCTCAGTCGTAAAGGTTATTACAATTGTCTGACAGTGAGGACAATGGATTTGAATTTATGTCAAGAAATGGAAAAGTGGAATGTAGAAGTAATTCAACAAGGAAGTTTGACCAACATAATTGTTGAAGCCACTATTCAAGATCAAGTTATTGCTGCTCAGAAGGAAAACAAGGGTATAGCCCATATTAAGGAAAGAGTCAAGAATGGAAAAGCGGAATGCTTTAGCATTGACAATGAAGATGTGTTGTGGTTCAAGGATCGCCTAGTGGTACCAAAAGTTCTTGAGTTGCGACAGTCAATTCTAGATGAGGCACATGCTACTAGGTTATCTATCCATCCAAGAAGCAACAAGATGTACCATGATTTGAAGCAAAGATTTTGGTGGACTAAAATGAAAATAGAGATTGCCAGATATATAGCGAAGTGTGATACTTGTCAAAAGGTGAAAGCTATACATTTGAGGTCTGCTGGTGAATTACAACCATTGTCTATTCCATCTTGGAAGTGGGAGGACATAAGTATGGATTTTATTGTTGGTCTACCCAAAACATCAAAAGGATTTGACTCAGTATGGGTTATTGTAGATCGACTCACTAAATCAGCACATTTTCTTTCAGTTAAGATAATATATCCTACGATCCAATATGCTAAGATGTACTTAGCAAGAATCATGAGTTTGCATGGAATACCCAAGACTATTGTGTCAGATAGAGGTACACAGTTTGTCTCCAACTTTTGGAAACAATTGCATTCTTCATTGAGTACTAAACTTCTGTATAGTACAGCTTATCATCCATAGACTGATGGACAGACTGAAAGAGTTAATCAAGTGCTTGAAGATATGTTAAGGTGTTGTGTCCTTAACTATTCCAATAAGTGGGATGAATGCTTACCTTTGGCTGAGTTCTCATACAACAATAGTTATCAAGAAAGCATTAGAATGGCTCCATTTGAAGCACTCTATGGTCGTAGATGCAGAACATCATTAAGTTGGTCTGAGCCTGGAGAAAGAAGATTCTTTGGAGTTGACCTTGTGAAAGAAACAGAAGACAAGGTTAGGCAAATACAGAGTAATTTGAAGATAGCTCAGTCCCGCCAAAAGAGTTATGCAGATAGACGACGGAGACTATTGGTATTCAACGAAGGAGATTTTGTATATCTAAAAGTATCACCAATGAAGGGAGTTAACCGTTTTGGTGTTAAAGGAAAGTTGGCACCCCGATACATTGGACCCTATCAAATTTTGGAAAGGTATGGAAAAGTGGCATATTGCTTGCAATTACCTGAACATCTTGCAGCTGTGCATGATGTGTTCCATGTTTCTCAATTGAAGAAGTGTCTCCGAGTGCCTGAACAGAATATTGAAGTTGAAGGAGTGGAACTAGAACCGGATTTAACTTATTCCGAATATCCTATCCGAGTGTTAGATCAGAAAGATCATGTTACTCGAAGACGGACAATCAAGTTCTATAAAATACAATGGAATCAACATTCAGAAGAGGAAGCTACTTGGGAATCAGAAGATTACTTGTTAGAAAAGTTTCCTGAATTTTTTAGCGTCAATATAAAATCGAGTAATGTTAGTTGAGCTCGGTAGTACATGTTGTGTTTTGTAAAAGGGACCTCAGCTGTTTTATGGATAGAGTTTGTATGTATTCTCGCAACACATTTCCTTTTCCATTACTTACCCTATGGCTTTGAATCTCGGGGCGAGATTTCTTTTAGGGGGAAGGATTGTAACACCTCGGGTGTTTAAATATTAAAATCTGACATGTCATCATATGCATTGCAAAGCATTCGGCATTTGGTGAAAACTTTGATGTGCATTTACTAAAACAAGTTTATATTTATGTGGTATGTGTTGCAATGTATTGTTTGACTTAAGTTCAATGTTTGTTTGGATTTGGAATTTTTCCAGAAAACCCCGCTTTTCAACATTTAAACCCTACCCTGAAAATCCATTTCAAAATCTAGACATATTTTGGGGTTGGGCCCAAAAGAAAAAGTGTAGAGCTTGGTAAGTTATACAAAGTTTGTTTTTGGAGTTTTTCAAGTTGTTTAGAAAATTTTTGAGTAAATCAAAAAGGCGTAATTTGGTAAATTTCCCTATTCAAATTCAAAAGTTCATTTCAAAATCTAGACCGAATTAGGAGATGGTTATAAAAGCAAAGTTGTAGAACTTTTGATTTTGAACAACTTTTATGTTTCGAGATTTTTGAGTTGTTATGAAAATTTGGGAGTAATTTGTGAATTTTGGTGAATGGCAAACTTGTAATTTCGATGAACAGTGTTCGCCGCTCAAAGCTACACCGGCGGCGACCTTTGGTTTGCTTCCAGGCGCGGTCGTGGTCGTCTTTGGCGTCGCGCTGGCGCGGTGAAGGCCACAGCGCAGCTTCCTTGCGCTTCTGAGCTGCTCTATTTAGCCCAGGCCGTCGCCGTTGGCCCCGTTCTCTTGCTCTGTTTTCCCGACACCACCGCCATAGCTCCGGCGAGCCCGCACCGTCTCCCTAGCGCCGCGGTCGTCTTGGTAAAGGCCATTCCAGTTCCGTATTTCTCTTGCGCATCCACCCAGCCAACTGTGGTCGGCTGATTTCGCCGGGAACTCGCTGACCACGCTCTTCTTCCTCGCGGCCGGCAGAGTCCCCATCGAGCGAGCGCCGTCGTGGCCAGTACTCTACGGTGAGCTTCTGATCTCGGGAAGCATTGTTTCAGCTTCTCCGTGATGCCGTGGTGCTTAATATCTTGTTGATTGCTCGTTTTGTCCACCACAGCCACTGGAACACCATCGTCGCTATTGCTCGCACCGCCATGATCGCTGTGAACGCCGCCCTGCTTCACCGTTGCTTCTCCGGCCTTAATTCTTGCTTGAACGTGTTCGTGGTGAGCTACTGGATCTTCCCATGCCCTCTATTTCCCCGTTTTCGGCTTCGTTTCGCCGGCGTAACGTCGCCGAGCCACCGCATCCGCCATGGCCAACGCCAAGCTCGTAACTCGTAGTAATTCGTCTAGCTAGCGCCTTCAGTCGATGCGCCGGGATGATGTGGTCATTTTGGTGCCTTGACCGTCGCCTTTGGACTCGCCGTCGGTGAGTTTGCGCCGGTCAGCGCTGTCGTCGTCATAGTCAACATGCAGGAGGTAGAAGATGACAGGTGGGGTCACCATGTCAGTGACTCAACGTTCAAACTGAATTTTTCTATTTTTAGATTTGAATGAATAGTGTCTGTTTTTGTTATTTTTGTGTAGATTTATTTAGAGCTCCAAAAATTATGAAGATTTTTGAGTGACTTCTCTGTGAGGTATAGTATTTAAGAAAAATATGAAATAATGTTTTTCAGTAATTTTTAAATGTGATAAAAATTGCTCAATTTATTCATAAATGGATTTCCATGATTTTTCTAGGCTTATTTATTTATCCAAAAATTATGAAATTTGTTTTGCCACTTAGTTAACATGTAATGAACATGTACTAAAATTTTGAGCTCAAATAGAGTAAGTTGATTTATTTCATAATTTTGAATTAAATAATTAATTCATAAAAACAAATAGTAACCTTTAATGATTTAGGTTTATGTTTGGACTTTTGGATTGAGTGATGACCTCGGGTCGTTTGTTGTTAATGATCCTTGGCAGTTAATGTATGTGTTACGAAAAAGATATAGTTTGTTTGACTTGCAACTGTACCGCGAAGGAAAGTTGTATTCAAATTATTAACTTTGCATCCATCATCGAGCATCATATTTCGTATTCCGCATCATGTTAAACATGGCATTGCTATTATGTGTAGTGAACGAAGGTGAACACATGGTAGTTAATCAAGTCATGGAAGAAGTTTATCCGTCTGTTGAGGTCGGATCGAATACTTGTGAAACGTCGCAGGAATCAAACTTTTCTGTCAACGAAGGCAAGCCCCGGATGCATACAACCCTACCTTGTGTTTTACAAATTAATTTCGCTTTTGCTTTCCGTTACTGCATTAAGTGATTAAGAGTTAAGTAAAAGCCTAATTGGTGCATTACCACCCTTGTTATTCCATATTTACCATATTACCTGTTTTAAACTCGTATATGCCTAGTTTTGCTTAGCTATGCGTAGAACGATGAAAGTCGGGTGACTACCTGCCATCTGCTAGTTTTAAATGGAACATTGGTTAATTATGTTAGCATGTGATATGGGATTGTGGAGTAATAAATCTAGACCGGGCGGACTCGGTGTGTGTGAGCCACAAGACATGGAGGTCTTGTGAGCGGGTTCTTTCCGCCTGTGTCGATTAAGGCACGTCCGTTGTTGAATTGCATGAGGTGAGAATTTGTAGTACTAACCACATACTCCGGTAAGCCTGAACTTGGAAATTCTATTAAGAGAATGGCTACTCGCGCACTGGGAGTGGAGAGATGGCGGGAATAGCGTGTACCCTCGTGGCTGGAATGTGGCCGGATTTGAGGTGTGCTGTATTCTCGGGTGGTGCGGACCCGTTCTTGTTTTAGAGGATCCGAGGGTAGGTTGATATATGTGAGTCGGGGACCTACATATGTCGTGTGGTCTGGAATCCCCAGCTGGGCTTAATCGGTTCGAATCGTCGTTGCTCCTCGGTTATGGAGACCTAACTCACTGTTCATCATCGTAGAATTAATAACCGGAACTTGAATAAGGCTTGTGAAGGTGCTGAATATGAAGTTTCATGATCTCAGTGCGGATCGTGTCAGCTTCGTATATAATTCTTGAGAAGTTTTCTATATAAAGAATGTTGTTAAAAGAGCTTTTACGTAAAAGAACTTTGATCATTGTTAAAGCTATACCTTGAATCCCTGAGCCTGCATTACTGAGTTTATCAGTTAATATTTCGGATAAGTCTTGTTGAGTACTTTCATACTCAGGGTTCGTTGACCCCTTGTTGCAGGTGAGCCTCATGAGCAGATCTGTTTTGGATCGTGCTGCATGACTATCGTTCGTTCTGACGATGAGAAGTAATGTGTGATCCTTGGGCAGGATGTTTATTTTGGGTGTTATGTATGTATTAATTATGCCACTCTACTACTACTATGATTTGTAATAATTAAAGAACTTAGTTTGTAAGGTTTGAAATAACTGGTTTGTAAACTATGTTATCGTAAGACTTCCGCTGTTTTTACTCTGGTTTTGATATTTGAATAAATGTTGTAATACTGCAATGACTCTGTAACGTGATCCTGCTCGGAAATCATGGATGATTTGGGGTTCCTCGAGGACACCCGACAGTCTTTTTAAGTTATTGGAAACATATGCATAAATGTCAAAGGTCGTCGGACAGTGACAGGTGCATGTGGGCCCTATAACTTAGGAGGTTCTGCCACAGTTCATGATGTTGAATTTGATGAAACCAAGGGTTCACAAGTAAAGAATGAGAACTTGAAAGATGTTAGAGGCATTCAACTTTCAAATGCCATGAAGAACATGGATATTGGTGAATTGAGGCCTAGGCAAGTGAATGATGATGAAGATGATCAAGTGCAAGTGCTCTCTAACTCAAATATGCAAGATGATACAAATCAAGTTAGTACAAGTGGCTCCCATGACAATGAACAAGATCAAGTGGCTAGTACATCATCTCAACCCAATGATCAAGCAAGTGCAAGCAATCGAGTTCCAATGCTCCAACCAACCAATATTGCAAGAGATCATCCTTTGGACACTATCATTGGTGATATTTCTAGAGGTGTACAAACAAGATCAAGATTGGCATCATTTTGTGAGCATTTCTCATTTGTGTCATCTATTGAACCAAAGAAGATAGATGAAGGTTTGAAGGATGTTGATTGGGTGAATGCTATGCATGAAGAATTGAATAACTTCACAAGAAATCAAGTATGGGAATTAGTAGAGAGACCAAAGGGACATAATGTGATTGGAACCAAATGGGTCTTTAGAAACAAGCAAGATCAAGATGGGATAGTAATAAGGAACAAAGCAAGATTAGTAGCACAAGGCTATACACAAGTTGAAGGTCTTTACTTTGGAGAAACATATATCCCGGTTGCTAGATTGAAAGCAATAAGAATCTTGCTAGCCTATGCTTGTGCCCACAACATCAAGTTCTATCAAATGGATATTAAGAGTGCATTTCTCAATGGCTACATCAATGAAGAAGTATTTATTGAGCAACCTCCCAGTTTTGAAGATGATAAGAAGCCCAACCATGTGTACAAGTTGAAGAAGGCATTGTATGGCTTGAAGCAAGCACCTAGAGCATGGTATGAGAGATTGTGGGATTTCCTACTCTCTAAAGGGTTCACAATGGGCAAGGTTGATACCACTCTTTTCATCAAGAAGATTGGAAAAGATCTATTTGTATTGCAAATATATGTTGATGACATCATATTTGGATCAACCATTCAAGACTTTTGTGATGAATTTGGAAAGATGATGGCTAATGAGTTTGAGATGTCCATGATTGGAGAGTTGAGCTACTTCCTTGGTCTTCAAATCAAGCAATTGAAGAATGGTACATTTGTGAGTCAAGGTAAGTACATTAAGGACATGATCAAGAAGTTTAGCATGAGTGATAGCAAGCTATTAGTACACCAATGGGAACCAATGGCAACTTAGATAGTGATGCAAGTGGCAACATGGTGGATCAAAAGTTGTATCGGTCTATGATTGGAAGCCTACTCTATGTGACCGTATCAAGGCCGGATGTCATGTTTAGTATATGCATGTGTGCAAGATTCCAAGTCTCACCAAGAGAAAGTCATTTGAAGGCTACAAAGAGAATATTGAGGTACTTAAAGCATACACCAAATGTTGGTTTGTGGTATCCCAAAGAAGCAAAGTTTGAGCTAGTTGGTTACTCCGACTCGGATTATGCAGGATGCAAGGTTGAAAGGAAGAGCACCTCGGGCACATGTCAATTGTTGGGAAGATCACTTGTTTCATGGTCATCAAAGAAGCAAATAGTGTTGCATTATCAACCGCCGAAGCCGAATACATATCCGCTGATAGTTGTTGTGCACAAATACTTTGGATGAAGGCCACTTTGAGTGACTTTGGAATCAAGTTCAAGAAAGTGCCATTGCTATGTGACAATGAGAGTGCAATCAAGTTAACAAACAATCCGGTTCAACATGCGAGAACAAAGCACATTGATGTCCGCCATCACTTTATAAGAGATCACCAACAAAAAGGGGATATTTGCATAGAGAGTGTGGGGACCAAAGATCAACTTGCCGATATATTCACCAAGCCATTGGATGAGAAAAGGTTTTACAAGCTAAGGAATGAGTTGAACATATTGGATTTCTCAAATATATGTTGATGCACCCCCCCACTCATATGACATGCCTCTCCTTCAAGCAATCCAAGGTAAAAGTTGATTGGCATGGCATACATCCTTGCTAAGGACATGTTTAGTGCATCTAGTCATATTTTCAATCTTATTAGGACCTTCAAATGGTTCAATTTTATTAGGCTCATTCATGAAAATCAAATGAATTTGATGTTCATATGGTATCACTATTGCTTCTATGCTTGACTTGATCTAGTGATGGCATATGACATGTTTATGGGCTTGTGAACCTAGTGTTTGATCTAGAAAATGAGCTCTAAGTGTTTAACTCAACATGGTACAAGATAACCCTTATCTAGAGGTGTGAAGATAACTTGTATGGTGCATTTGAATGTGCATTTCATATGTTTGCCTGCATGGCATAAGTTCTAAATTTAAAATATCCTTGCTTGTGTGATGTATGCTAGTTGTAAGATTGAATGATAAAATAAAATCACTAGATAACTTTCATTTTCCAAGTGTTGTTTCCAAGTGCTATCAAGCTAACCATGATGCTAAGGATGGTATAATGGTGCACTCTGATTAGTATCACGCTTCAAAGGTCCATCTTTTATACCTTAGCATCATTTGGTAGACATTGTCTCCTATATTTCCTATCTAAGCATATGTGCAAGCTACTATCCAAACTCTTAGCACATATGTAGGGGGAGCAATTGCTACCATTTAAGGTTCATGAAACTTGTCCATATCCTTTTACAAATGGTAAATATGCTTGAGCGAGCAACATGGATTCAATTGAATTTCAATTCATATCTTTGTGAAAGGGTTGTCATCAATTACCAAAAAGAGGGAGATTGAAAGCTCTAGTTTGGTTTTGGTGAATTGATGAAACCCTAAGTGCTAACCTAGTTTATCAAGTGATCATGAGATAGGTAGCACACCCCAAGTGATGAGGCAAATGAAGATCATAGCATGATGATGATGATACTATGATGATGATCAATTGCTTGGACTTGGAAAGAAGAAAGAGAAAAACAAAAAGCTTAAGGCAAAGGTATAAACCATAGGAGCTATTTTGTTTTGGTGATCAAGACACTTAGAGAGTGTGATCACATTTAGGATTGATAGCCGTACTATTAAGAGGGGTGAAACTCGTATTGGAATACGGTTATCAAAGTGCCACTAGATGCTCTAACTCATTGCATATGCATTTAGGATCTAGTGGAGTGCTAACACCCTTGAAAATATTTGTGAAAATATGCTAACACATGTGCACAAGGTGATACACTTGGTGATTGGCACATTTGAGCAAGGGTAAAGAAGTTAGAGGTGAAATGGAGTTGGTCGCAATGATGCTAGCGTCGGTCAACTGACCGGACGCTGGGTCACTCAGCGATCGGATGCTGGAGGGACACATCCGGTCATGCTATCGGTCAGCACAGTAAGAAGTCACAGTGTGACCAGACGCTGGCAGGGTCTGGTCGAGCATGACCGGATGTGTCCAGTCGGCAAAAGTCGGTTTTGGAACCTTACTGTAAATGGCCGGACGCTGGGTGTTCAGCGTCCGGTCAACTCAGGTGTAGTGTCTAGTCAAGACTAATGACCATTGAAGTTAGGACACATGGCTGACTATAAGCAACCGAACGCTGGGGGCTCAGCATCCGGTCAACTGACCGGAGGGTCCGGTTAGCCCGCGTTATGCCCAGTGAAGGGGTATAACGACTCTATTTTATGGGGGCTTCTATTTAAGCCCTATGGCCAGCTGTAGCTCACACCTTTGGCCATTTTCATTGACATAGCAACCTTGTGAGCTTAGTCAAAGCCCTCCCACTCATCTCCATCATTGATTCATCATCTTTGTGAGATTGGGAGAGAATCCAAGTGCATTGCTTGAGTGTTTGCATCTAGAGGCACTTGGTGTTCGTGTTTCGCTATGGATTTCACTTGTTACTCTTGATGATTGCCACCACCTAGATGGCTTGGAGCAGCGAGGATCATCAAGCATAGGTTGGTGATTGTCTCTGGCTCTGATCGTGGTGATTGTGAGGGGTTCTTGACCTTTCTCCAGTGGAGAGCCAAAAGGTACTCTAGTGGATTGCTCATGGCTTGTGTGATCCTCATCTTATGTTGGTTGTACGGCACCCTATTGAGGGTTTGGTGTGTGATGCCAATTAGCGCGTGAACCTCCAAGTGAGTGAATCACCACAACAAGGAGTAGCTTGCCGGCTAGCAAGTGAACCTCGGTAAAAATCATTGTGTTCATCCTTTGATTCCGAGGTGATTAGTCTTCATTGTTATTCACTCTTGTGATTGATTGATTCCTTCATCTACTCGGTGGTATAATCTTCTTAATCACTCTCTTTACATTACCACAAACTAGTTGTCAAGCTCTTTAGTGTAGCTAGTTGTGAGAGCTTGCATGCTTGGTTGGTGTGGCTCTTTAATTAGCCTTTGAGAGCACACTAACATAGAGTAGTGTCATAGCTATTGTGTGAATAGATACTATCTAAACTAGAATTGTGGTAGGTGTCTTGCATTTTGAGTAGGCTAGCGCAACACTTGCTTTGCCTCATAATTGTCTAACCATCTTGTTAAGTGTTGTTGTAGAAATTTTTATTAGGATATTCACCCTCCCTCTAGCCATTAGGACCTTTCAGTGCTAGGGATCGGGCAAGGAAGTTTAGTTTGAGACAAACCCTGGTGTCGGTGCGTGCCATGAGCGGAGATAGCTTAGTTCTAGAGATGGACGAGACGGAGCCCATGGGTCCTGATGTTGGTGCGGCCTGGGTAGCCGAGGTAGTTAGTTTAGTTAATTTTTACGTGAGTTCGGAGTTGTGGTCCCTGGCTAGGGTTTTTTTGGGAGTGCAGTCGGTGGTGAAGCCGTTATGCGAGTTTGAAGTCGTGGTCCCAGGCCATAGCCGAATGTCGTAGATACTGACGATGCGAGTTTGGGGTCACGGTCCTAGGCCATAGCCGGATGTCGTAGATCCTATCGATGCGAGTTTGGAGTCACGGTCCCAAGGTTTTTGTCAGAAGTGAAGTTGTTACGCGAGTTTGGAGTCATGGTCCCAAGGTTTTTGTTGGAAGTGAAGCTGTTATGTGAGTTCGGAGTCACGGTCCTAAGCCGTAGCCGCATGTCATAGATCTTGTTGATGCGAGTTCGGAGTCACGGTCCCAAGGCTTTTGGCATTTGAGCCCCCGAGCCTTATTAGGCCTTCGTGGGGGTTGATGTGAGTTGTTTTGTGCTACCTCATCTAGTTCCTCACAACCGAAGGGGCTGAGTTTCATCGCCTGTCCTGATCGCTCGGGCTCGAAGACTAGCTCGGTGAGCTCGCTAACAGGTGTGATCGAGCAGAATCTGGGTCCGTCGTTCGTGACGGGGTCGGCATAGCCCTCTTGTGGCATTCCACTACTCCTTTACCTGCAACCCGTCAGATGCCTAGGTCGTTCTGGAGACCAACCCGGGTGGCCTAATGGCCTTCCCTCGATGAAGATTCTGTGGGCTTGGCGAGAGGTTCAAGATCGAATGAGAAGGTTGAGATGACCTAGTTTGCCGGACCGAGCGAAGGCTGCATGGTGCTCATCTACGATTTTCTCCCCTGGCTCTATTGTTTGCTCATGTCGAATGAGGCAACCACCGCTTCGTGGCGCAACACGAAGCGTTCTGGTGCATTTCGTTGCACGTGCGATGCTTAGTTCCCGAGCCCCTAGGCGGTTCATGCCCTAACCGTCTGAGGGGTTTAGGTGTATGAGATGAATGCTCGTATGGATGTATGAATGATTGTAATGAAATAGAGGGGGTTTGATGGTACTTACCTGATGATTGGAGTGACGAGGTTCGGATGGCTTTAGTTGGAAATGTTCGACTGGGACCTTGATACCTTGTTCTCCTACTAAATATCCCATTTGTCCCGTATGGTGCAACCTTGGGAGTCTGGGGCATGGCCCGCGGGGCTCGACTGCTCGCGTCCGTAGGGAAAGGCAGGGTGCATTCGGTTCATAGTAAGAATAGAGTTACGTAGGGTAATTAAGGACATAGAATGTGTTTCCATTCGAGGACAAGGTTGTTTGTTATGTGATGACAAAAGAAAAAGGAGGTAATATACAATATTGTACCCTTATGGAGCCTCCGAGTGACCCAGGCTGAAAGTGTTTCGGGCAGGGGTGCTCTTTCAGGAGCATGTTTTAACTGAAAAGCAGTTTAGACTATATTTAGGGGGGAAATGATGTAGCTGCTCAATGTTTCAAGTGTTGGTGAGAGCATTACTGTTGTTGTCCTCCAGTCGGTAGGTGCCTGGTCAGATTACTTCGATCACCATATAGGGCTCTTCCCACAGTGGAGAGAGCTTGTGCTTTTCCTTCATTGATTGGGTCCTCTGGAGCACGAGATCACTGACTTCGAGTATCCTTCCCCTAATCTTCCTTTTGTGGTACCTATGGAGGGTTTGTTGGTAGCGAGCAGAGCAGATGACGGTCATGTCATGGGCCTCTTCGAGTAGGTCGACTACATCTTGTTGAGCCTCCATGGCTCGGTCGTGGTCGAAAGCCATCACTCTTGGTGCGCCATGGTTGAGGTTGGAGGGCAATACTGCCTCAGCCCCGTAGGCTAGGAAGTAGGGTGTGAATCCCATGGATTGGTTTAGGGTCATTCTTAGGCTCCAGAGGACCACTAGAACCTCTGCTACCCAACGCCCATCATACTTATTGAGTTGGTTGAAGATGCGCGACTTAAGTCCTTGCAGGACCATGCTGTTGGCATGTTCGACCTGACCGTTAGTTCGTGGATGTCCGACCGAAGCCCAATCGATCCTGATACCATATCTGTTACTGAAGTCTAGGAACTTTTTTCTGGTGAAGTTGGTCTCATGGTCAGTGATTATACAGTTAGGAACACTGAACTAGTAGATGATGTCGAGGAAGAATTTGACTGCCTCCTCCGACCGGACGTTGGTGATGGGTTTGGCCTCTATCCACTTGGTGAATTTGTTGATTGCTACGAGTAGGTGAGTGAAGCCGCCTGGGGCCTTTTTGAGGGGTCCTACCATGTCGAGACCCTAGACCGCAAATGGCCAGGTGATGGGGATGGTTTGGAGCTCCTATGCCGACAAATGGGTTTGTCGAGTGTAGAACTAGCATCCTTCACACCTACGGACAACCTCCTCCACATCTCATAGCGCAACCTTGGCGGAAGGCTTTTTTGACCAGTGACCTTGGGGCCGCGTGATGCCTGCAAATGCCAGCATGGACCTTGAGGAGGAGCTGCCTCCCTTAGTCGGTGGGGATACACTTCATGAGTACTCCTGACGGGCTCCGTTTGTAGAGCTCGTCACCGAGTGCGATGAAGGTCTTTGCACGTCGAGCGATCCATTTGGCTTTAGCCCTTTTGGGTGGGAGAACCTCCTCGAGGAGGTAGGCGAGTAGCGGTACTCGCTAGTCGGTTTGATCGAGTGCCAGTACGGCGATGTCCGTGGGCGATGTTGGGGTACTAGGGTCGAAGTCCCCGAGCGCTGGCCGGGCGTCGAGAGCGGAGCCCCCGAGTGCCGTCGGGGCATCGGGGTGTGTTTGGGTCAGACCTCCTAGGATGCAGACGGACAGCTCATGGACATCATTGATGAAGACCCCGCTTGGGGATGGATCTCGCCTGGCGGCCAGTTTTGCAAGGAAATCGGCGGCATCGTTGTCCCTTCAAGGGATGTGATGCGGTTCGATTCCCTTGAATTTGTCCTCAAGCTTACGCACCTCTTGGCAGTATGCTGTTATGATTGGGCTTTTGTAGGAGGACTCCTTCATGACCTAATCAATGACTAGTTCCGAGTCACCGCGAACATAGAGTCGCATAGCTCTGAGCTTGACAGCGATGCAGAGCCCATTGATTAGGGCCTCATACTCCGCGGCATTGTTTGAAGCTGAGAAGTGGAGGTGGATGGCATAGCAGAGCCTACTCCTATCTGAGGAGATCAGAACCACCCTGGCCCCTAAGCCAGGCACCATCACGGACCTGTCGAAGTACATTGTCTAGTACTCATGGGTGATGTCCTGGGTCAGCAGCTGGACCTCCGTCCATTCGGTGACAAAATCTACAAGAGCCTAAGACTTAATAGCGGTGCGAGGGCTATATCTGATGTCATGGCCCATGAGTTCAAGTGCCCACTTAGAGATTCGTCCTATGGCATCACGGTTGCAGATGATGTCTTTGTGCGGGTATGAGGTGACGACTGTGACTTCATGGTCAGTGAAGTAGTGTAGGAGCTTCCTAGTTGCCATTAGTACGACATATAGGAGTTTCTATACCTAAGGGTACTAGACCTTGGGGTCGGTAAGTACTTCTCCAACAAAGTATACGGGTCGCTATACCTTGAGCTGGTGTCCTGGTACCTCCCTCTCGATGACCAGGGCGGCACTCACCACATGGTTATTTGTCGCGACGTAAAGGAGGAGGGGTTCTCCCCGCTCGGGAGCGATGAGGATTGGGGCTGATGTTAGGGATGTTTTGAGGCTTTCAAGAGCCTGCTGGGCTTCCTCAGTCCAGATGAAGGCATCCATCTTTTTGAGGAGCTTGTAGAGTGGCATCTCCCTTTCGCCGAGCCAAGAGATGAAGCGGCTTAGGGCAGCCAGGCAGCCAGTGAGCCTCTGTACGTCCTTGATGTTGCATATGGGACCCATGTTGGAGATGGCTGCAATCTTTTTAGGGTTGGCATCGATGCCATGCTCGGATATGATGTATCCGAGCAGCTTCCCCTTTGGAACCCCGAAAACACATTTTTTGGGATTCAGCTTGATGTTGAACCTTCAGAGGTTCACGAACATTGCGGCTAAGTTTGCGATCAGATCGCACGCTCGAGCCATTTTGACCACTATGTCATCAACATAGATGGTGATTGTTGGTTTCGGCCATTCGGCCTGATCAGGCTGATCGGGCGGGTCGATTTGGTCGGTGAAGCATTGCTGCATGCACCTTTGGTAGGTGGCACCAGCGTTCTTCAAACCAAAAGGCATGGTTACATAATAGTATGAACCATATGGGGTGATGAATGAGGTCGCGAGTTGATCGGACTCTCTCATTATGATCTGGTGATAGCCTGAGTAGGCATCCAGAAAGGAGAGGATCTCGCAACCCGAAGTGGAGTCGATTATCTGGTCTATGCATGGCAAAGGAAAGTGATCCTTTGGACATGCCTTGTTGAGTCCAGTATAATCAACGCACATTCTCCATTTCCCGGTCTTTTTCCTAACAAGGATGGGATTGGCGAGCCAGTCAGAGTGAAAAAAACTCCCTGATGAATCCGGCTGCCAGGAGCTTGACGATCTCTTCACCTATGGCCCTGCGTCTCTCGTCATCGAAATGACGCAGGCATTGCTTGGCGGGCTTTGAGCCCGGGATAAGGCATAGTGCGTGCTTGTAACATCCCTGATGTTATAAAGTACTTAAAAGGTGATCATGTCATCATTATGCATAATCATCATGTATCAACTCATGAATGCATTTCATGTTTAATTTATAGCATGTAAATGTTGTTATGAAGTGTGTTATATGTTACATGAAATAATAGTGATTAAGAAACTTTGTGAATTTTAATGTGGGAATCTATTAAACAATTCAAATTCTTCCTTAGTAAAAGTTTAATAATTTTTGTTGCAATGCTTGGTGTGAATATTGTTTTTTGATATGTGTTGACCTGTATGGATGAATCAATTTCAAAATATTTGTGTTTAATTGGATTTCCGAAAACCCGAATTGCCAGCATTTAAAGTTTACCATGGAAAACCCATTTCAAAATCTAAGTACATTTTGGGGTTGAGCCTTAAAGCAAAAGTGTAGAGCTTGTCGAGTTGTACAAAGTTGGTTTTTGGAGTTTTCAAAGTTGTTTTATGAAATTTGAAGTAATTTGAAAAGGCGTGATTCTTTAAATGTCCCATTTTTGAATTCAAATTTGCATTTCAAAATGTAGACCGAATTAGGGGTTGGTTATAAAAGGAAAGTTGTAGAACTTTGAATTTTGAACAACTTTTATTTTTGGAGATTTTTGAGTTACCATGCAATTTTGGGAGTAATTTGAAGATTTTGGTGAATGGCAATTCTGTAATTTCGATAAACAGTAACCGCGGAAACCAACTCACCGACGACGAGCTTCGATTGTCTTCCAGTCGCGCCTGTGGCTGCCTTTGGCTCCGCGCTGGCGTGGGAAAGGCTCCTACGTGGCTTCTTCATTCTTCTGGGCCACATTTTAAAGCCTCCGACGTCGCCGTTCTTCTCCGTTTGTGTCCTCTGCTTTTCTCGCTGCCATGGCCGTCGTGCCGGTTTCCACAGCCATCACTAGCTCCTGAGCCTCCGCGCCTCCTTGTGCCTAGTAACCACAGCCACCAGCCTCCCCGGACCAGGCTGTACCTCCGCAACTCCACTTCGACCTCGCTTCACCGTCGTGACTCCCTACGGACGTGCCTCTCCACTGCCGAGCCGTGGGCTCGCGTGGCCAGACCGTCACGGGTCACGACGAGCCGAGCTGCGACCACCCTCAGGCTCGCCTCGCCACCCCGTCGCTCGACCACTCCTTCAATTGCCGCCAACGAGCATCAGCCGGCCATAAATCGCGTTTCTCCGGCGTCCTCTGTTCTTCAAATCGTGACAGGGGCTTCGCGCAGCAATTAGAACAAAGGCAAGGGCCTAATTGTGAATCTTGTGACTCAGATAAATAGTGCGCTACAGGATTTTTCTTTTTCTTTTTCTATTTTCAGCTGAAACTTGTGAATTTGATTGCTATTTATTGGTGCACGCTAAAATCATGAAACTTTTTGTGTAGCCTCTTCATGATGTCCTCTATGTAGGAAAAATATGAAACCATGAAAATCAATAGTTTTTGGATGCTTAAAAATTAGTCCTTTTAATTAAGAAATGCTTGCTGTGTAATTTTTATAGGCCAAAATAAATATCCAGTGACCATGAAACTTTTAGTGTATTTGTTTATTGTTAAAACCTGCCTCCACAAAAAGTTTGGGATTAATTTGATGATGTTTAATTATACTCTTATTTATATGCCTTAATTATTAGTTAATAATTGTCAAAATGATAAACATAGATCATGAGATGTCCTGAATGATTTTTGAAGTTGATTATAGATCATGAAACACCCCACCCCTGCTGTGTCATGGCCAAGTGATTACCTTCTTGATATGCTTATGTTCGCCCTTTAGTTAATAATTCTAAATGACTTAATTAAGAATTTCATTAGTAAATGCATGTTAATAAACTTGATTGCTTCATAGATGCAACCTCTTGGGTAAAAAGTAAAAGTTATACATTTCCTTGTATATTGTTTATACATGTCTTTTCATGATAAAGTTTTAGTTGGTAAGCAGGTATGATAAGTGAACCTTTGACTTGTTAGAATAACGACTAAAAATGCTTTATGATAATGGTTTGTAACTATACCGCGAAGAAAAGTTGTATTCAAGTTATTAACTTTTGCATCCATCATCGAGCATCATGTTTTATATCTCGCATCATGTTAAACATGGCATTGTTACTACGTGTAGTGAACGAAGGTGAACACGTGGTAGTTAATCAAGTGGTTGAGGAGGTTAATCCGTCTGTTGAGGTCGGATCAGATATTTGTGGAACGTCGTAGGAATCTAACTTTTCCATCAACGAAGGTAAGCCCCAGATGCATTTAAACCCTACCTTGTGTTTTACAAATTGATTTCGCTTTTGCTTTCATATACTGCATTAAGTGATTAGGAGTTAAGTGAAAACCTAATTGATGCATTACCAACCTTGTTTTTCCATATCTACCTTGTTACCAGTTTTAATTCGTATATGGCTAGTTATGCTTAGTCATGCTTAGATAAATAAAGGTCGGGTGATTACCTGTCACCTGCGAGTTTTAAATGGAACTTTGGTTACTTATGTTATCATGTGATATGGGAATGTGGAGTAATAAATCTAGACCGAGCGGACTCGGTGTGTGTGAGCCACAAGACCTGGTAATGTCTTGTGAGCGGGTTCTTTCCGCCTGAGTCGGTTAAGGTCCATACCATTGTTGAACTATGTACGGTGAGACTTTGTAGTACTAACCACATACTCCGGTAAGCCTTAACTTTGCGATTCTATTACGAGAATGGCTACTCGCGCACTGAGAGTGGAGAGATGGCGGGAATAGCGTGTACCCACGTGGCAATGGGCTGGATTGGTGGAGTACTATATTCTTGGGTGGCGCAGACCTGTTCTTGTTTTAGAGGATCTGAGGGTAGGTTGGTATATGTAGGTCGGGGACCTGCATATGTCGTATGGTCTAGAATTCCCAGCTGGGTTATAATCGGTTCGAATCGTCGTTGCTCCTCGGTTATGGAGACTCACTTCTCTGTTCATCATCGTAGTAATAAATAACTGGAACTTGAGGATGGTCTGTGAAGGTGTTGGTTATGAAGTTTCATGATCTCATTACGGATCATGTCAGCTTTATATATGACCTTATGAAGTTTTAAATGTTGACATAAAGAATTTCGTTAAAGAGCTTTTACACAAAAGAACTTTGATTATTGCTAAAGCCATACCTTGAATCCCTGAGCCTACATTCCTGAGTTCTATCAATTTTTATTTCGGTTAAGTCTTGTTGAGTACTTTTGTACTCAGGGTTCGTTGACCCTTGTTGTAGGTGAGCCTCATGAGCAGGTCTGTTTTAGGCCGTGTTGCATGACGGTTGTTCGATCCGATGATGATAAGTAAATTTGTGGCCCTTGGGCAGGGCAGTTTAATTGCGTGTTTTGTATTATGTTATAATGCCACTCCACTACTACGGTTTGGAATATTAATCGAACTTAGTTTATAAGGTTTGAAACAACTATTTTGTAAACTAAGTTATTGTAAGACTTCCGCTATATTACTCGGATGTATCTATTTGAATAAACTATTGTAATACTGCAATGACTCTGTAATGGGATCTTGCTCAGAAATCGTGGATGATTCGGGGTTCCGTGGGGACACCCGACAGTCTTCTTAAGTTACTAGGAACATATGCATAGTCGTCAGAGGTCGTTGGACAGTGACAGGTGCATGTGGGTCCTATAATTTAGGAGGTTCTGCCATAGTGCTCAGCGACCTCCCATGGTATCCCCAGCATGTCAGAAGGCTACCATGCGAAGACATCGCGATTATCACGTAGGAAGCCGACGAGCTCGCATTCCTATTAGGCTGGTGAAAGCTCTAGTTTGATTTTGGTGAATTGATGAAACCCTAAGTGCTAACCTAGTTTATCAAGTGATCATGAGATAGGTAGCACATTCCAAGTGGTGAAGCAAATGAAGATCATAACATGATGATGATACCATGATGATGATCAAGTGCTTGGACTTGGAAAGAAGAAAGAGAAAAACAAAAAGCTCAAGGCAAAGGTATAAACCATAGGAGCTATTTTGTTTTAGTGATCAAGACACTTAGAGAGTGTGATCACATTTAGGTTTGATAGCCATACTATTAAGAGGGGTGAAACTCGTATCGGAATGCGATTATCAAAGTGCCACTAGATGCTCTAACTCATTGCATATGCATATAGGATCTAGTGGAGTGCTAACATCCTTGAAAATGTTTGTGAAAATATGCTAACACATGTGCACAAGGTGATACACGTGGTGGTTGGCACATTTGAGCAAGGGTGAAGAAGATAGAGTCAAAGATGAGTTAGTCGCGCTGGTCACAGAGTGACTGAACGTGTCCGGTATGGTGACCGGACACGTCCGGTATTTTGGCGCTGAACTTCGTGATCGGATGCGTCCGGTTGCCACATCGGACGCGTCCCGTGTGAATCAGAAAAGATAGTATACGGCAGAGTAGCTGATCGGACGCTGGCAGCGTCCGGTCCGATATCACCGAACGTGTCTGGTCGGGCAAGGATGCTTACTGTACTCCACCAGATGCTGAGGCTCAGTGTCCGGTCGTTTTCTAGCAGACGCATCCGGTCGGCCTGGTGGCTTACTGGACTCGACCGGACTCGGTGGCTTAGCGTCCGGTTGTTCGTAGTTCTACGTCCGGTGTGAGCGTCCAGTCATTGGCAGATTAAGTAGCAACGGCTATGTTGATTTGAACTGGACACATGGTAGTCTAGAGGCTATTGGACATGTCCGGTATGGTGACTAGACACGTTTGGTATTCATGACTAGAGCGTCCGGTGCTGCGTCCAATCAGTTGGATCGGAGCATTCGGTCAGCCCGTGTTATGCCCAGTGAAGGGGTATAACGGCTCTATTTCGTGGGGCTTCTATTTAAGCCCCATAGCCGGCTATAGCTCACAACCTTTGGCCATTTTCATTGACATAGCAACCTTGTGAGCTTAGCCAAAGCCCTCCCACTCATCTCCATCATTGATTCATCATCATAGTGAGATTGGGAGTGAATCCAAGTGCATTGCTTGAGTGTTTGCATCTAGAGGTACTTGGTGTTCGTGTTTCGTTGTGGATTTCGCTTGTTACTCTTGGTGGTTGCCGCCACCTAGATGGCTTGGAGCAGCGAGGATCATCGAGCGGAGGGGTGATTGTCTTCGGCTCCGATCGTAGTGATTGTGAGGGGTTCTTGACCTTTCCCTGATGGAGCGCCAAAAGGTACTCTAGTGGATTGCTCATGGCTTGTGTTATCCTCATCTTGTGTTGGTTGTGCGGCACCCTATTGAGGGTTTGGCATGTGAAGCCAATTAGCGTGTGAACCTCCAAGTGAGTGAATCGCCACAACGAGGACTAGCTTGCCACCAAGCAAGTGAACCTCGATAAAAAATCATTGTGTTCATCATTGATTCCGAGGTGATTGGTCTTCATTGTTATTCATCCTTGTGATTGATTGGTTTCTTCATCTACACGGTGGTATAACCTTCTTGATCACTCTCTTTACTTTACCGCAAACTAGTTAACAAGCTCTTTAGTGTAGCTAGTTGTGAGAGCTTGCTTGCTTGGTTGGTGTGGCTCTTTAGTTAGCCTTTGAGAGCACACTAACATAGGGTAGTGTCATAGCTTTTGTGTGAATAGATACTATCTAAACTAGAATTGTGGTAGGTGGCTTGCATTTTGAGTATGGTGACCGGACACATCCGGTATTTTTTGCGCTGAACTTCGCGATCGGACACGTCTAGTCGCCACACCGGACGTGTTTGGTGTGAATCAGAAAAGATAGTATACGGCAGAGCAGCCGATCGGACGCTGGCAGCGTCTGGTTCGATATCACCAGACGCATCTGGTCAGGCAAGGATGCTTACTACACTCCACCAGACGCTGAGGCTTAGCGTCCGGTCATTTTCTTGTAGATGCGTCTGGTCGGCCTGGTGGCTTACTAGACTCAACTGGACTCGGTGGCTCAGCGTCGGGTCGTTCATAGTTCTACATCCGGTGTGAGCGTCCAATCATCGATAGATTAAGTAGCAACATGTTGAGGACCTAATATCGGGGTACCCTAGAAGGTGGAACCAATAACCACCGAGCGTTAAAAACTTCTAGACAGATAAGGGCGCCATAACGTCTCTTGCTCGAATGATAGGAGTTTGGTTCCACCTTGCCCAATGCCTTTGGGATAGGCACGGTCTCGCCCGAGGGCTGAGGGATAGACTCTGCCTCACCCGATGCCTTTGAGATAGCTCTGCCTCGCCCGAGGGCTCAGGGCTAGTCTCCGTCTCGCTCGAGGGCTTAGGGCTAGTCTCTGTCTTGCCCAACGCCTTTGGGGCGGGCTTGGTCTCGCCCGAGGGCTGAGGGATAGACTCCATCTCGCCTGACCCTAGAGGGGTGGGCTCGGTCTCGACCAAGAGATAAGGACTGGCCTCCTCTTCACTCGATGGCCAGGAATGAGCCTCGCCCTGCTCGGTATCTAAAGACTGATTTCATCTTACCTGACAACTTCTCCTCGTTCCCTCATGGTGATGGGTACAGGGCAAGACAAGATGTTCGGGTCAACCATGGCACCAAGGACCATACCCTGTGCCCTGGCAGGAAAAGTACTACTAGGGAATGACGGGACAGGTGCTTTAGACCCTTCCAGGCGCCGTAGAACTCGAAAGGTATTTTAGGTGCATGCCCCTCGCCCTGTAGAGTTGTAGGCGCCGTCTTCAGCTCTGGGACATAGAACCCGACGAAGATATACGACAACTGTTATGCTCCAGAAAAGGATTTGCTATCTCCATGAACGACAGATATTCCGTCACCACGTTATGCCCCCAAGGGAGCTGTACCCACTTCCCGACCCCTCAGGTCCACCAAGTCAGAAGACCTTGGCCACGGCGCTACTCCGGACCCCGACCCCTCGTCCCTCCGATGAAGACTCATAGGAACCAGAAGGCGTACGGAGCAAGGCTGAGGGAGACTCATAAGTCAAAACCACTATACTACAGCCCATACCCTGCGCAGGGCAGCATTATGTAACCAACATTCTATAGAGGCATCGACAGTATTGTAGGCGCTTATCTTCCTTCGCACTCATCAGAATGAAGAACCAGGCTGGGTAGACGTGAGCCACAAGACTAGGTAAAATACGCATCCTAAAGCCCTCGCCCTTGTAAAGCCAGCCCCTTCATCTATAAAAGGAGATGCGCTTCCTCCACAAAGGGGACCGATCTTGGACGGAACAACACAAGACACTCACACACACAGTCAAGCAGCTACCAAGCTCTTGGCCTCCTTTCAACCCTTCCATTAGAGACTTGGGACCAGTCCCTCTCTCAACCGTTTGTACCCCCTACTACAAACCATCTTCGATGCTAATAACACGAGCAACAACAAACTGGACGTAGGGACATTCGGCCTGAACCAATATAAATCTTGTGTCCTTTAGCGCACCATCCGAGCCTAACACGCATTACTATAAATTTACTTTCCGGTGCTTGTATGAAACACCGACAGTTGGCATGCTAGGTAGGGGACTTGCGCTTTCTAGATCAGGCCTCGGATGGCCACCCACGCAATCAGCTGGGCCCCGGGCACACACGTGCGTTTCGGCGACCTAGATTTTATCGTCACACTAGGAGGAGAACTGGTGCTGACCCACACGGCCGCACCGTCTCTCCCTTCCATCAACCTTAGCCGTATGAGGCCTGAGGGCCCACGGGGCGACTCCCTTGAACCCCAATTATCCAGGGAGCCCCCGTGCAGCATCCTCCTTTTTTTGGAAGGTCCCGTACGAAGCGCCCCGACAGTGTTTCCATTCGGTCTCCGCAATGCCACGGCGACCGCTGGCCACCTTCTGGCTCTACACATGGTTCAGCCGCCTATGGACAACGAGTTCGTGGGGGTAATCGAACACGATCCGAAGACACTCTATGGGCTCCTCACGGAGGAACCAGAGTCGTCCTCCAGCTTTGACTCTAGCAAAGGGAGCCATCACCCTTCCCAGGAATGCTTCATGACGCAAACCCCCGAGGGGCACGTCCAAAGCATCTCCAGAGAGGAGACAACCCCAACTGGCAACCCCGATGCCAGGATCAAGGTGGAGACAGTGGCTCCATCTCACGTAAGGATGGAGCAACTAAGAGCCCAGAAGCTAGAGATCGATGACACCGGACAACAGCTTGTCTAGGAGTACCAAAACATTGAGGAGGAGATCAAGCATCGCGGAGACGGTGGGCACGCACGTGCCTCGGACCGTGATGTGCATCGTAGGATCCTTACCGATGATGGGACTCTCCCTCACTTCGCTCGGGCAAGCCAGAACATCGCCGCCATGACGGCCTTGCTTCACGGCCTCCCAAAGGCCGCGACGTCTAAGGATCGCCAGGCCGACAGGGAGATTCGCATGTTGCTTGAGCATGCGGTGGCGCAGCAGGTAGAAAGTTCATTGTCTCGACGATGCAAACCCAACACTAGCCAGCGCACGCCCTCAGTGTGTCCCACCAGGGATGCATCCATTCACCAAATGCCGCTAGGCGGTAGGCAGCCCTCCGCCGTCCCAGTGCATCAATGCCTCAGCCATGGCTGTGACGTACACAGCATCATCGACGCTCGGAGATGCGCCCATGGCGACGATGGAGAAGCAGCATGCCGCGTCTACCATCCCGATGTGGTGGACGCTACGACAGCAATGAGGATCGAAGCCCGAGCCCCGGCCTGCCAGGTCCTCAGGCCTTCGGTCGGCACATCCTTAACGCTACGTTCCCCCTAAGGTATCGACCGCCTACCAACATCCCTAAATATTCTGGCAAAACAAATCCCGAGCTTTGGCTTGAAGACTATCGGCTCGCATGTTAGGCCAGTGGAGCGAGTGATGATGATTTCATTATTCGCAATCTCCCGCTGTTCTTGGCCGATTCGGCACGAGCATGGTTGGAGCACTTACCGTCCAACGCCATTCAAAGTTGGGCGGATTTGACAGAGATCTTCGTGGGCAACTTCCAGGGCACGTACAAACGCCCTGGAAACCCATGGGACCTCAAGAACTATTGCCAGAAGGCCGATGAAACCCTTCACGGGTACATCCGGCGCTTCTCTCGACAGTGCAATGAGCTCTCTAACGTCGCCGACGCTGACGTGATAGGAGCCTTCCTATCCGGGACAACCTGTGAATCCCTAGTCCACAAGCTAGGACGCAGGGGCCCACGGACTACCAAGGAACTCCTAGACATCACCACTAGTCACGCCTCTAGGGAGGAGGCAGTCGGAGCCATCTTCGATCGCTCTGACAGAAGGACGAGGCAGGACACCGGCGAAGGCGCCTCCAACCGTCCCGCCAAAAGGAAAAATAAGAAGCAACAGCACGACAACTCGCTTGTGGTCGCTGCTGACCACAAAGGTGGCCGGAAGCCCACGGAGGGCACTCTGAACCACTTCAAGAAAATGCTTGAGGGGCCATGCCCAAACCACGCCTTCCTAGCCAAGCATCTATACAAGGATTCCAGCCTCATGCGCAAATACTTGTCCGGGGGCCTTAACAAAGGGGAGTAGGGGAAGGAGCCTGTTCCCACCATAGACGACGCAGAGGAGAAGGACGACACCTTCCCAATGCCGACCGGTGCCCTCATGATCTTTGGAGGATCAACGGCTTACGACTCCAAGCGCCGCCAGAAGCTCGCGCGCCGCGAGGTCTATACAACCAGACTGGCCTCGCCAGCCTTCCTCTGGTGGTCGGAATCCGCCATAACCTTCGAGCAGACCGACCATCCGAATGCCATCCCACATCCAAGAAGGTACCCGCTTGTCATTGATCCGATCGTCGGACGAAAGCGGCTCACGAAAGTACTAATGGACGGAGGCAGCGGCCTCAACATCATGTACACCAAGACGCTTGACAAGATGGGCGTCGACCAAACAAACATCCGCCCCATCCGAGCACCTTTCCATGGCATCGTGCTTGGTAGGCAAGCCGTGCCACTGGGGCAGATCGATCTGCCCATAACTTTCGGGGATCGGTCTAATTACCAGACTGAAACCCTCACCTTCGACGTATTGGGGTTCCCGGGGACTTTCCACGCCATCCTGGGATGACCATGCTACGCGAAGTTCATGGCCATTCCCAATTATACGTACCTTAAGCTGAAGATGCCGGGCCCCCGTGGGGTCATCACCATCGGCACCTCCTTCCAGCGCGCTTACGAGTGCAAAGTCGAATGCTGCGGACACGTATCCGCAGTCATCACCTCCGAAGAGCTCGCCACCCTCAGGGAGGAGGTCGTTGAAGGGGCACCCGAAGTGAAGAGGTCGTCCGGGTCGTTCGAATCGGTGGAAGGATCCAAGGAGGTCCTCTTGGACCCTAGCAACTCCGAGGGCAAAAAAGTCCGTATCGGGACCGCGCTCTCCTTCGAATAGGAAAGCGCACTCGTCGACTTCCTCCGCAATAACAAAGACATCTTTGCGTGGAAACCCTTGGATATGCCGGGCATCCCGAGGGAGGTCGCCGAGCATACCTTAAAAATTCACCCGGGCTCCAAGCCGGTGAAGCAACGCCTGCATCGCTTCGACGAGGAGAAACGTAGGGCCATCGGCGAGGAGATAGCCAAGCTGCTGGCCGCAGGATTCATTAAGGAAGTATACCACCCAGAGTGGTTAGCAAATCCCATTCTTGTGTGAAAAAAGAGCAGGAAATGGAGAATGTGTGTCGATTACACTGGCCTCAACAAAGCGTGTCCAAAGGATCCGTTTCCTTTGCCATGAATAGACCAAATAGTTGATTCCACCTTAGGGTGCGAAACCCTCTGCTTCCTTGACGCATACTCCGGCTACCACCAAATCGCGATGAAAGAGTTCGACCAGCTCGCAACATCTTTTATCACCCCCTTCAAATCGTTTTGCTACATTTCAATGCCGTTTGGTCTAAAGAATGCTAGGGCGACTTACCAGCGTTGTATGCTCAATTGCTTTGGAGACCTCATCGGGCGAACTGTTGAGGCCTATGTCGATGACATCGTAGTCAAGTCCAAGCGAGCTGACCACCTTGTCGCCAACCTTGAACAAACCTTTGTGAAACTCTGGGCAAACGGCATCAAACTCAATCCCGAAAAATGCATTTTTGAGGTCCCAAGGGGCATGCTGCTCGGCTTCATCGTCTCCGAGCGTGGCATCGAAGCCAACCCAGAGAAGATATCAGCCATCACAAGGATGGGCCCGATCCAAAGCATAAAGGGGGTTCAGTGGATCATAGGGTGCCTGGCCGCCCTCAGCCAATTCATTTCGTGCCTCGGTGAACGAGGACTCCCCTTTATTAACTCCTAAAGAAATCTGACCGCTTCGAGTGGACAGCCGAGGCTCAGGAGGCACTTGACATGGTTAAGCGATTTTTAACTAAACCTCCGGTCCTAGTTCCTCCATGCAACGGAGAGTCCCTCTTACTGTATATATCGGCCACCACCCAAGTGGTCAGCTCTGCCTTGGTGGTAGAGCATGAGGAAGAGGGGCACGCCTTCAAGGTGTAGTGCCCTATGTATTTCATTAGCGAGGTGTTATCCGACTCCAAAGCCTGCTACTCCCAAATCTAGAAACTCCTCTACACCGTCCTCATCACCAAGAGGAAGCTACGCCACTACTTCGAATCACACCCTATAACAGTAGTGACATCATTCCCCCTCGGCGAGGTCGTCCGTAGCCATGATGCTACGGGAAGAACCACAAAGTGGGGCGCTCGAGCTGATGGATCAGGGCATTTCTTATGCCCCCCGAACAGCGATCAAATCTCAGGTACTACCTGACTTCATCGCGGAGTGGACCGAGGTCCAGATGCCACCAGCAGTCATCGATCAAGAGTACTGGACAATGTACTTCGATGGATCACTAATGAGGAAGGGCACCAGAGCAGGACTAGTTTTTGTATCCCCCTCAGGGTCCACATGAGGTACATGGTTTGGCTCCATTTCCCCTCATCAAACAATACTGCAGAATACGAAGCACTCATCAATGGCCTATGAATCGCCATCGAGCTGGGCATTCAATGCCTCGACGTTAGGGGCGACTCTCAGCTAGTCATCAACCAGGTCATGAAGGAGTCATGCTGCCACGACGCCAAGATGGAGGCATACTATCAAGAAGTCTGACGGCTAGAGGACAGATTCGACGGCCTCGAACTCAATCACATCCCAAGGTGCCTTAATGAAGCAGCCGACACGCTTGCAAAAGCAGCGTCCGGCCAAGAGCCAGTCTTGACAGGCGTCTTTGCCAGCGATCAACACAAACCCTCGGTACGCTACATGGGGTTGGAACAAGCCAATGATGGCCCATCTAGTCTGACCCCAGGGGCCAATCCGCCAACTGCTCCGCCTGACCCCGAGGTTATGGAGCTTGAAGAGGACCCAGCAGTGGAGTCTGACCCTCCCGATGACTGGAGAACGCTTTACCTCGACTACCTCCTCCACAACATACTACTGGTAGACAAGATGGAAGCTCGATGGCTCGTGCGACGTGCCAAGTCCTTCGTTCTTATAGAGGGCAAACTCTACAAACGGAGTCACATTGGTATTCTACAACTCTGTATCCCTAGTGAATAGGGGAAGCTCCTGCTGGGCGACATCCATGGTGGAATCTGCGGTCATCATGCCGCACCAAGAACCTTGGTTGGAAATGCATTTTGACAAGGCTTTTACTGGCCCACCGTAGTAGCCGATGCCCAGCAAATTGTACGCACCTACGAAGGGTGTTAGTACTATGCTCGGCAAACACACCTCCTGGCCCAGGCACTCCAGATGATCCCCATCATGTGGCCCTTCGTGGTCTAGGGGCTCGACCTGGTTGGGCCACTCAAAAAGGCGCCCGAGGGCTTCACCCACCTACTTGTCACCATAGACAAGTTTACAAAATGGATTGAAGCTTGACCAATATCCACGATCAAATCCGAGCAGGCTGTGCTATTCTTCCTCGACATCATCCATTGCTTTGGAGTACCAAACTCCATCATCACTGACAATGGCACGCAGTTCACCGGTAGGAAATTCGTTCGATTCTGTGATGAACAACACATCCGGATCGATTGGGCAGCCATCGCACACCCTCGGATGAACGGGTAGGTCAAGCACGTAAACAGCATGCTCCTTCAAGGCCTCAAACCCAGAATTGTCAACTGGTTGAACAAGTTCGGTGCATGCTGGCTCGCTGAGCTCTCGGTCATGCTCTGGAGCCTAAGGACAACTCCTAGCCAGGCCACCGGCTACACACCTTTCTTTATGGTCTACGGCTCTGAGGCCGTTCTCCTGACAGACCTCGACTATGGAGCACCAAGAATCATAGCATACGACGAACAGGGGGCCAAAGCATCTCATGAAGATGCCATGGACCAGCTAGATGAAGCCCGCGACATTGCCCTCCTCCGTTCAGCTAAGTACCAGCAGGCGTTGTGATGGTACCACAGCCGACGGATACGGGGTTGAGCCTTCAACATTGGAGACCTCGTCCTCCACCTTATGCAGAGCAACAAGGACCGCCACAAACTCTCCCTACCCTGGAAAGGGCCCTACGTCATCGCAGAAGTACTTCGCCCAGGCGCCTATAGGTTGAAAACCATCAACGGCGAGGTCTTCACCAACGCCTGGAACATTAAGCAGCTACGTCGCTTTTACCCTTAAAATAAGCATATACTCTTCCTTATCAGTTTTTGTCATTACAAAACCTTGATTCTTAGTGACTTCTGACCCCTGCAAATTGTGAGGGGTCCGAACTCACTCAACGGCTGAAATGAGTAATACAAATATTACGCTTGCAAGAACCTCCTGTGTTATATATTTGCAAACAATCGCTAAAGTTTTCCATTCTTCTCATAAACAAGTCATAAGGGCTAAGATTTTAGGAACAAATTCTGAATACAACTGGTAGGACTGTGGGAGACCCATGCCCCAGCGGCTGCAACCTCTTTGCTCATCGGCTCAATCAGAATCAGTTCGCCCACATTCCTAGTTTCTTACGACTTAGACCGTGAGAAGGGTCGGAGGGCACTAAAACTGTTTCTACAAAAAAGAGAAAGATAAAAAGATTGCTTGCCATAAGCAAAAGATGAAAATTTATTCATTTTTACACAAATTCGCCACTTACAAAGTGATTTCATTACAAAAAGGACTAATATACTTATAAATTTAGAGGACTGTTTAGCACGGCTCCCACCGGTGCCCCTTCTCCTTCGGCAGCAGCGACTCCTTAGCAAGGGCGGCATGCACCATCTCATCTATGTTGGATGACCTCCATCTCGACATCACGCTCCAGATTCATGAGCGGATTTGTGAGTTTTCTCTCTCTCTCTAGCATTACTCTTCCTCACTCAGGAACCGCCGCGACGCACGAACGCATTCGGCGAAAAGGAAGAAGGAGAGATAGCGGCTCAGAGGCAGAAGAAGAGGTGGGATGAGAACTCCCCTCCCCCTCCCTATTTAAAGAGGAGGCACTACAGCTAACGAAAGGCGAAAGATTGGATGAAAAACTCTCTCTCTTCCCCTCCTTAAATATGGAATCAATGCTGATTGATACCTGAGGGGACGCGCCGGAACTAATGGGACGCGCCCCGGTCGACGAGGCGTCCCCCCCGGTCAAACTAGACACTGCCTGGGTATGGCCCACCACTGACCCGCTTCGGACGCGGCAATTAAGGCGCCCACATGGGTAGATAACCCTTTGCCTCCCCATACAGGACCACGGGACAATCCGACGACAGGACCTCTATGAAGGGGAGCCCAACAGATCTCCTAGGCCGACCATTCGGCCTAGGAGAGACGACGAACGAATGTCCAAAAAAAAGATAAGCATCTCTGCCTTCTTACTTTATGCGTTAAAGATTTATTACCAAATTTCTGACCCTGTCAAACGGTGGGGACACAAACATCACTCAGGGGCTGCCGAGGATGTCTACCAGTCTAGACATTCGCTTCACCTGACCCCTCCGTACGCTTGAAACCAGGGATGCGGAATACGGGCATAGAACTTTGAGTAAAACTGGACGAACTAGCAGACCCTACGCCTTGGTAGCTACGATGTTTCTATTCACCAGAAAAATCATACTCAACGCCTCTCGCGTCTCCAACTTCGACGTATGCCTTCTCAAGAAGGGTTCGGAGGGGTCCGCCTACAGAATCTCCCCCAAAGGAGAAGTTGTCAGGTTGCCCAAGTTAATTAAATGGCTCGGACCGCCACTGAGATATGAAAAACAAAGAATAGCAATTCTTATGCAGGTTACTCCAACCTCATCGCAAACATCAGGGCCCGAACCCCACACGGACACATCTGGTAGGAGCTTTCCATCACTCATACCATCGAGGTAATGTCACCAACCCTGCCTTCATTTCGATTATATTATACATATGCAAAACATCCCAACGCTTCGTGTCGCATCACGAAATGGCCGTCGCCTCATTCGATATAGGCGGCAGCAGGCCGAGGTTTGAAGGCCAGCCCACGAAGGGCTCGAGGCCGCCTCGTGCCGAACAGAGCCAGGGAGAAATAACTGAGACAAGCCCCAGCGGCCCTGCCCGACCCCACTCAGAAGTGGACAGGGACGTCTCAACCTTTCCTCATTTGATTCTAACCTCGAGCGAAACCCACAGAATCTCCATCGAGGAGAGGCCATCGGGCCGCCTGAGTCTATCGAACGGCTTAGGCATCTACCGGGAGGTGGGTTAAGAAGTTGTGGAGTGCCACCAGAGGGCTCTGCCGACCCCATCAGCAAATGATGGACCTGGATTCCACACGAATGTACCTATTAGTGAGCTCATTGAGCGTGATACTCAAGCCGTTGAGGCAAGTGTCGTTTACTCAGCCCCTCCGATTGCGAAAATCGAGGACGGGGTAACACGCAAATTACGGCCGATCCCTATTAGACCCTTACAAGGCTCAGGGGCTCGAGCCAATCAATATAGGGACATAGGTTCGAAGGCCCTACCTTGCTGAGCCCATAGAGTCCCCAGTTGGGGATTTCCGTTGGAAGACAGGGCGGGGAATACTGCAATGCCATCCAAGGACTTCGTCGACCCTGTCACCAAAACCATGGAATGGGATTCCATCTGAACGTTCCGGTCTCTAGTAACCCTCGACCCCAGCAAATGCAGGGGGTCGGATCTTACTCGGGGGCTGGATAAGGTACGGCTACCTCTCTTCCTTCTTTTGAAACAATCTCCTCGCATCAGGACCAGCGGCAAGATTCGGGGGAACATATTGGTAAGATCGCAAAAAATAATCAAACAAAATGAAATTACGAAGCAAAATCACGAAACTGCGTCTAGACTCAAAAATACCGACACTTGTTCACATATTACATATAAGTTGTTATCAAAATTATTCGACTAACTACTCCCACGAAGGGAGAACCATCTCTTTCAGATTATCCGCCAGGTTTTTCACAAGGGGAGCAACCATCTTCTCCATTGCCTCTAGCTCATCATCCTCATAGGTGGATGGGAAACCTTCGCTCATCACCTTTAGGTTGATTTCCTTCTCGTAATGAGCATGGGCGATGGTGAAGGCCTAGGTGATCCCAGCATGAAAAGCACTCTCCTCAAGCTGGCCCACCCGAGCCGTGATACCTATGGCATGAGCCGTGAGCGGGCTGGTCTCCACCGGTTCCACCACCTTTAGGGCATCAAGGACCACCCCGACCGTAGCTTGCAGAAGATTGTGCTCGTTGCTCTCAGTCTGAAGGGTCCTTCATACATGCGCAAGCTCCTTTTCCAGCTTGATAGAGACGTTTTCAGCGCTCAACCTTCAGCTCACCGCGTCACCGAGATCTGCCCAGAGAGAACAGACCACCACAATGTCCTCATCCACCTTCTGCTGAAGGGCCGTGGCCCTACTCTTGGCCTTCTGCCTGAGGTCCCGCTCCATCTCTAGCTCCTTCAGGACCTCGCTGGCCTTCTCATTAGCCGCGGCATTCCTCTACAACAGCTTGTCTTGCTCCTTTCAGAGCCTGGCGATCTCCTCCCCATCCAGCTTTGACCTCGCCGACAAATCCTCAAACATCCCATGGGCCTCCTCCGCGTCCTGACACGCCTAGGTCTCCCGCTCCTAGGCGGCCATGTCTGCTCATAGCCGGGCCTCCTTAGAAAGGCAATCCCACTCCGCCTTCTGCTCGTAGAGGAAGCGGGATTTATTCCGGCTATGAGCAACAAGAATCTAAAGAGGAAGAAGACTAGTATCAGAAATGCTAAAACACAAAAACATGCAAAGAAAGAAGAAAACCAAGCGAATACCTGGGTAGTAGGAACAATGATTTCATGTAGGGCTCCTCTAGCCTGGTCCAGGGCATCCAGTATTGTTGAGATTCCAATGTCAAGACCCTCCTGCTCCATGCTCTCGGCATGCTCATCGAGCGAGAAAAGAGCCAGCGTCAGATCCTGGGCGGCCATCCACTGCAGCGGCGGCTCCCCCCACATGGGGGAGCGGCTTCCTCCTAACAAAGGGGCCGAGGGCAGCTCCCTCCTGACCCTATGCGGCACCACCATCGTGCTTGAGGACCCTCCGACCAGACCCTCCTCCATCTGGGCCACTTCGAGCGCCATGGGCAGATCCACCAAGGACCCCGGTGGCGTGGATTGCACTATGCCCTCGAGTGCCACCACAGCTGCGCCCGGCTGATCCTGGCTTAGCGCGGTCACGACCACCTCCACTGGTGGTATGCAGCCCTCGGCCGGTTGTACCACGTCCACCATGGAGGAAGCCGCCTGCTCGGTAACCACTGCGGGCGTGGGCGCCACCACAGACGTCGTCGGGTCGACCAATGCGGCTCCAACGTCGGCACCACTCCTGCCCGAAATAGGGGTGACGCCAGGCGATGCCATCCGTCCCATTTGAATGGCGAGGCTCTTCTTGGGTGCTAGCCCTAGGGGGTGATCTGTCCGCAAGAACCTGCACAAAGGTAATAGCCATTAGGTCAAAATAGAAATGGAAAAAGGATGAAAACAGGGGAATTAGCAGCTTACGCTAACGCCCTCGGTCGGTGGAAGCATTTTGGGGATGGATCCCTAGATCCCTACCCTGACTCATCTAGGTGGGACCGTTTCGAGCCTGCCCCCTGCTCCGAGGTAGTGGGGCTCATCTCCCTCACCTCATCATGGGGCGCGGCACCAGAGCCGCTCCCCTCCATCGTCTCATGGGGCGCGGCACCAGAGCCGCTCCCCTCCATCGTCTCATGGGGCGCGGCACCAGAGCCACTCCCCTCCACCATCATATCGGGGTCGGCGGTGGCAAGCTCGCCTTCCCCTATCCACTGATCCTCAGCTGGCATGCTGTGCGAAGCGGTGAACTCTCCGGCCTCCACCGACTCACTTCCCTCCGCGTGGAACGGGAAGGGTCCCTGCATGGATGGGTGGGCACTTGTCAGCGTGTCCTCATCCTCCAGGACACCCCAATCCATGTCGACAACTACCTCATCATCATCATCATCGTCGTCGTCGTCATCACTGCTCATGTCCTCTCCCTGATCCCGTGCCTCCTGCTTTAGTCGTTTCGCCTTCTTCATCTGCTCCCTAGCTTTCTTGTCCCGCTCGGCCATGAGTAGCTTCGCCGCTGCCACGGCCTTGTCCTTCAGCAGTGGAACCAGACTATCTTTGAAGACTAGCCCCTCGACTGGTCCCAACATCACAAAAGCAAGTATAAAAAAATGGATATTTAGGAAAAAGAAAAGAGCACGGGAGAAGAGGGCTTACGAATTCGAAGAACCCAGGTTCCGACCACATTGGGGGATGTCCGGGCACCGGATACACAATGTCAAGGACGCTGCCTTTGGAATCCTTCATCGGCTCCATCGCCTCCTTAATGCGCTGTGCCACTTCTGAAAAAGGGAGCACCTCGTCAACAAGCACCGTCCCCTCGAATGACATTCTAGGCATCATCCGATGTAGGGGAAGCACGTGCGCCATCAGTGGCGCCACCCTCCTTGCATGATAGGCGCCGATAATCCCCGTCCCCTTTATGCCCTGATCCTTCAGGGCTTGGAGGGCGGAAAGAAGGTTAGAGAGGTGTTTCTTGTCTTTGGACTGGACGCCCTAGCCCCACGACTCCGGAGCCTCTTCAATAAGGCGTCCAGTGTACCTCGGTAGGGTGGCACTCACATCATCCCTAACATAAAACCATTACGAGTGCCATCCCTTATTGGATGTTGTCAGACGCATGTATGGGTAACCCCTTGACCGGGTATGGCATAGATGAATGATGGCACATCCCATCGGTGTGTTCACATCTTTCCCCCCAATCTTCCTCTTCGACAAACTAATGGTAAAGAAATACCGCCATAGATCAAAATGGGGATCGATCCCTAGGAAACCCTCGCACAAGGCAACAAACGTCGCTATATGTTGAACCCCATTGGGAGTTTGATGCTGCAGCTCCACCTCATAATAATCTAGCAGCCCCCAAAGGAATCTATGCACGGGTACCGCAAATCCCCACTCATGGAAGATGGCGAAAGAAATGACATACCCTTCGGGCGGCACCGGCTCACCCTCGTCGCTAGTTAGCAGCCACTCCTGGATGGCGGACAGCGAGCGGAGAAGGCCACGGCGGACGAGGCCCTCCAAATGCTGTGAGGTGATGCTAGATCTGCCCCACAACTCCATTAAAGCAATTAGGGAGAAAGGTGGGCGCAAGCTTAACAGCGGCTACAACACGGATGCAAGCCGGTCGATGGTTGTGGTGCGGGCACAGGAGGCTAGGGCGATTGGCGACGGATGTTTCAGACGCAAAGGCAAGGGGGCGAAATACGGAACCTTGGGGGCAAACCCCGTGGTTTTATAGGGGCGATAGACGTGAGAAGGGCAACCGTCTGCCTCGATCTCTGGGCCTGCCACGCGCACCACCACGTCGCGTCATGGGACACGCGCCCATAGTCCCTATCCTTTCTTGCTAAAAATCACGGTGGACGGTTTGCCTTCCCCAGGCGAATCCGGACTCTCTTCCCACCTGGGAAAGGTAGGTCACAAAGATTTTTTTTCTATTTTGGCCTACCTAGGGCCCAGAAGCTCGGTGGCTGGCCCAACTGAGGACGGGTCCATGAACGATCCAAAATCAAGGGCGCAAGTATTACTGGGATCTCGGTCCATAGACAAGCCCAAATTAGGTCAGCCCTGAATGAGATCCCCATAAACGGGATACCACGACCCCCTTGAAAAAAATATCCAGTTGACGAAAAACTAAGTCCTTCAGCCTTACTTGTGAAGGGTCCATTACAACCCCCTAGGTGACCCTGCTTGAATCACTCGGGGGCTCGGGGGCTACACCCATCGGGTGCGCTCGCGCACACCCTCTAGCAAAATAACTCCGACGAAATCAAAAACACCCTCCAGGCGGTTCTATCCGAATCACCTAGAGGCTCGGGGGCTACTATCGGGGACCTAATACCAGGGTACCCCAGAAGGTGGAACCAATAACCACCGAGCATTAAAAACTTCTGGATGGATAAGGGCGCCATAACGTCTCTTGCTCGAATGATAGGAGTTTGGTTCCACCTCGCCCAATGCCTTTGGGACAGGCATGGTCTCACCCGAGGGCTGAGGGATAGACTCTGCCTCACCCGACGCCTTTGAGATAGCTCTGCCTCACCCGAGGGCTCAGGGCTAGTCTGTGTCTCGCCCAAGGGCTCAGGGCTAGTCTCCATCTTGCCCGACGCCTTTAGGGCGGGCTCAGTCTCGCCCGAGGGCTAAGGGATAGACTCCGTCTCACCCGACCCTGGAGGGGCGGGCTCGGTCTCGACCAAGAGATAAGGATTGGCCTCCTCTTCACCCAATGGCCAGGAACGAACCTCGCCCTGCTCGGTATCTAAAGACTGATTTCATCTTACCTGACAACTTCTCCCTGTTCCCTCATGGTGATGGGTACAAGGCAAGATAAGATGTTTGGGTCAACCATGGCACCAAGGACCATACCCTATGCCCTGGTAGGAAAAGTACTACCAGGGAACGACAGGACAGGTGCTTTAGACCCTTCCGGGCGCCGCAGAACCCGAAAGGTATTTTAGGTGCGTGCCCCTCGCCCTGTAGAGTTGTAGACGCTGCCTTCAGCTCTGGGACACAGAACTTGACGAAGATATACGACAACTGCTACACTCCAGAAAAGGATTTGCTATCTCCATGAATGACGGATCTTCCATCACCACGTTATGCCCCTAAGGGAGTTGTACCCGCTTTCTGACCCCTCAGGTCCACCAAGTTAGAAGACCTTGGCCACGGCGCTACTCCGAACCCCGACCCCTTGTCCCTCCGACGAAGACTCATAGGAACCAGAAGGCGTACGGAGCAAGGCTGAGGGAGACTCATAAGTCAAAACCACTATACTGCAGCCCATACACTGTGCGGGGTAGCATTCTGTAACCAACATTCTACAGAGGCATTGATAGTATTATAGGCAGTTATCTTCCTTCGCACTCATCAGAATGAAGAACCAGGCCGGGTAGACGTGAGCCACAAGACTAGGTAAAATACGCATCCTAAAGCCCTCACCCTTGTAAAGCTAGCCCCTTCATCTATAAAAGGGGATGCGCTTCCTCCACAAAGGGGACCGATCTTGGACGAAACAACACAAGGCACTAACACACATAGTCAAGCAGCTACCAAGCTCTTGGCCTCCTTTTAACCCTTCCATCAGAGACTTGGGACCAGTCCCTCTCTCGACCATTTGTACCCCCTACTATGAACCATCTTTGGTGCTAATAACACGAGCAGCAACAAACTGGACGTAGGGACATTCAGCCTGAACCAGAATAAATCTTGTGTCCTTTAGCGCACTATCCGAGCCTAACGCGCATTACTATAAATTTACTTGCCGGTGCTTGTACGAAACACCGACACAATAGCTATGTTGATTTGAACTAGACATGTGGTAGTCTAGAGGCTACCGGACACGTCTAGTATGGTGACTAGACACGTCCGATATTCATGACCGGAGCATCCGGTCAGCCCGTGTTATGCCCAGTGAAGGGGTATAACGGCTCTATTTCGTGGGGGCTTCTATTTAAGCCCCATAGCTAGCTGTAGCTCACAACCTTTGGCCATTTTCATTGACATAGCAACCTTGTGAGCTTAGCCAAAGCCCTCCCACTCATCTCCATCATTGATTCATCATCATAGTGAGATTGGGAGTGAATCCAAGTGCATTGCTTGAGTGTTTGCATCTAGAGGTACTTGGTGTTCGTGTTTTGCTGTGGATTTTGCTTGTTACTCTTGGTGGTAGCTGCCACCTAGATGGCTTGGAGTAGTGAGGATCGTCGAGTGGAGGTTGGTGATTGCCTCTGGCTCCGATCATGGTGATTGTGAGGGGTTCTTGACCTTTCCCTGGCAGAGCGCCAAAAGGTACTCTAGTGGATTGCTCATGGCTTGTGTTATTCTCATCTTGTGTTGGTTGTGCGGCACCCTATTGAGGGTTTGGCGTGTGAAGCCAATTAGTGTGTGAACCTCCAAGTGAGTGAATCGCCACAACGAGGACTAGCTTGCCAGTAAGCAAGTGAACCTCAGTAAAAAATCATTGTGTTCATCATTGATTCCGAGGTGATTGGTCTTCATTGTTATTCATCCTTGTGATTGATTGGTTTCTTCATCTACATGGTGGTATAACCTTCTTGATCACTCTCTTTACTTTACCGCAAACTAGTTGACAAGCCCTTTAGTGTAGCTAGTTGTGAGAGCTTGCTTGCTTGGTTGGTGTGACTCTTTAGTTAGCCTTTGAGAGCACATGAACATAGGGTAGTGTCATAGCTTTTGTGTGAATAGATACTATCTAAACTAGAATTGTGGTAGGTGGCTTACATTTTGAGTAGGCTAGCGCAACACTTGCTCCGCCTCATAATTGTCTAACCATTTTGTTAAGTATTATTGTAGAAATTTTTATTAGGCTATTCACCCCTCCTCTAGTCATTAGGACCTTTCAAGTGGTATCGGAGCCGAGGTCACCGTTATTTGAGGCTTAACAACCTTCGGTGTTAAAATGGCTCAAACCAACAACACCAAGAAGCCACCCCAATTTGATGGCTCAAATTATTCTTATTGGAAGTCAAAGATGATCACACATATCAAGTCAATCAATAGAAAGGTGTGGAAGGTGGTAGAAACCAAAATTGAGATTGAGGATCCGGAAAATCCCACCATGGCCGAAGAAGTGCTTCTCCAAAATAATGACATTGCTCTAAGTGCCATTCATGATGCAATTGATGTGAGAACATTTGAGCAAATAAAGAATATTGAGATGGCTCATGAAGCTTGAAAGAAATTGGAAGAATCATTTGAGGGCACTCAAGCCGTGAAGGGTGCAAAGGCATATATTCTCAAAGAGAAATTTGCAAGCTTCAAGATGAAAGAAGATGAGAGTGTGCTGGACATGTTCCATTGGATGGAAGTGATTGTCAATGATATCAAAGCACTTGGTGAGAAGATAGAGGATAAGGACTTCTCCAATAAGTTCTTGAGATGTTTGCCCACAAGATTTGGCATGTTGGTCACCTTACTAGTAAGGACCGGTTTGAACACAATGACACCAAACCAAATCTTGGGAGATATCATGACCGATGATGCTTATAGAGATGATGATGAGAAGGAAGAAAAGAAGGAGAAGAAAGATGAGAAGAAGGCTGACAAGAAGAAGAGTATGGCATTCAAAGTCACATCATCAAAGGGCAAAGCTAAGCAAGAGACATCAAGTGAAGAAGATGAATCTTGGGATGATGATGATGATGAGAAGATGGCTCTCTTTGTCAAAAGATTTGACAAGTTCATGGTGAAGAAGGTCTACCATGCAAGAAGAATGAAATCTTCATCCAAGAACAAAGAAGAGTCAAGAAGATGCTTCAAGTGTGGAAGCAAAGATCATCTTGTCGCCCAATGCCCATACAATAGCGACAATGATGATGACAACAAGAAGAACAAGAAGAAGGACAAGAAGAAAAAGAAAGAGAAGAAGGACAAGATTGCATTCAAGAAGAAGAAGGGTGGTTCATATGTAGTCACTTGGGATAGTGATGCTTCCTCAAGTGATGATGATGATGATAGTGATGATAACAAGACCACCAAGAAGAAGGTTCTTGCAAGCATTGCTATCAATGAGAAGCCTTCTCTCTTCGAATCTTCATCATGCTTCAAGGCTAAGGCCACTAAAGTACAATCTTGTGATGATGAAAGTGATGAAGAATATGATGATGATAATGAACATGAAAATGAAAATGATAGTGATAGTGATAATGATGAACCTACTAAGGATGAATTATTTGACATGCTAGAAGATGCTAAAGAACACTTTGACATTAAGAGAAGGAAATGCAAGAGCTTGAATAAGGAGGTAAAAGCCCTTAAGCAAGCCCTTGATGAGCTCAAAGCAACTCATGAGAAGCTAGAGGAAGCCCATGAGAAGCTTGGCAAGGCTCACAAAAAGCTTGAAAAGGCTCATTCCACTTTGCTTAATGAACAAGATAAAAAGAAGCATGTTGAAACTTGTGATGTAGGTTTAACTTATGATATAATTGATGAATCTCTATCTATACCTATCATTGTTGCTCCTACTAACCCTTCTTGTAGCACTTTCACTTCTACCTCATCTAGTAGTGATGGTCTCACTTGTGATGCCTCACTAGTGGTTGAGAATGAGAACCTCAAGGAGGTCACTAAGCTCACTCACACCTTAGCTAAGGCTTATGGTGGTGAGGACCGCTTGCTTATGTGCTTGGATAGCCAAAGAGCTTCTCTCTACAAAGAGGGATTGGGCTATACCCCCAAGGAAGGCAAAGCAGCCTTTGCTCCTCACAAGACTAGTTTTGTGAAAAACAATGATCAGTTTTGTACTAGTTGCAAGCAAGTGGGTCACAAAGAGCAAGAATGCAAAAACAAGAGCAAAAATGCTAATGTATCCTCCATTAAGCTTGATTCATGCTATATGCTTACTAAGGGTACAAATGGTGTGAAGGCTAAGTTCATTGGTAAACCATGGATGGGCTCAAAGAAGAATGTCATTTGGGTACCAAAGAGCCTAGTGACTAACCTTTAAGGACCCAAGCAAGTTTGGGTACCTAAAAAGAATTGATCTTCTTTTGTAAGTCAATTACAAAGTCGGAGGAAGGCATTGGGTTCTTGATAGTGGGTGCACTCAACACAAGACCAGTGATGCAAGAATGTTCAACTCAATCAACACCAATGGCAATGATGGTTATGATAGTATCACATTTGGTGACAATGGCAAAAGCAAGGTCAAAGGGCTTGGTAAGATTGCAATATCCAATGACATGAGCATATCCAATGTATTGCTAGTAGAGAGCTTGAACTTCAATTTGCTATCCGTGGCACAATTGTGTGATCTTGGATTCAAATGCATATTTGGGATAGATGATGTAGAAATCATAAGTGTAGATGGCTCTAACTTGATCTTCAAAGGCTTTAGATATGAGAATCTATACTTGGTTGATTTCAATGCTAGTGAAGCTAGATTATCTACATGCTTGTTCACTAAGTCTAGCATGGGTTAGTTATGGCATAGAAGGCTTGGTCATGTTGGAATGAAACAATTGAATAGATTGGTTAAGCAAGACTTAGTTAAAGGCTTGAAAGATGTTGTGTTTGAAAAGGATAAGCTTTGTAGCTCTTGTCAAGCTAGCAAACAAGTTGGAAACACCCATCCTAAGAAAAGCATGATGAGCACTAGTAAAGCATTTGAATTATTGCACATAGATTTATTGAGCCAACACAATACACTAGTATCGGTGGAAATAAATATGGCTTTGTGATAGTGGACGATTATACTAGATACACATGGGTATTCTTTCTAGTGGACAAAAGTGATGTGTTTGCAACATTCAAATCATTTGTCAAGGGCATTCACAATGAGTTTGAAACAACCATCAAGAGAGTTAGAAGTGACAATGGTAGTGAGTTCAAGAATACTAGAATTGATGAGTTATGTGATGAATTTGGAATTAGACATCAATTCTCGGCCAAATACACTCCACAATCAAATGGCCTTGTTGAGAGAAAGAATAGAACACTCATTGATATGGCAAGGTCTATGCTTAGTGAGTACAATGTGAGTTAATCTTTTTGGGCCGAAGCTATCAACATGGCTAGCTATTGTAGCAACCGCCTCTATTGTCACCGATTGAAAGAGAAGACACCATATGAGCTCTTGAATGGTAGAAAGCCCAACATTGCATATTTTCAGATCTTTGGTTGCAAATGCTATATCTTGAAGAAAGGCACTAGATTGGGCAAGTTTGACAAGAAATGTGATAAAGGATTCCTACTTGGATATTCCACTACAAGCAAAGCATATAGAGTTTGGAATTTGGATAGTGGTACTCTTGAGGAAGTTCATGATGTTGAATTTGATGAAACCAAGGGTTCACAAGTAGAGAATGAGAACTTGGAAGATGTTAGAGGCATTCAACTTTAAAATGCCTTGAAGAACATGGATATTGGTGAATTGAGGCCTAGGCAAGTGAATGACGATGAAGATGATCAAGTGCAAGTGCTCTCTAACTCAAATGTGCAAGATGATACAAATCAAGTTAGTGCAAGTGGCTCTCATGACAATGAATAAGATCAAGTGGCTAGTACATCATCTCAACCCAATGATCAAGTAAGTGCAAGCAATCAAGTTCCAATCCTCCAAACAACCAATGTTGCAAGAGATCAACCACTAGACACTATCATTGGTGATATTTTAAGAGGTGTACAAACAAGATCAAGATTGGCATCATTTTATGAACACTTCTCATTTGTGTCATCCATTGAACCAAATAAGATAGATGAAGCTTTGAAGGTTGTTGATTGGGTGAAAGCTATGCATGAAGAATTGAATAACTTCACAAGAAATCAAGTATGGGAATTAGTAGAAAGATCAAAGGGACACAATGTGATTGGAACCAAATGGGTCTTTAGAAACAAGCAAGATCAAGATGGGATAGTAGTAAGGAACAAAGCAAGATTAGTAGCACAAGGCTATACACAAGTTGAAGGTCTTGACTTTGGTGAAACATATGCCCCGGTAGCTAGATTAGAAGCAATAAGAATCTTGCTAGCCTATGCTTGTGCCCACAACATCAAGCTCTATCAAATGGACGTTAAGAGTGCATTTCTCAATGGCTACATCAATGAAGAAGTATATGTTGAGCAACCTCCCGGTTTTGAAGATGACAAGAAGCCCAACCATGTGTACAAGTTGAAGAAGGCATTGTATGGCCTAAAGCAAGCACCTAGAGCATGGTATGAGAGATTGAAAGATTTCCTATTCTCTAAAGGGTTCACAATGGGCAAGGTTGACACCACTCTTTTCATCAAGAAGATTGGAAAAGATCTATTTGTATTGCAAATCTATGTTGATGATATCATATTTGGATTAACCAATCAAGATTTTTGTGATGAGTTTGGAAAGATGATGGCTAATGAGTTTGAGATGTCCATGATTGGAGAGTTAAGTTACTTCCTTGGTCTTCAAATCAAGTAATTGAAGAATGGTACATTTATGAGTCAAGGCAAGTACATCAAGGACATGATCAAGAAGTTTGGCATGAGTGATAGCAAAGTCATTAGCACACCAATGGGAACCAATAGCAACTTGGATAGTGATGCAAGTGGAAATATGGTGGATCAAAAGTTGTATCGGTCTATGATTGGAAGCCTACTCTATGTGATCGCATCAAGGCCGGATGTCATGTTTAGTGTATGCATGTGTGCAAGATTTCAAGCCTCACCAAGAGAAAGTCATTTGAAGGCTACAAAGAGGATATTGAGGTACTTGAAGCATACACAAAATGTTAGTTTGTGGTATCCCAAAAGAGCAAAGTTTGAGCTAGTTGGTTACTCCGACTCAGATTATGCGGGATGCAAGGTTGAAAGGAAGAGCACCTCGGGCACATGTCAATTGTTGGGAAGATCACTTGTTTCATGGTCATCAAAGAAGCAAAATAGTATTGCATTATCAACCGCTGAAGCCAAATACATATCCGCCGGTAGTTGTTGTGCACAAGTACTTTGGATGAAGGCCACTTTGAGTGACTTTGGAATCAAGTTCAAGAAAGTGCCACTGCTACGTGACAATGAGAGTGCAATCAAGCTAACCAACAATCCGGTTCAACATGCAAGAACAAAGCACATTGATGTCCGCCACCATTTCATAAGAGATCACCAACAAAAAGGAGACATTTGCATTGAGAGTGTAGGCGTCGAAGATCAACTCGCCGATATATTCACTAAGCCATTGGATGAGAAAAGGTTTTGCAAGCTAAGGAATGAGTTGAACATATTGGATTTCTCAAATATGTGTTGATGCACCTCCCACTCATATGGCATGCCTCTCCTTCTAGCAATCCAAGGTAAAAGTTGATTGGCATGACATACATCTTTGCTAAGGACATGATTAGTGCATCTAGTCACATTTTCAATTTTATTAGGATCTTTCAAGTGGTTCTATTTTATTAGGCTCATTCATGAAAATCAAATGATTTTGATATTTATATGATATCACTATTGCTTCTATGCTTGATTTGATCTAGTGATAGCATATGACATGTTTATTGGCTCGTAAACCTAGTGTTTAATCTAGAAAATGAGCTATAAGTGTTTAACTCAAAAAGGGGGAGATTGAAAGCTCTAGTTTGATTTTGGTGAATTAATAAAACCCTAAGTGCTAACCTAGTTTATCAAGTGATCATGAGATAGGTAGCACATTCCAAGTGGTGAAGCAAATGAAGATCATAACATGATGATGATACCATGATGATGATCAAGTGCTTGGACTTGGAAAGAAGAAAGAGAAAAACAAAAAGCTCAAGGCAAAGGTATAAACCATAGGAGCTTTTTTGTTTTGGTGATCAAGACACTTAGAGAGTGTGATCATATTTAGGTTTGATAGCCGTACTATTAAGAGGGGTGAAACTCGTATCGGAATGTGGTTATCAAAGTGCCACTAGATGCTCTAACTCATTGCATATGCATATAGGATCTAGTGGAGTGCTAACACCCTTGAAAATGTTTGTGAAAATATGCTAACACATGTGCACAAGGTGATACACTTGGTGGTTGGCACATTTGAGTAAGGGTGAAGAAGATAGAGTCAAAGATGAGTTAGTCACGCTAGTCACAGAGTGACTGGACGCGTCTGGTATGGTGATCGGACATGTCTGGCATTTTGGCGCTGAACTTCGTGACCGGACGCGTCTGGTTGCCACACCGGACGCGTCCCGTGTGAATCAGAAAAGATAGTATACGGCAGAGCAGCTGATCAGACGCTGGCAGCGTCCGGTCCGATATCACCGGACGTGTCCGGTCGGGCAAGGATGCTTACTATACTCCACCGGATGCTGAGGCTCAGCGTCCGGTCGTTTTCTAGCAGACGCATCTGGTTGGCCTGGTGGCTTACTGGACTCGATCGAACTCGGTGGCTCAACGTCCAGTTGTTCGTAGTTCTACGTCCAGTGTGAGCGTCCGGTCGTTGGCAGATTAAGTAGCAACGGCTATGTTGATTTGAACTGGACATGTGGTAGTCTAGAGGCTACTGGACACGTCCGGTATGGTGACTGGATGCGTCCGGTATTCACAACTAGAGCGTCTGGTGCTATGTCCGGTCAGTTGGACCGGAGCGTCCGGTCAGCCCGTGTTATGCCCAGTGAAGGGGTATAACGGCTCTATTTCGTGGGGGCTTCTATTTAAGCCCCATAGCCGGCTGTAGCTCACAACCTTTGGCCATTTTCATTGACATAGCAACCTTGTGAGCTTAGCCAAAGCCCTCCCACTCATCTCCATAATTGATTCATCATCATAGTGAGATTGAGAGTGAATCCAAGTGCATTGCTTGAGTGTTTGCATCTAGAGGTACTTGGTGTTTGTGTTTCGCTGTGGATTTCACTTGTTACTCTTGGTGGTTGCCGCCTCCTAGATGGCTTGGAGCAGCGAGGATCGTCGAGCGAAGGTTGGTGATTGTCTCCGGCTCCGATCATGGTGATTGTGAGGGGTTCTTGACCTTTCCCCGTGGAGCGCCAAAAGGTACTCTAGTGGATTGCTCATGGCTTATGTTATCCTCATCTTGTGTTGGTTGTGCGGCACCCTATTGAGGGTTTGGCGTATGAAGCCAATTAGCGCGTGAACCTCTAAGTGAGTGAATCGCCACAACGAGGACTAGCTTGCCACCAAGCAAGTGAACCTCAGTAAAAAATCATTGTGTTCGTCATTGATTCTGAGGTGATTTGTCTTCATTGTTATTCATCCTTGTGATTGATTGGTTTCTTCATCTACACGGCAGTATAACCTTCTTGATCACTCTCTTTACTTTACCGCAAACTAGTTGACAAGCTCTTTAGTGTAGCTAGTTGTGAGAGCTTGCTTGGTTGGTTGGTGTGGCTCTTTAGTTAGCATTTGAGAGCACACTAACATAGGGTAGTGTCATAGCTTTTGTGTGAATAGATACTATCTTAACTAGAATTGTGGTAGGTGGCTTGCATTTTGAGTAGGCTAGCGCAACACTTGCTTTGCCTCATAATTATCTAACCATTTTGTTAAGTGTTGTTGTAGAAATTTTTATTAGGCTATTCACACCCCTCTAGCCATTAGGACCTTTCAGCCGGGAGCTGGGTCCCGATTCGCACCGTTTTGGCTGGGTCGGTGGGGTCGACACCCACTGCCTTGGTTTCCTTGAGCGGACGGAAGGCCATCGAGGAGGTTGGTTTGTTGTAGTCTGGGACTGCTAGGGTTGATGACTCCCTGAGCTGTAGGAGCTCGAATGAGTTGACGACCATGGTGGCGAGCTCGTAGTGCTCACGGTCGCACTCGAAGGCATGTGAGAAGGCACTACTCATGATGATGATGTCGTTTGGTCCCAGCATCTTCAGCTTGAGATAAGTGTAGTTGGGGATTTCCATGAATCTCGCGTAACATGGCCGCCCAAAGATGGCATGGTAGGACCCTAGAAAGTCCACCACTTCGAAGGTGAGGACCTCCGAGTGGAAGTTGGCCCGACTACCGAATGTGATAGGCAGGTCGATCTGTCCGAGCGGGTATGCCTGTGCTCTCGGTATTACCCCATGGATGGGGGAGCCTGTCAGGCGGAGATCTGATCAGGGGATGCACATGGCATTGAGAGTGTTGATGTATAGGATGTTGAGGCTGCTACCTCCATCCATCAGCACCTTAGTGAGGCGCTTCTTGCGGACGATGGGGTCGATGATGAGCGGGTAGCGTCCTAGTCTTCCGACGTAAGAGGGATGGTCCCTCTGGTCAAAAGTGATCAGGGATTCTGACCAGCTGAGGAAGGAGGGGACGGCTGTTTTGGCAGCACACGCCTCCCTATAGCGTACCTTATGCTGGCGTTTAGTCTAGATGGCATCGGACCCGCCGAAGATCATGATGCACTCTTCGGGTTCGGGGAAGTCATCTCCATCCTTGCCTGCCGCGCCTCCCCTCCTGGTTGCCGGCTCCTTGCCATTTCCCTCCTTTGGCCCGCTGGCCTGTCGGAGGAAACGTTTGAGAAGCTCGCACTCCTTGTAGAGGTGTTTGATGGGGTAGGCATGGTTGGGCACGGGCCATCCATGAGCTTGTTGAAGTGGTCAGGTAGTTGAAAGGTCCTAATGGCTAGAGGAGGGTGAATAGCCTAATAAAAATTTCTACAACAACACTTACCAAAAGGTTAGACAATTATGAGGCGAAGCAAGTGTTGCGCTAGCCTACTCAAAATGCAAGCCACCTACCACAATTCAAGTTTAGATAGTGTCGATTCACATAAGAGGTATGACACTACCCTATGTTAGTGTGCTCTCAAAGGCTAACTAAAGAGCCACACCAACCAAGCAAGCAAGCTCTCACAACTAATTACACTAAAGAGCTTGTCAACTAGTTTGCGATAATGTAAAGAGAGTGATCAAGATTGTTATACCACCGTGTAGAGGAGTGAACCAATCAATCACAAGGATGACTAACAATGAAGACCAATCACCTCGAAATCAAAGGATGAACACAATGATTTTTACCGAGGTTCACTTGCTTGCCGGCAAGCTACTCCTCGTTGTGGCAATTCACTCACTTGGAGGTTCATGCGCTAATTGGCTTCATACGCCAAACCCTCAATAGGGTGCCACACAACCAACACAAGATGAGGATCACACAAGCCACGAGCAATCCACTAGAGTACCTTTTGGCGCTCCGCCGGGGAAAGGTCAAGAACCCCTCACAATCACCACGATCGGAGCCGGAGACAATCACCAACCTCCGCTCAATGATCCTCGCTGCTCCAAGCCATCTAGGTGGTGGCAACCACTAAGAGTAACAAGCAAAATCTACAGCAAAACACGAACACCAAGTGCCTCTAGATGCAAACACTCAAGCAATGCACTTGGATTCTCTCCCAATCTCACAAAGATGTTTAATCTATGATGGAAATGAGTGGGAGGGCTTTGGCTAGGCTCACAAGGTTGCTATGTCAAAGAAAATGGCCAAAGATGTGAGCTATAGCCGGCCATGGGGTTAAATAGAAGCCCCCACGAAATATAGCCATTATACCCCTTCACTGGGCATAACGCGGACTAACCGGACGCTCCGGTCAGTTGACCGGACACTGAGCCCCCAGCGTCCGGTCGCTCGTAGTTAGCCACGTGTCTGACTCCAACGGTCATCTGCCTTGACCGATCAGACACTCCGGTCAGTTGACCGGATGCTGGACCCTCAGCGTCCGGTCGTTTCCAGTAAGGGTCCAAAACCAATTTTTATCGACTGGACACGTCCGGTCAAGCTTGACCGGACACAGCCCAGCGTCCGGTGCATAACCCTAAGCACTGTGCAGACCGACCACATGACCGGACGCATCCCTTCAGTGTCCGGTCACCGAGCAATCCAACGTCCGGTCAATAGACCGATGCCAGCATCTCACTGTTACACATGACCGGACGCGCCGGTCCCTCAGAGGTCCAGCGTCCGGTCACTGTATAACCAACGACACTAACTCGTTTTTACTTCTAACTTCTCCACCCTTACTCAAATGTGCTAACCACCAAGTGTATCACCTTGTGCACATGTGTTAGCATATTTTCACAAATATTTTCAAGGGTGTTAGCACTCCACTAAATCCTAAATGCATATGCAATGAGTTAGAACATCTAGTGGCACTTTGATAACCGCATTTCGATACGAGTTTCACCCCTCTTAATAGTATGGCTATCAAACCTAAATGTGATCACACTCTCTAAGTGTCTTGATCACCAAAACAAAATAGCTCCTATGGTTTATACCTTTGCCTTGAGCTTTTTGTTTTTCTCTTTCTTCTTTCCAAGTCCAAGCACTTGTTCATTACCATGGCATCATCTTCATCGTGCTATGATCTTTGTTTGCTTCACAACTTAGAGTGTGCTACCTATCTCATGATCACTTGATAAACTAGGTTAGCACTTAGGGTTTCATCAATTCACCAAAACCAAACTAGAGCTTTCAATCTCCCCCTTTTTGGTAATTGATGACAACACTTATACAAAGATATGAAGTAAATTCAATTGAATCCATGTTGCTTGCCCAAGCATATTTACCATTTGTAAAAGGATATGGATAAGTTTTATGAACCCTAAATGGTAGCAATTGCTCCCCCTACATATGTGCTAAGAGTTTAGATTGTAGCTTGCACATATGCTTATATAAGAAATATAGGAGTCAATGTCTACCAAATGATGCTAAGGTATAAAAGATGGACCTTTGAAGCGTGATACCAATTGGAGTGCACCAATATACCATCCTTAGCACCATGGCTAGCTCAATACCATTTGGAAACATACTTTTAGAAAGATACCACTTGTAAAAGCTTACTTGAAAACATGAAAATTATCTAGTGATGTCATTTCATCATTCAATCTTACAACTAACATTCATCACACAAGCATAGATGTGTAAATTTAATACTTGTGCCATGCAAGCAAACATATGAAATGCACATACAAATGCACCATACAAGTTCATGAGCTTGCTCCCCCTACTTGTGTGCTCAAAATTTTAGTTGATCCCTTTCCTTTGTTATATCTCTCCCCCTATGTCATATATCAAATATCTTTATGTTTTGGATCTCCCTTTTTCACTATCTTTGTTTCTCTTCCCCCTTTGTCATCAATGACCACAAAGGTTCTAAATGTAGATAGTATTACTTGTAGGGTCGAGATTATCAATGTCAATTAATGGGGTGAGGATCATTTTCCCAAATTTGGTTCAAACTAGAATATATGCCAAAGATATTTAACTCAGTTTGATCCAAGGACAAGCTTCTTCACACCTCCAAATAAGGGTTATCTTGTACTATGTTGAGTTAAACACTTATAGCTCATTTTCTAGATTAAACACTAGGTTTACAAGCCCATAAACATGCCATATGCTATCACTAGATCAAATCAAGCATAGAAGCAATAGTGATACCATATAAACATCAAATTCGTTTGATTTTCATGAATGAGCCTAATGAAATAGAACCACTTGAAGGGTCCTGATAAAAATGAAAATGTGACTAGATGCACTAATCATGCCCGTAGCAAGGATGTATGCTATGCCAATCAACTTTTACCTTGGATTGCTCGAAGGAGAGGCATGTCATATGAGTGAGGGGTGCATCAACACATATTTGAGAAATCCAATATGTTCAACTCATTCCTTAGCTTGCAAAACCTTTTCTCATCCAATGGCTTGGTGAATATATTGGCAAGTTGATCTTCGGTGCCTACACTCTCAATGCAAATGTCCCCTTTTTGTTGATGATCTCTTATGAAATGGTGGCGGACATCAATGTGCTTTGTTCTTGCATGTTGAACCGGATTGTTGGTTAGCTTGATTGCACTCTCATTGTCACATAGCAATGGCACTTTCTTGAACTTGATTCCAAAGTCACTCAAAGTGGCCTTCATCCAAAGTATTTGTGCACAACAACTACCGGCGGATATGTATTCGGCTTCAGCGGTTGATAATGCAACAATATTTTGCTTCTTTGATGACCATGAAACAAGTGATCTTCTTAACAATTGACATGTGCCCGAGGTGCTCTTCCTTTCAACCTTGCATCCCGCATAGTCCAAGTCAGAGTAACCAACTAGCTCAAACTTTGCTCCATTGGGATACCACAAACCAACATTTGGTGTATGCTTCAAGTACCTCAATATCCTCTTTGTAGCCTTCAAATGACTTTCTCTTGGTGAGGCTTGAAATCTTGCACACATATATACACTAAACATGACATCCGGCCTTGATGCTGTCACATAGAGTAGGCTTCCAATCAAAGACCGATACAACTTTTGATCCACCATGTTTCCACTTGCATCACTATCCAAGTTGCCATTGGTTCCCATTAGTGTGCTAATGACTTTGCTATCAATCATTCCAAACCTTTTGATCATGTCCTTGATGTACTTGCCTTGACTCACAAATGTACCATTCTTTAATTGCTTGATTTAAAGACCAAGGAAGTAACTCAACTCTCCAATCATGGACATCTCAAACTCATTAGCCATCATCTTTCCAAACACATCACAAAAATCTTGATTAGTTGATCCAAATATGATGTCATCTCTACATAGATTTGCAATACAAATAGATCTTTTCTAATCTTCTTGATAAAAAGAATGGTATCCACCTTGCCCATTGTGAACCCTTTAGAGAGGAGGAAGTCCCTCAATCTCTCATACCATGCTCTAGGTGCTTGCTTTAAACCATACAATGCTTTCTTCAACTTGTATACATGGTTGGGTTTCTAATCATCTTCAAAACCAGGAGGTTGCTCAACATATACTTCTTCATTGATATAACCATTGAGAAATGCACTCTTAACATCCATTTGATAGAGCTTTATGTTATGGGCACAAGCATAGGCTAGCAAGATTCTAATTGCTTTTAATCTAGCAACCGGGGCATATGTTTCTCCAAAGTCAAGACCTTCAACTTATGTATAGCCTTGTGCTACCAATCTTGCTTTGTTCCTTACTACTATCCCATCTTGATCTTGCTTGTTTCTAAAGACCCATTTGGTTCCAATCACATTATGTCCCTTTGATCTTTCTACTAACTCCCATACTTGATTTCTTGTGAAATTATTCAACTCTTCATGCATAGCATTTACCCAATCAACATCCATCAAAGCTTCATCTACCTTCTTTGGTTCAATGGATGACACAAATGAGAAGTGTTCACAAAATGATGCCAATCTTGATCTTGTTTGTACACCTCTTGAAATATCACCAATGATAGTGTCCAATGGATGATCCCTTGCAATATTGGTTGGTTGGAGGATAGGGACTTGATTGCTTGCGCTTGCATGATCATTGGGTTGGGATGATGTACTAGCCACTTGATCTTGATCAATGTCATGAGAGTCACTTGCACTAGCTTGATTTGTATCATCTTGCACATTTGAGTTGGAGAGCACTTGTACTTGATCATCTTCATCATCATTCACTTGCCTAGGCCTCAATTCACCAATATCCATGTTCTTCATGGCATTTGAAAGTTGAATGCCTCTAACATCTTCCAAGTTCTCATTCTCTACTTGTGAACCCTTGGTTTCATCAAATTCAACATCATGAACTTTCTCAAGAGTACCACTATCCAAATTCCAAACTCTATATGCTTTGCTTGTAGTGGAATAGCCAAGTAGGAATCCTTCATCACATTTCTTGTCAAACTTGCCCAATCTAGTGCCTTTCTTCAAGATATAGCATTTGCAACCAAAGACCCAAAAATATGTAATGTTGGGCTTTCTACCATTCAAGAGCTCATAAGGTGTCTTCTCTTTCAATCAGTGACAATAGAGGCGGTTGCTACAATAGCAAGCCGTGTTGATAGCTTCGGCCCAAAAAGATTGACTCACATTATACTCACTAAGCATAGACCTTGCCATATCAATAAGTGTTCTATTCTTCCTCTCAACAAGGCCATTTGATTGGGGTGTGTACTTGGCCGAGAATTGATGTCTAATTCCAAATTCATCACCCAACTCATCAATTCTAGTGTTCTTGAACTCACTACCATTATCACTTCTAACTCTCTTGATGGTTGTTTCAAACTCATTGTGAATGCCCTTGATAAATGATTTGAATGTTGCAAACACATCACTTTTATCTACTAGAAAGAATACTCATGTGTATCTAGTATAGTCATCCACTATCATAAATTCATATTTGTTTCCACCGATACTAGTGTATTGTGTTGGCCCGAACAAATCCATGTGCAATAACTCAAATGCTTTACTAGTGTTCATCATGCTTTTCTTAGGATGGGTGTTTCCAACTTGTTTACCGGCTTGACAAGAGCTACAAAGCTTATCCTTTTCAAACACAATATCTTTCAAGCCCTTAACTAAGTCATGCTTAACCAATCTATTCAATTGTTTCATTCCAATATGACCAAGCCTTCTATGCCATAACCAACCCATGCTAGACTTAGTGAACAAGCATATAGATAATCTAGCTTCACTAGCATTGAAATCAACCAAGTATAAATTCTCATATCTAAAACCTTTGAAGATCAAATTAGAGCCATCTACACTTATGATTTCAACATCATCTACTTCAAATATGCATTTGAATCCAAGATCACATAATTGTGCCACGGATAGCAAATTGAAGTTCAAGCTTTCTACTAGTAACACATTGGATATGCTCAAGTCATTGGATATTGTAATCTTACCAAGCCCTTTGACCTTGCCTTTGCCATTGTCACCAAATGTGATACTATCATAACCATCATTGCCATTGGTGTTGATTGAGTTGAACATTCTTGTATCACCGATCATGTGTTGAGTGCACCCACTATCAAGAACCCAATGCCTTCCTCTAGTTTTGTAATTGACCTACAAAAGAAGATCAATTCTTTTTAGGTACCTAAACTTGCTTGGGTCCTTGAAGGTTAGCTACCAAGCTCTTTGGCACCCAAATGGCTTTCTTCTTTGAGCCCATCCATGGTTTGCCAATGAACTTAGCCTTTACACCATTTGTACCTTTAATAAGCATATAGGAAGAATTAAGCTTAATGGAGGATACATTAGCATTTTTGCTTTTGTTGGTGCATTCTTACTCTTTATGACCAACTTGCTTGCAACTAGTGCAAAACCGACCATTGTTCTTCACAAAACTAGTCTTGTGAGGAGCAAAGACCGCCTTACCTTTCTTGGGGATATAGCCCAATCCCTCTTTGTAGAGAGAGGCTCTTTGGCTACCCAAGGCCATAAGCAAGCGGTCCTCACCACCATAAGCCTTAGCTAAGGTGTGAGTGAGCTTAGTGACCTCCTTCTTGAGGTTTTCATTCTCAACCACTAGTGAGGCATCACAAGTGAGACCATCACTACTAGATGAGGTAGAAGTAGAAGTGCTACAAGAAGGGTTAGTAGTAGCAACAATGATAGGCATAGATAGTGATGTATCTATTAAATCACAAGTTACACCTACATCACAAGTTTCAACATACTTCTTTTTATCTTGTTCATTAAGAAAAGTGGAATAAGCTTTTTCAAGCTTTTTGTGAGCCTTGCCAAGCTTCTCATGGGCTACCTCTAGCTTCTCATGAGTTGCTTTGAGCTCATCAAGGGCTTACTTAAGGGCTTTTACCTCCTTATTCAAGCTCTTGCATTCCCTTTTCTTAATGTCAAAGTGTTCTTTAGCATCTTCTAGCATGTCAAATAATTCGTCCTTAGTAGGTTCATCATTATCACTATCACTATCATTTTCATTTTCATGTTTATTATCATCAACATGTTCTTCATCACTTTCATCATCACAAGATTGTACCTTAGTGGCCTTAGCCATGAAGCATGATGAAGATTCGAAGAGAGAAGGCTTCTCATTGATGGAAATGCTTGCAAGAACCTTCTTCTTGGTGGTCTTGTGATCATCACTATCATCATCATCATCACTTGAGGAGTCATCACTATCCCAAGTGACTACATATGAACCACCCTTCTTCTTCTTGAAGGCCATCTTGTCCTTCTTCTCTTTCTTTTCCTTCTTGTCCTTCTTATTCTTCTTGTTGTCATTATTATTGTCACTATTGTATGGGCATTGAGCAACAAGATGATCTTTGCTTCCACACTTGAAGCACCTTCTTGACTCTTCTTTGTTCTTGGATGAAGACTTCTTTCTTGTAGCACGGTAGCCTTTCTTCACCATGAACTTGCCAAATCTCTTGACAAATAGAGCCATCTTCTCATCATCATCATCATCATCATCCCATGATTCATCTTCTTTACTTGATGTTTCTTGCTTTGTTTTGCCCTTGGATGATGTGGCTTTGAATGCCACGCTCTTCTTCTTCTCATCTTTCTTCTCGTCTTTCTTCTCATCTTTCTTCTCCTTCTTTTCTTCCTTCTCATCATCATCTCTATAGGTATCATTGGTCATTATATCTCTCAATACTTGGTTTGGTGTCATAGTGTCCAAACCGCTTCTCACTAGAATGGTGACCAATGTACCAAATCTTGAAGGCAAGCATCTCAAGAACTTGTGGGAGAAGTCTTTGTCCTTCACCTCTTCTCCAAGTGCTTTGAGATCATTGATAAGCACTTGAAGCCTATGGAACATCTCCAGCACACTTTCATCCTCCTTCATCTTGAAGCTTGCAAACTTTTCTTTGAGGATGTATGCCTTTGCACCATTCACGGCTTGAGTGCCCTCAAATGATTCTTCTAACTTCTTCCAAGCTTCATGTGCCATCTCAATATTCTTGATTTGCTCAAATGTCCTTTCATCAATTGCATCATGAATGGCACTTAGAGCAATGTCATTATTTTGGAGAAGCACTTCTTCAGCGGCAGTGGGATTCTCTGGATCACCAATCTCAATTTTGATTTCTACCATCTTCCACACCTTTCTATTGATTGACTTGATGTGTGTTGTCATCTTTGACTTCCAATAAGGATAATTTGTGCCATCAAATTGGGGTGGCTTCTTGGTGTTGTTGATTTGAGCCATTTTAACACCGAAGGTTGTTAAGCCTCAAATAACGGTGACCTTGGCTCTAATACCACTTAAAAGGTCCTAATGACTAGAGGGGGATGAATAGCCTAATAAAAATTTCTACAACAACACTTAACAAAAGGTTAGACAATTATGAGGCGAAGCAAGTGTTGCGCTAGCCTACTCAAAATGTAAGCCACCTACCACAATTCAAGTTTAGATAGTGTCGATTCACACAAGAGGTATGACACTACCCTATGTTAGTGTGCTCTCAAAGGCTAACTAAAGAGCCACACCAACCAACCAAGCAAGCTCTCACAACTAATTACACTAAAGAGCTTGTCAACTAGTTTGTGATAATGTAAAGAGAGTGATCAAGATTGTTATACCGCAGTGTAGAGGAGTGAACCAATCAATCACAAGGATGACTAACAATGAAGACCAATCACCTCGGAATCAAAGGATGAACACAATGATTTTTACCGAGGTTCACTTGCTTGCCGGCAAGCTACTCCTCGTTGTGGCGATTCACTCACTTGGAGGTTCACGCGCTAATTGGCTTCACACACCAAACCGTCAATAGGGTGCCGTACAACCAACACAAGATGAGGATCATACAAGCCATGAGCAATCCACTAGAGTACCTTTTGGCACTCCACCGGGGAAAGGTCAAGAACCCCTCACAATCACCATGATCGGAGCCGGAGACAATCACCAACCTCCGCTCAACAATCATCGCTGCTCCAAGCCGTCTAGGTGGCGGCAACAACCAAGAGTAACAAGCGAAATCCATAGCGAAACACAAACACCAAGTGCCTCTAGATGCAAACACTCAAGCAATGCACTTGGATTCTCTCCCAATCTCACAAAGATGTTTAATCTATGATGGAAATGAGTGGGAGGGCTTTGGCTAGGCTCACAAGGTTGCTATGTCAAAGAAAAAGGCCAAAGATGTGAGCTATAGCCGGCCATGGGGCTTAAATAGAAGCCCCCATGAAATATAGCCGTTATACCCCTTCACTGGGCATAACGCGGACTGACCAGACGCTCCAGCCAGTTGACCGGACGCTGAGCCCCCAACGTCCGGTCACTCGTAGTCAGCCACGTGTCTGACTCCAACGATCATCTGCCTTGACCCATCGGATGCTCCGGTCAATTGACCGGACGCTGGACCCTCAGTGTCCGGTCGTTTCCAGTAAGGGTCCAAAACCAATTTTTATCGACCGGACGCGTCCGGTCAAGCTTAACTGGACACAGCCCAGCGTCCGGTGCATAACCCTAAGCACTGTGTAGACCGACCACTTGACCGGACGCATCCCTTCAGTGTCTGGTCACCAAGCGTCCCAGCGTCCGGTCAATAGACCGACACCAGCATCTCACTGTTACACATGACCGGACGCGCCAGTCCCTCAGAGGTCCAGTGTCCAGTCACTGTATAACCAGTGACACTAACTTGTTTTTACTTCTAACTTCTCCACCCTTGCTCAAATGTGCTAACCACCAAGTGTATCACCTTGTGCACATGTGTTAGCATATTTTCACAAATATTTTTAAGGGTGTTAGCACTCCACTAAATCCTAAATGCATATGCAATGAGTTAGAACATCTAGTGGCACTTTGATAACCTCATTTCGATACAAGTTTCACCTATCTTAATAGTACGGCTATCAAACCTAAATATGATCACACTCTCTAAGTGTCTTGATCACCAAAACAAAATATCTCCTATGATTTATACCTTTGCCTTGAGCTTTTTGTTTTTCTCTTTCTTCTTTCTAAGTCCGAGCACTTGTTCATTACCATGGCATCATCTTCATTATGCTATGATCTTTGTTTGATTCACAACTTGGAGTGTGCTACCTATCTCATGATCACTTGATAAACTATGTTAGCACTTAGGGTTTCATCAATTCACCAAAACCAAACTAGAGCTTTCAGCAGTCCCTGCTAGGGCTGCCTAGCCACGTGATCAACCGCGGCGACCAGCGCGGGGCTGTCCAACCGGCATCGATCTTTTCTATTTTTCTTGCCCCTCTGCGTAGAGGCGCCTTCGTCCAGGTCCATGCGCTTGGCTTTAAGCTTGTCCTAGCCTCCGCCGAAGACCGCTCCGACCACCTCCTCGCCAAAGGCGTGGTTGGTGGCGACGTCGAGCAGGTCGCGGGTGGTATGGGGTTTCATGTAGCCAAGCTTGTGGATCAGGGACTTGCAGTTCGTCCTAGAGAGGAATGCGATGATGACGTCTGCGTCGACGACATCGGGGAGGGAGTTGCATCATTGGGAGAACCTATGGATGTAATCCCGCAGGGACTCGTTGGGTTCTTGGTGACAGCTCTTGAGGTCCCAGGAGTTTCCCGGGCGGACATACGTCCCCTGGAAATTCCCGATGAAGACCCTCTTGAGGTCCGTCCAGTTGCGGATGTTGTCGTGCGGAAGGAATTCGAGCCATGCCCGAACATGTTCCCCCACGCAAATGGGAAGGTATTGGATGATGAAATAGTCATCACCCGCTCCTCTGGCCCGACAGGCAAGCCGGAAGTCTTCGAGCCAAATGCCTGGGTTGGTCTCCCCAGTGTATTTGGTGATGTTGGTGGGCGGCCGAAAACGCTGTGGGAACGGTGCTCTCTGGATACGCTGGCTAAAGGCCCATGGCCCTGGGCCCTCAGGGCTAGGGCTCTGGTCGTCTGGCTGGCGGCCGCTCCTGGGGCACGTTTCACCACTTCGCTCGATGGTTCGGCCAGGGTCTATGTCACCTGCTGCCACACGGTGGACATCACTATCGTGTCGAGCCTGACGCCGGTTGTCGATGACGTTGCAGACGTCCTGATGTGGATCAGGTCGCTCGTGTACCGGTGGTTGGCGTGGAGCAGGCGCCAAGTTGGACCGTGGTGCGACCGCCGCACCCTGAGCCGGGCCTGACGGTTATGGCGGTGAGTGAATGAAGCGACCCATCTGGTGCATCCTCGTCTCCCCGGTGGGGACAGAGGGCACGGGTTAGAGTCGCGACGTGGAGCTTTTCGCCTATTGGACGGCGGCGGCTTCTACTAGAACCCGGAGGTTTCGGTAGACTACCCGCTCCTGGGGGTTGACGGGCTCGGGAATGCCGCACAGAAGCATTGTCGCAGCGGCGATGTTTCTGGCCAGCCCGAGCAAATTGAGGGGGATCGTTCCCCTCGTTCATGATGTCGCGTTGGACCTGACAGGCGCGACCCTGGGCGTCGGCCGTCGGGCCATGCACGTGGGGCGCAACGGGCTATACTGACGGTGCTGGTGCAGGCGACGGTTGGTTCTGCCGCCGTTGTCGTAATTGCTCAGCGTGTGCTTGCGCAGACGCGAGGGCCCCCGCACGCGGGTCCGGAGGGGTGTGAGTTTGCGCGGACTCCGCAATCATCGGTGGTTGTCCCGGAGCGTCCGCCATAGCGCACTCCCGAGACGGACAGTGGCGGGGCGCCACGTCACGGATGCTGGAACCGTCGCTCTCGCCATCACCATCCGGGAGTTTGGGTGATTGGTGAGAGATAATAAATAAAGAGCGAGTAGTAGTACGCATATTACTTATAGCGGGGTTTGAGCAGAGAGTTTGCTCGGAATGAAGCGCAGATGCCGCGCCGTCGAAGTCGCGCGTCCCGGAGTCGATGGAGGACGTTCCTCTGACGGGTGCTGGGTCGCGAGCCTCCTCGCGGAGGTGGAGTACGTCGAGTCGATCGGCGACGAAGTCCAGGCTTCCAAAGAGGAAGGCCTGGGATGGCTCGAAGACGGGTGGAACCCACATCCCGGTGGACGAGAGTGCGGGAAACTCCAGCGAGCCAAAGTGAATCGTATCGTCCGAGCCCGCCACGGCGGGGGTGGCAGAAAAATGGGCCATCCGATGACCAAAAAGTGTTGAACGTATAGCGTCTTCCCCACGAACGACGCCAACTGTCGGTGCAGAAAGTGACCAACTAGTGAATATTTGTTGTTTTGCTGTACGTTGTGATCGGAGGTGGTCTAGCACTCAATGACACAGGATTTATACTGGTTCGGGCAACGTGCCCTACATCCAGTCAGGGTCGGTCGATGACTTTATTCCTAAGCCTAGGTGCTCGAAGTCTGTAGTGGGGTTACAAACGAGAAGAAGAAAGGAGGGGCGTTCAAGAGGCCCGGTCGGGTCCAACCGGAAGGGTCGAGGGCGACCGAAACTCCACTATGAGCTAGAAGTCCAAGCGTGTGCTTGAGGGGTTGTGAGCTATCGATCTAGTGAGTCTGAGCTTGAAGAAGTCCGTCTAAGAAACTCTAGGGTCCCTTTTCTAGGAGGGAGCGCATCCCCTTTTATAGATAAGGGGATGACTTTACAGGTGAGAGAGAGTACGGATGTTTCTAAGCCTTGTTGCCCACGCTGATGAAGACTGGATAATGGTAGGCGCTCCCAACACTGTTGATGTCGCTGTAGAATGTCGGATGCGCACGGGTGGTCGTGCTATCTTCTTCAGGAAGGATGGACGTTGGTACCTGCAAACATTATTTGATGCCTAGTGGCATGCGAGGAATGGCGCTATGTTCACCCGATACGGCAAATCCTGCACATACCGTGATCGATGTCCAGAGACACGCGGGGGGCTTACCGTATAGGAGTTTTAGCGGCCCCTACAATACTGTAGGGGGGAGATGGTGGCTGCAGAGTACTGTTTCGTGCAGGGTATGGTCCCTGGTACAGTGGTTTTGACTTGTGAGCCTTGCCTTGTCTTTCTTCGCACGTCTTCTGGTTCCTACCGAACGAGGCGCCCCTGGTCGGACAGCTCCAGTCGGCTCTAAGTGTGTTGGTCGGAGAAGAGCGGTGAGCAGGGTTCCCACGAGCCCCGGTCGCGAGTCAAAGTAGAAAGCAGCGTTTTGGGCCAGGCCTTCCGATTGGAGAGACCGCTCGGAGACAGCTGGTGCCTGAAGCGAGTGCTCCGGTCAGAGAGTTGGGCCAAAAAAGTTAACGAGCCGGCGCTTGTTCTTTTGGGTAGACCTTTCGGTCGGCGACCGAACTGCCCTTCCGGCCCGTTGTGTTTTAGACTCTTGGACCGGCCCATGAACTACATGTTGTTTTTCTAGGCCGAGCCCGGACGTGGAAGCCGGTCTCCGAGGAACCCCGGGTTTATGAACCCGATAGAACATGTCCGGAAGAGAATGACGACACCTAAAATAAAAGATGCTAAATGATGGAATGAAATCTTAAAAAAATCATGCCACGACCTGAATCTGGTTTTTATTTTCATCTACAGCAAAATTACACTCTGCCCTTGTTTAGTTCCACCCCAAAATCCAAAAAGTTGCTACAATACCTGTCACATCAAATATTTGCGGCCCGTGCATGGAGCATTAAATGTAGACGAAAAGAAAAACTAATTGCACAGTTTGGTGGAAAATTACAAGACGAACGTTTTAAGCCTAATTAGTCAATGTTTCGACACTATTTGCCAAATAAAAACGAAAGTGCTACAGTAGCCCCAAAATCCAAATTTCGCGAACTAAACAAGGGCTCTGTTAGAGAAATCAGACTGATGATGATGTACAGTTCCCAAGCTTCCTCTCCTATGTTACATTGTGTAATGGAACTCAGGAATAACAAGCAGATAGGCGGAAAGCGATGGCTGCAGCTAAAATTGCCACTTTAGTCAACTGCAGCTGCAGCAGGTCTGTATTTCTGTGTACTGGTGCTGACGTGCAAGGAACAGGCGCTGGTTGTAGCTCAGGTCCTTCAAGGATGGACCGAGGCCATGTACATTTCAAGTCTTCAACCGTGTCTCAATGGCTCCGCCCCCTCAAAGCTGAAAAGAAACCACCCAGTGTTCTGTCCTTGTGCTTCCCCTCGTGCTCGTCTCCGACCTGTAACGCGAGTTGACGTCAGCATAAGCTCATATTCCTATAAGTATCTATAATTATTAGGTGTTTAACAATTAACACATACCTCCTCTGCTATTCTCTGAAGAGTTTCCAATATTTCGGAGAAGTCTGGTCTTTGAGCGGGGTCCTGCTGCCAACATTTCTGAAGCAGCTCAGAAAGCCTTGCATGAGTATGTTTCGGAATTGTAGGCCGTAATCCCTGTGAACGAATAACACATTACAGAAGGACTCAATGCTGCAATCCTCTGTCCTCTCTCTTTACAGTGCAGAGGTGAGAAAGTTCCAGATCTGTGGCGAAGATACCCAATCTATTATCATTGGGATCCCATTGTCATTCACTCATTCTAAATATTCGCTAGTGTTCAAGCAAAACTCCACGAAAGTATGTGCTTTGCATCATTTATATACCAAACCATCTGCATGATTTCATGGAATAGACGCGGATTCCAAGATATGTGGTTATTCTATCACAGTAGAATGTGGTTAAGGCTACTCCTTGTTCTTACAAATGTGATTAAAAGGATAAAATGAGCATATTCCACTTAGAAACAGAATTTTGGACAAAGAAGAAAGCAAGATTAAAACAAATGAAGCTGCTGATTTTTACCTTCTGCACCACACCAACAGCTGCTTGTAGTGGAGTCAGGTACTCATAAGGAATCTGCAGAAATAGATGAGATACCAATTAATAACTCATTTCAAAAAAGATTAAGCTAGCATAATGAATGAATTCAATAACAGAAGATTAATGTGCATACCTTCCCTGTGAGTAGTTCCCACATCAAAATTCCAAAACTAAAAACATCAGTCTTGTGATCATAGGGTTTGTGCTCTATGACCTGCAAGTATGTAAGATTTTGTTAGGCGACATACCACTTCTGGAAAAATTAGTAAACTGGACAGCTCTATTTCTTGAGTCCACTGCAGTCCACAGCTTGTGATCATTTGGAAGGTACCCTATACCACTACAGTGTACTGTAACAAATTTTTTGTCATGGCCTGGTCCAGAGCCACCTCCACTTGCCATAGGATAGCTGTACAAAGCTACCAGCATACAATAGCATGAAAGTCCTCACAATTCTTCCTTCACCAATTACTTTACTGCATATCATCTTTATTTGGTTGAGGTTGTGGATGTATGCTCAGATGGCCAGACCACCGAAGTTCAAGTTCTCTCGAGGTGAATTCATATGCCTATTTCTTTTAATAAAGCCACCTGTCCACCCCTAGGATGGTCCAGTTTTTCATATATCATTTATATTTTCGGATAATTATTTGATGGGTGGCGATTTAGTACACTGCTAAAAGACCTCTTGCAAATCACTCTTTTGTAGAAACAATTTGTTCTTTTATGATGGTACAATCAATTAATAATAATGAATTTCCACTTCTCATGCTACGAGGAAATCCATTGATTTCATTCACATCTTAAGCACGAGACATGAGATGAATTTAGAGCATAGGTGTTTCCTGATCACATTTATTTAATATAAACATATAATCATTGGCAGTGGTAAATGATAAAGGTAGCAAAGCTAATAATAAAGAATTACCTCTGGGGCCATCCAACGGTAAGTACCAGTTTCTGCAGTCATAACTCCAGATTGAGCTTTAACACGGGCAACACCAAAATCAGCAACTTTAACAGTCTGCAGAAAGAAGCTAATAAAAGTAAGCCGGGCAAATGTACCCAGTCCTAGATTTGGTACAGTAGAAACTCTTTCTGGCCATGAAGAGCCATTGAGGCAAAAGGAACTTGTCACAAACAATACATGTGTTTTGCATGTCTGAGTATAGAAGGAAGCTAAAGTGTTAACTGAAATGAAATCCACATGAAACAGGAGCAACTCCACATTCTAAATGGCCTTATTAGATTACTTACCCCATTTTCATCCATCAGAAGGTTTGCCGTTTTCAAATCACGATGAATAATATTATTCTGGTGTAAATAGTTCATGCCTTTTGACACATCCATTGCAACTCCAACTAAAGCAGGAAGTTTGAAAACACCTTTATGTTTATGGAGGTAATCATACACACTTCCACCGGACATAAATTCTGGAAGAAAGGAAAATAAAATGGTTCATTCATTATCACGATTACCATCACAACAAGAAAATGGACAACTTGAAGCGACCATTTTCTTCAACCATACCTGTGACTATACATAGATTTGGGGGTTTAGTGGAAGCACCAATAAACTGCACAACATTCTTGTGACGGACCTTCCTAAAATCCAGAAACATACTCAGCAAAGTAGTACATAAAAAAGCAGAGTGCCAGGGAAGCACTCTATGGGGTGATTTTCATCATAAAGGTGGTGCATTCATCCAGTTACATCCTGCATTTGAAGTTCAAATCTAGGCTCATTCTACAAGAGATCAGTCAGATAAAAGGATTGTTAACATAAGATGTTGGCAGGTAAATGACAGTGAAGAGATCTCGACGTAAATGATGACTTGAAGTGACTGTAGGATAGTAATCATTGTAGAAGAAATAAGACTAAGTGACATAAGGTAAAATAACAAGAAGCCAAGTGCAACCTCAGAAACTTGACGGTATATTTAATTAGCATGCCAGACTACCAATATCACAATAAGAACCCATCTGTAATACAAGGTGAAACATAGTTGAGTGTATAGTAACCACCTCATAATATATACTTCCTGAGCAAATTCTCGCTGCATTTCTGCATTTATTCTCTCAGGTTTCAGCACCTTAATAGCAACATCTTGACTGCAATATGTACCCCGGTAACTGGAAACAGAAACATATCATTATGTGAAAAAAATCTCAAAAGGTATTTTTTCCCATGATAACTAGCAACAAACACTCACAGATCACCATATGATCCTGATGCTACTTTATTCCCAAACTTGAGCAGTTTTACATCAATTTCCCATTCACTAGCACCATCTGTTGGTATCTCAACACGGTCAGCTGCTGAATTCTCAGCAATCTGCATGTTTTCAACTGGAGTAGACCATGAATGAGATGAAGACCATGCTTGTGTCTGTTGAATCCAAACCAAAGTAGAAAAATGAGGATACAGAAAACAAGTTGTTGCAGTTAAGGCCCATTAGTCCACAATGAATGAGTCTGTTTTACCTCTTCAATCCTGCCAATCTCCTTCTGCACCGCTTCTACTAAATCCTCTGTTTCCTAAGTAAATTAACAGGTAAACAAATAGTAAGAGATTGGATAATAAAAAAAAGGGTGTACCCAGTGCAGAGAGCTCCCGCTCTGTGCGGGGTCTGGGGAAGGGTGTCAGTGGCAAGCCTTACCCTCTCCTGTGCAATGCGAGGAGACCGCGACTCGAACCCAGGACCTTCCGGTCACAGGCGATAAGAGATTGGATAATAACAAAACAAAATGTGCAGATCACAATGACGCTCTTGCTCTGAAGTATCGACAGTTCATTGATTACATGATCGATATATGTTGCATGATCCATGATGCTAGTCACATGTTCTCATGCACAATTCCATCAAATAGGTAAACTTCACGATTACTAAAGACTTTTTATCTGTCTTAGACCACATTAACTAAAAATGCTAAACCATATTAGACCACATTAACTAAAAATGCTAAACCATATTATAAACTATCTTGCGGATATCTTATGCATTAATTTCACAAGCAGCATTCTGAGAACTCTTGCTCTCTGACTTTATTCTTTGAAAGATATACACAAAGGCTACATATATATTGAAAAGACACACAAGACTCATTAGGCATGGGCAAATGATAACCAGAAAAGAATTAGTTAGTGAATACCTCATCATGCCAGCCGACAACAACAAAGACATCAAGTGAGTAGCCATCATTTGTTGAAAATGCATGTGCTTCTTGAATGTTTAGACCAAGCTCCCCAAGCAGAGATGTCAGCTGTCAGTATCAGAAAATTTTATATCACTAAACAAATAGATAAGAAGACTAACTCTACTAAATATCAAATGTATTAACTCAAGTAGAGGTAGTGAGATATCAGTGAGAATGTATAATATGTACAGAAGGACAAATATATGTACAAGACTTTTGAAGATATAAACCATCCCTATGAGAAATCCAACTGTACACAAGTTTACCTCACTAAGAAGTTTTGGCTTGTCAATGGTTGAAAAGGTGATTTCATGCATGGGCCTGAAATGACAAACAAGAAAACTATTGTATCTGCAGAGGAACAAGTACTTAACAAAGGAAAAGAACGTAACTGGAACTTTTCTTATACCATACAGCATCAACTCACAAGTTACAAAAATTTTAATATGAAACTATGGATGAACTAGGATAAAATAGAAGGAAAAGGTAACTGGCAGGAAACACTTCCTGTAAATAGATCACTCATTGTGTGCTCCCACAGAAGTGCAACCTACAGGTCGGGAGTTCAACTCCCCATTCTCACCTAAAAAAGTGCCACTCACTGTGCTATTTTCAGTGAAATACGTGGTCCACTAATTGTTGCAATGCGATACGTGGCTGCAGGTGCGTCCTTGCTGTTAGAAGCACGTCCTGGACAGATGGGGTTCGTGGCCTTTTCTTGACACTAGGGAAGAGAATCTTCTACTTTTCCGTCAATGCCTCATGGAGGTCTTGCCCCCAGGGGTCGGTTGATTTTCGTGTACTCTTGCTGGTTACACTGGCTAGGGAGCAAATTTGCACCTAGCTGGCAGGGGTTTGAGTCCTTGTTTAATTTAGTTGAAAAAATGGTGGACGTCTAAGGTGCTCTAAAATAGAATATAATAATATAAAGGTACCTAGAGACTAGAGTTTAAAAGGAAAGAGTACCTGTACAGAGATCGACCATTATCAGAGGTGCTATCATGATCTTGATGAGACTTGCTAGCTTCAAGAGCAAGGGCCTCAAGATTTGTAGAAGAACCGAAGGCAGGAGGAGGATGTATGCTGGAAACAAGTCATACATGTTAAACAAAGACCACATCAAACAAATCAGTAGTAGATATATATTTTTTTTCTTGTGCATAGCAGTAATGCAAAATAGTTGTCATTTGCCAATAGACAGATATGAAACCACAGGTACCTTTGCTGCCTGTTCAACGGTCTTGAAGAAACTTCCTCCCCTGCAGTGTTCGAATCAGCATCAGTCTGATTCCCATCAAGAATTGGAGATACCTAATGAATCAAGGCTCCAATAAGGATAATGACCAACAATAGTTGAAGGCCTTTATATATTAATTGCTAATTAGCAACTAGTTAAAAAAAAGAAAAGAACAACTTTATGTACAAAATTAAGAGTTGAAATTCAGGAACAATAGCATACCACCGATTAAAACAAGGGCACTGACGCTTGTGGAAAGCTTAAACTCTAATTTGTAGGTATGGTTACTTGGTGAAAAACACAACATGGATAGACATTGAACTATTGGCATGATCAAATTTTCAGAGAAATGCATAAACACAAAATGTTTGTATTGATAGCTCGATACAATACCACGTGGTCAGCATTCAAGAGAACCCAAATTTGAGATAGTGAAGTAGAATGAAACCCGTACAAGCTTCAGCATAGAACATAATGAAAAAAAAAATCGAGACCGTGCCTATGGCACGTATTTCATTAAGAGGAAGTAGAGAGACATTACAAGCTACCCCTGCAATGGTAAGCGCCTGGCTTACCAACGAGGAGGAGGACCAAAGAACACAAAAGAAAGAAGAAAACACAAAAAGAAGCTGCGGTAACAACTAAGAAGAGTCGATCACAACTGCAGGAAACCTGCCAACGCCCAAACAAGGGCCAACTGGGCTACGACCCCCCGAGCCAGCCGACAACGCGCTCGGCCATTGAGGCCCCGCAATATCAAGGCTAAGCCAGGAGCGTGTCAACCTCCGGGGCAAAGTTGTCCAGGAACGTAATGAAATTTAGCCCAGCCAGTACCCTGACTACTGAACCTAAACAGCAAGGCATGAATGCAACACCGTGACATTACTTCCATGCTTTTGGCAATGAAGAGCTCAGAAGGATCTGTTGGATTTTCCGATCAAAAGGAGCACGAATGCACAACAAAGCAATGAGCTCGTCTCAGTGGAAGATTAGTCCATTCAAAAGGTAATCAGGTGAAAAGTGCACTTAACTAGTTAAAGTAGACAAAGACAAGCAGTCCAGCCTTCACACAGATGACATAAGTACAGTAAGGAAAAGATCAGACAACTGGAATTCTCCATTGCAGGAACGGGTGACAACCAAGTGAACCAAACAACTAAAATCAACAGTCGGTAAAAACATATTGCGAATAAATAAACGAAGAAAACATGTGTTTGACTTTGTCTACTTTAACTAGCTAAGTGCCGTTCAAAATTGCATTCGAAAATCATCACCTGCACGGCCCGCACCGCGAAAGCCGGGCGCTGAGCTGGATCCTTGGCCTGCTCCAGAAGCCGCTTGTGCGTGAGCACGTCCTCCGCCCTCTCCACGTTCACATCCATGGCGTAGCTGCAGAAACCAAAGCGAATCCAAGTCAGCCCAGCCCAGACCGCCGCCCGCAGCGGAAACCACTGGTGGGGGCGAATTGCATTCGCGCCACGTCACTGTCCGAGGAGGAAGCGCTGTCGCGCGAGCGAGCGAGCGAACGAGCACGCACCGGGCGGGGAGGCGGTTGAAGTGGTTCCAGAGCTCGTCGTCGAACCCGGGCGCCCGCGCGTCGGGCAGGCCGGCGTCGTGGAGGCGCCGGAGAACCTCCGTGTACACCTCGAGCTTGTGGCGCTGCTGCTGCTGCTGCTTCCGCGCCTGCGCAGCCGCGGCGGCGGCCGATGACGAGGACGTCGCAGGCCCCGCCGCGCCGCCGCCGGACGCAGCGGCCGCGGCCGCGGCGTGGCCGCCGCAGCTCTCCGCGGCCTCCTCCACCGCCATTCGCCTAAGGCCCTCAGCGCCGCCCGCCCGCCCTCCGCTCTAGGTCTCGATCTCCCCCCAGCTCGCGGATTTGGAAAGCGGAGCGGAGCGAGGGAGATAAATAACCGTGGCCGATTTTTTAAGGAGGAGAAAGGAAACTGGAAAGTGAATGAAACGGCAGCGGGGAGCGGAGCCGCGGCCGCGCAGGAGAGAGATTTGCGGTGACTGCCGGCAGCCGGACACTGGTTATATATTCCCGCGTGGCCGCTTGCGGCCGCGCCACCCGGTCACCCCTTCATCCGTGGTGCGTAGATGCAGGGCGTAAAGTTTTAGGTCCTGTTTAGTTGCCAAAAAAAATTTTACATAGTAACTGTCATATCGAATTTTACGGTACATACATAGAGTACTAAATGTAGACGAAAAAAAACTAATTACACAGTTGGTCGAGAAATCGCGAGACGAAACTTTTGAACCTAATTAGTCCATAATTAGACACTAATTACCAAATACAAACGAAATGCTACAGTGAGCCAAAATCCAAAAAAATTTTTATCTAAACGCACCCTTAGATAGACGTTACATGGGCCATGTTTAGTTCCCTACTTTCCTGAATTTGGCACTATGCAAAAAGAAGATTTTTCGTCACATCAAACTTGCGGTACATATATGAAGTACTAAATGTAGACAAAATCAAAAACTAATTACACAGTTTGATTGTATTTTGCGAGACGAACGTTTTGAGCCTAATTAGTCAATGTTTGGACAATTACTACCAAATACAAACAAATGCTACAGTGCACTACAGTACACCTGCATTTCAGGCGGCGCCAACTTTGGCCCGAACTAAACACGGCCATGGTCGTATACGGTGTTTGGATACTGATAAAAAAATAAATTACAGAATCTGTTAATAAATCGTGAGATAAATTTATTAAGTCTGATTAATCTGTCGTTAACACATGTATGTACTGTAGCGCTTTGTTGTCAAATCATAGACTAATTATGCTTAAAAAATTTGTCTCGTAAAGTTGTCGTAATCATATGTAATTTGTTATTTTTTAGTCTATATTTAATACTCTATAGATGTGTTAAACATTCGATGTGATATAGTGTAAAGTTTTAGCGGAGGAACTAAACAAAGGCTCAGTTTACCTCGACTGGGGAAACTTGGCTGGCGCTGGGTCGGACGACGGTGCCGGTGTTCTGCGTCGGTCTGCCATGTGAGGATGTGGCTTATAAGATTGGAAGGATTATCGCCTTGTTCGTTTGGTTTATAAGTCGTACTTTTTTAGCCAATGAATGATATTTTTCTCTCACAACAAATCAGCCAACAATCAAGACTTATCAGCTAAACGAACGTGGCATATGTATTCCTGATCCTGTGGTTTGGATCTCTGCCATAATAACTATGGAAGAAGCTAACAGGTTGTTTGGCTGGCCTGAAAAATAAGTCAAAATACTGTTTCGGCCAAATTGTTATGAGAGAAAAATACTGCTCTAATTGAAAGATACTGTTCATATGACCAGTGCCACGTGAGTGGGCTGGCCAGCACCAGCTCAGCCAGCCAGCCAGCCAAACAGGCGGTAAGTTGAACTAAACCAGAGCCAAATCTGGTAACATGGTCGTCTGTTGGAAATAATACTTTAAACAGGTGGGAAGTAGCAAGGTTTGAGTAGAGTATCCTTATCGTGCAACAATAGCTAAATTTAGCTACTAGGGATCTAATAAAAAACTAGCTAAAGTTTAGCTGGATTTAGTTATTTTAAACCAACTAAAACCAGCTAATGGTATGAATATGATTCACCGACTAAATTTTCTGGCTAAATTTAGCTACTAGGGATCTAATAAAAAACTAGCTAAAGTTTAGCTGAATTTAGTTATTTTAAACCAACTAAAACCAGCTAAAGCTTAGCTGAAGGATCAAACACCCTAGCTAAAATTTAGATGAAAGAACTTTTAGCTGACTAAAGTTGAGCTTTGAAATTTTAGCTAGATAAAATTTAGTTGAGCGGATCTAAATAGACCCTCTAGCATGAGGATGATGTTAATTTCTGTGGTAATTCGGGCCTAATGTCTTGTGTCCGCCGTCAGTAAGTAACTCTTTCAGATGAGTAACTCAACCAGTCAACCTAATGGAGTTTACTCGCTCACATGCAGGTGAAGACGATGGTCTTTAAATAATTATGAGTATTATAAATGCTAATCTGCCTCAAAAGCAGAGTTAGACCAAGGACTGGAAAGAAACTAAACAAAAAGGGTAAGAGATTTAAATTTGTTTTGCTTTAGTTTTTATCGAAACACAGTACTATTGTACTTTTCCATATACTATGTAGGAGCAATTTCGAGAGTCTTTTTATATCTTTCCATATTGATAGAATAGAGATTTTAAAATCCCTCTTCAATTAGATCTTCAAATATTTCCACCATCTATTCATAGCTTCTCGCTAGCTAAAGATAGGAATTAGCTCTCCAAAATACCGAACAGGCTATATAGGAGTTGTTGGAGTGCAAAAAAATGTAGAGTGATCTTTATTAGAATGGCTCTCCGAATGAGAATGTAAAGAGTGGGTTTAAGAAAGATTGTTGGAGATTCTCTAACAAAAGTTCACGATGCTTCTGAGGCACCAAATCAAAACTAGATGCTCAGATTTCTTTCCTGTCGGCGATGCTCTAAAAGTCTATGTCGACACATCTTGAACACCTAGAGGACACTAGAGCCGATAGATATTAAGGTTGACAAAGTCAACATAGATGCCTGTCACGAATGAACAATTGACTAGCGCTGAATAGATAATAATTAGTTATAAATATAAGCACATGTGCTGAGGTGAAAACTTGAGCTCGGATGAACTTGTGTTATTATAGAAAACATACTGTTCAAATCGTATGGGCCCAAATTTCATCAACATACAGAATCAAGCAAAACAATAAAGTTCGCATAGACGAGGCGTGCCAGCTCGATCACATGCTTGTTTTTGTATGGCGTAAGGTTAAGGTATGGTTTGGGCGGCATAACCATAACCATTTGGGTAAGGCCACTGGCCACTAGCTGAGCTGAGCTCTCGTTGCTGTGGGCAGAGGCAAGGTGGTCTGGTCCGCGGAGCTGCGGGCGCGTTCTCACGTGTGGGTGTGGCGCACAGTGCTCCCCACTGCCGGTCTGCCGCAGCTGATCAAAAGTAGCAGTTGCAATGCTCCAGCCACGCCGGATCCTCGGCGCCTAGTCCCAGACACGCGGGGCCCAGGACGGGATCCAGCGACCAGGTGTGGTGTGGGGCTGTGGGCGCCCGACCGCGAGTCCGCGACGACTACGAGCCGACGGAGCGGGCGGGAGTAAAAAAAGCGAGGAATGACGCGGACCTGTTGATACGGAACGTGGAATATGCCGGACGGGGCGGGATGCGGCAATTGGAGCCAGTTTAGTTCCCTTCATTTTGCCAAAATTTTTAAAGATTTCCCGTCACATCAAATCTTTGGACACATGCATGAATCATTAAATATAAATAAAAAATAAAACTAATTACACAGTTTAGACGAAATCCACGAGACGAATCTTTTAAGCATAATTAGACTATGATTAGACACTAATTACCAAATAACAACGAAAATGCTACAGTAGCACTTCGCCAAAAAATTTGCCAACCAAAGAGGCCCTTGGTAGCCCGTAGCCGCATCCTCGTGTGGACCCTCTTCCTGCGGCCGGATAAGAAGGCCCGGTCAGCACCAGCCACCAGGCCAGTGAGCACCCAGCCACCCACTAATGCTACGTTCAAAAAAGAGCTAGCTAATGCTAATGCAGACCATGTCATGTGACTATGTGAGGGAGGGCGCAACTAATGACTCTTGCGCACCAAGTAACACTGCCGCTCCATGTCGGTCCTGCGGGCCAGTTTGGTTCACGGCGTGGCCTGCCTGTTATGTTCGGTTGGTATTTCTACGGTTGATAAGTCGTCTAATATTGTTTTTGTTATGAGAGTAAAATATTATATCATGGCTGATAAGTCAAGTTGATAAGTTCAAACGATCAGAGCGTCAATCCGTCCGTCAGGCGCTCAAAATCGACGGCATGGAGAGCTGCCTGGCCAGGCAACATTAGCCAGGGTCAGAACCAAACAGGCACGCATACCTCGACGGCTCCACCTTGTTTTATCATGTGATTGCCAAAACTGTAGTTTCAACAAACAACTAGATTTGTACTCTCCTGTTTTAAATTATATGTCATTTTGTTTTAAGTCAAACTTATATAATTTTGTCTGAATATATAAAAAGATGTCCCAATATATATAGCATCAAATTACTTTCACTCAATCCATGATGCAATATGTCTCAAGAATTCACTTATTTGGCATTGTGGACGGCAATATATATTTAAGTGAAGTCCGTTTTACAACACCCCCCCTAAAATCAAATATCAGACATTATAAACCCCTAAACCTTTGAAACCATACAAAGTCACCCCGAGCCCAGTTTAAGCTGGCTTTGACCCGAGTCTTTATCCATGTCGACACCCTGCCACTTCGGCTCCCAACCCTAACCACCCCTCTCCTCTCCCGTGCTTGTAGTGCACCCGCCTCTCCCTCACTTGGCATAGTCGTCATTTCTCCTCCTCTTCTTCATTTCTTGGGCATGTCAGGCATCTTCACATAACTTGGAGTCCGTGGCTTGGGCAATCCTAACCGTGTAACGACCTAAAAACCTGTCGCTTTTGAAACTTTTTGTTAAAGCCTTGTTAAGCCAAATAAAATTGTCTTGATGCACTTGAAATGTTGAGTGTGTTGAACTCTCCCGTTGAGACCCACGTGGTTGTATTTTTTTTTTTTGTTGGACATCTTGGAGTATATGCACTTTAACACTTTATAAGGGCTTCTTTGATAGAGCTTCTCCTGTTCCAGATTCCCTATAAAAGCTGATTATCTCGTTCTAGTTTATAAGTGATTTTATAACTGAAAATGTTTCTCTATGGTTCTCTTGGATAAACTATATGCGTACAATGACTTTGTGCATAGAGTAAATAAGGAGAAGCTTTTTTTTTACTTCTAGTTCCCAAGTTCATTTATTAAGATAATCACTTCACAAAATCAACGTAATCACTTCTCAGTAAAAAAAAACTATTTCGCAGAGTTCTTTCTGGATTTAACCTGAAAGCTACTCTGAGTGGTCTGCAAAACATGCCTTAAATAATTCCTGTGATATATTGTACCCGAAAGAATTTTTTTAAGGACAGGAAGATACAACCGAAAGTAGAGTGAGCAATAATCATTAATCCAGCAAAAAGAAACAATTAAGTTATTGGGCGATGTGAAACAATTCAGATAGGATAGATTCTGATCGGCTCGAGGCAGTGGACAATCCTGCTCACTAGTCTCCGGAGCCACGGGGCACGAGTTCCTTATCGGAGAACAGTCGAGACACAAGAAGATTTGGTGTGTGTGTCTATATATATATATATATATATATATATATATATATATATATATATATATATATATATATATATATATATATATATATATATATATATATATATATATATATATATATATATATTCATAATCGAAGAACCCAAGATCGGCATTCAGCATCGGAGCAAACCACGAGACACCGAAGACACTCTCTCATCCACCACCCACTCCACCAACTCTTCACCCACATAAATACACCATGAACATATGATCTCAGAAGCACTCTGAGAATCAATCCATCGTTAGTAGTAATCACCCACTACCGTTGTATCACTCTACCTTTGTAAATTAGAGAATAAAGGAGGTCCCCGTGATCATCCTACGCTTGTAAGGTAATCCCTAAGGTTTATGCTAAGTGCTTGGGGTTTCCCGAAAGGAAAAGCCGTATGTAAGCTTGCTCTGTGGAAATGAATTAAGCTTTTCTGTTTGAATCCCTGCCTTCCTTCAAGCTTGTTCATATGGGGCGACGTCTCTATGCTAGGGACCCTAGAGGAGAAACCTCTGCGTGTGTTGTTCTCGTGTTAGCCATGGTAGCGACGTTTGTAGAGAACCCTGTGTGCGCAGAGAAGTGTTCCCCTTAGATGGAACTGCCTAGGGAGACGATAGAGCCTAAGTCCTTTGTGTACGTGGCTGGGGATAGCCAGGGAGTAGACCGGGTTAGCCTAGTTCTGAAGCGAGCCAGTGATGCATACGGTGAGTACCGAGTAGGACTGTCACAAGCATAGTCGCACAACCGGCTGAACTGTTGGTCTCGCCAGCCTGCAAAAGATCCTTAGAAATAATCCGCATAAGCATATTCACTAAGCACTAGCTTAACTAATCGTGAAAGCGACATATCAATATTTATATTCACTAATCACTCGCTCACTCATCCAGCGTCCATAAAATATTCGCTGCGTACGGGTGGCTATATTCACTGAGAACTCGAACGGATTCAAAATTCGAATTTTAAGATCTCGAGTTACTATTCACAGCACTATTCAAATTCAAATTCACTATTCAAATTCGCGGATACTATTCAAATTTGGATTATGAACAGTGCACGAGAGCAGCTCAACCACTTTACTATTTAAGACACGAGGCCTCTGCAAGTGTCGCTTTCACGCGTGAATATTTTATGGACGCTGGATGAGTGAGCGAGTGATTAGTGAATATAAATATTGATATGTCGCTTTCGCGATTAGTTAAGCTAGTGCTTAGTGAATATGCTTATGCGGATTATTTCTAAGGATCTTTTGCAGGCTGGCGAGACCAACAGTTCAGCCGGTCGTGCGACTATGCTTGTGACAGTCCTACTCGATACTCACCGTATGCATCACTGGCTCGCTTTAGAACCAGGCTAACCCGGTCTACTCTCTCTCGCTATCCCTAGCCACGTACATAAAGGACTCAAGCTCCATCGTCTCCCCAGACAGTTCCACCCAAGGGGAACACTTCTCTACGCACATAGGGTTCTCTATAAACGTCGCTACCAAGGCTAACACAAGAACAACACACGCAGAGGTTTCTCCTCTAGGGTCCCTAGCATAGAGACGTCGCCCCATATGAACGAGCTTGAAGGAAGGCAGGGATTCGAACAGAAAAGCTTAATTCATTTCCACAGAGCAAGCTTACATACGGCTTTCTCTTTTGGAAAACCCCAAGCACTTAGCACAAACCTTAGAGATTACCTTACAAGCGCAGGATGATCACGGGAACCTCCTTTATTCTCTAATTTACAAAGGTGGAGTGATACAACGGTAGTGGGTGATTACTACTAATAATGGATTGATTCTCAGAGTGCTTCTGAGATCATATGTTCATGGTGTATGTGTGTGGGTGGAGAGTTGGTGGAGTGGGTGGTGGATGAGAGTGTGTCTTCGGTGTCTGGTGGTTTGCTCCGATGCTGAATTCCGATCTTGGGTTATTCGATGATGAATGAATGCGCCCGACGTCCCGTTTTATAGCACGAAGGAAGCGTCCTTCATTCTTATCATCTGATGGAGCGAGCCTTATCGTCAGAAGGAGCCTTTGAGGCGAAGTCTTTAATTATCCCTTCTTACTGTTGCCTGGATAGCTGGACGGAGAATAATTGTCCTAGCTACAGTAGAGTGATTGTATATTCCTTTTGCGCTGTCCTCCATAGCGCATGGATAGTATCCTTCTGGATATTCTTTAGTATGGTCTTCCACGCCCGAATAATTGATGTTGCAAACATCAAATCAAGGATAGGCATGCGGTATTATCTCCATGGCATATAATATTATTTTATAGTAATATTCAATAGGCATGCGATATTATCTCCATGGCATGTAATATTATTATCTCTTCCCTGGGCCAAATTGTTGATAAAACCTTATCAACATAAGGAGTATATTTCTTGTATAAATATATTAATATTGAATTGAGTCTATATTGGCTCTTCAATATTTTCTTCGTTGTCCACTTCTTCAGGTTGCCATATTTCATACCAGGACAACAATTCACGATATTCTTTTCATCATATTGAGATCTAATATTCTGGTCTTTGTCCATGACCACGAATGTCCAATATCTCATCATTATTTTCATCATAGTCTGATATCTGTATATTTATTTTTTACTCATAATCTTTCTTAATATTTACTTCGTAGTCTTTCATCATAGTTTCAAAATTTTCATCTATTTCACCTTTTATTTCTTGTATGATTTCTTCCTTTATGTCTTTCTTCCATTGGAGAGTTATTGACTCTAATTTTTCCATCATCTTAGTATTAATGTATTCATCATTCCATGGATCTATATCTTTTTTTACCGCCTCTTTATATGTATGCAGTCTAGAAGATCCTTCTTCTCTTATATTTGGCCCTGTCCATATTGGTTTTATTTCATTGGCCTTTCTATATTTCTGGATATAGTCTTTGGCTGCTAGCTCTAAATAATAGTTTATTTCCAGAATAGTTCTTGCATATGAAAGAGCTTGATCAATATCTAAATATTTTTTTCAAGACACTCCTCCATCTTTTTCTTTTTCTATTTGCTGAGCTATAACTTCTTCAAATGATATATAAATTCTGAGTGTTTTCCCCTATATATAACATATATGGGTTTCTTCTCCATATTGCCAGATGGCTCTTTTGGTTGTATTTTCTCATTAATCATATGAAAATATTCAGCCAGACTATTTAATATTGCTAGCATATAACCTTTATCTTATCTTTTATTATTATATTGGAACCAGAAATTATCTAGAATGCATTCTTGTATATCATCTAGAACAATATGGTCTCGAGGCTTGAATTTATAAGTATTTGGTGGGAAAATTCTTAGCTTATTATCAGTTCTAAAACTGAAACATTCACCTCCAATAGGGCTTGTTCCTCTCTTCATTCCTACAAAATAGAAGATCGTGAAAATATATCAGGCAATGTATTATCTTTGTCTTTTATATGCTCAAATATTACTTTATAACCATTTCTTGTAATAATATCTTCAAATAAAACCCATCGCCTTGTTGAACTTTTCTTACTATTGATTTTATTGTAGTATCTACATATAGCTTCACAGTCTGTTCTAACTATGAACTCTTTAAATCCTAGATATAATCTAAAATCATTTATTGCATTAATAACAGCTAAAATCTCCCTATCTGTATTATTTATTGCTTTTAGCTTATATTTTTCTGAAGCATACCTACATATTTGTTCTTCTAAGTTTGAAGAGTACTTGTGTGGTTTTTGCTTTAATATTGCACCACATCCTAAGTTAGATGCATCTGTCTCTATAATGAAATAATTATCATCTAAAGGTAACTATAGAGGTTTTAAATCTTTGACTTTTTCTTTAATAGTTCTTACTAACTTTATATCTTCAGAATTAAAATGTTTTTGCCTTTCTTAATTTTGCATACAATGGACCAGCTAACTTAGCTAAATTTTCAATATAATTTCTAGCATAATTGACTATTTCTAAGAATTGCTACAGGGTTTTCTTATCATTCATGACATCTGGAAATTCTAAGATTTTCATTGCAATATGATCTTGTAAATAAATTTTTTCCTCTCCTATTTCATGACCTAAAAAATTTATCTTTTCCTTACATATCTCCATTTTCCTTTTAGACAATATTAACCCATACTATTCTACCTTCCTAAAGAAGGTTTTCAGATGACCTATATGCTCTTTATAGGATTTTGAGAATACTAATAAGTCATCAATATAAACCAATATGAATTCTTAATTTTCATTAAAAATATTTTGCATTTTTCTTTGAAATAAAGCAGGGGCATTTTTTAATCCTAAGGGCATTACTAGCCATTCAAAATGACCTTGAGGACAGGTGAAAGCAGTCCATTCTATTGATTCTTCTGCTATTTTTACTTGCCAAAACCCAGCTTTTAAATCAAATTTTGAGAAATATTTACTGCCTTGTATTCTGTTTATCCATTCTTGCTTATTTGGGATATTATAAGCATCATCTATAGTATTATCATTTAGTCTTTTATAATTAATAACCATTCTTGACTTTCCTCTGGCTATTTCAGCATGATTTCTAACTATAAATGAAGCTGATCTATGAGGACTTCGGCTATCTCTTATAGCTCCTAATTTTAGTAATTTTTCAATATGCATCTTAAATTCTTCTATATCTTTAGGTGTTGCTTCTATAGGACTTGTCTTAATTATATAGTCAGAATTTATTATGTTAATTTTACATAATATACCATTCGTGTCCCAATGCTTCATTGGTATTTCCCCTATTATCTAAATATCTTTTAATCTTGTTACAATTTTATCTATATCTTTTTTAGATTTTATATCTCTATACCAATTTGGTGCTAATGATTGCAAACTGATACATTCTATGCATGAGTTTGCTATATGAAACTCTTCTATACATTCACCTAACTCTTCATCTATATAATTATTAAGGATATTTTCATCAGAACCTTGGAGTTCTAAATTGGTCTTTCCTGAAGTAGAATTTATAGTCTTTCGTACTTCTATTATATATGGAATATTGTCTTAGTAAGGAATAAATATTATTCTTTGCTCATGTATGATAGTTGTTTGTAAAGAGAACTGTAGGAATCTTAATCTTAATATCATATCATGATGTATCATAGATAGATATCTTATTGTAATTTCATCCATTATGTATTTTGTGTTATTTATTTGTACTTTAACATCATAAGCTAGTTGATTATGAACCTTTTTTATCCCAGACATATCAGTAGATATTTCTGCTTTATCTTGATCTATTGTATGAACTATTTCTAGACACTTTACAAAATATTTATCATGTATAATATTTTTTGTACAACTGGTGTCTACTAGCGCTAATATTTTATAAGAGATATTAGGCGTCAATTTTACTTTTACAGGTATTCTTATTCCTATAATTTCTTTAAATGGTAATCTAACTATATATTTGCTACCAAAGTTTATTATAGCTTCTTTTAGTTGTAACGCTTTATTATTATTTTTATTTGCCATTGCTTGATCTTTTAACTCAGTAAGACCTCTATAATTATCTTCTATCTTATTAGCTTCATTGAGTTTTATTTTACTCTTTAGCTCTTCTAATTCTGCTTCTAAGCTATTTATTCTATTCTCTAAATTTCTGACTCTACTTACTAATAATTTATTATCTGATTCTAGTTCTACTTCTTGTCTCTATTTTTGGTTATTGGTTTTTAGACATGAAGCACATGCTTGCTTTAAACATTTAATACATATAAGTCTATTTTCTTGACTGGGGTAAAATATACAAAAAGCACATTTTATATTATACTTACCTCTTCCTTTTATCCAATCATGTTCATAGTCTTCTTGATTCATTAATTTTATTTTTATTTCTTTTGAACTATTAATATCTTCAGATATTATATCTAACCCTTCCATAGCATTATCAAGATTGAGTAACTCTTCATCATCTAAAGAGTCTATAAAATCTTGGTAACTCTGAGCATTATTTTCTTCTTCTTTATAACTTTCTAATAAAAACTTATTATTAATCTCCCATTGCTCTTCTTCACTGATAATGTATTCAATATTATTTGTTTGCACAACTTCTTTATGAGTCTCTTTGTCTTTAGTTTTTTAACTCATCTTCCTATTTCTTTATCACAACAGGTGTTTTGCAATATTTATTCTTTAGTTCTCTCTCTTGATATTATCAAGTCTACATATTTCACGTCTAAAGTAGAGTTCTTTTTCTCTTATAGCAGACCATTTACATATCATAGAAGTTTTATATTCATCATGAATTTTACTTAATTTTTTCTCATAACATTGAATCTGACTATCTAAAGTTTCCATTATAAATAAAGTATTTGACTGATCTTATACTAGCGACTTGTTTAAGCTTGGCAATATAATTAAATCCCTTAAATTCAAAATATAATAACCAGGCTCCGATACCACTGTGTACGGGGGGGCTATAATCTCTGAGAACTCGAACGGATTCGAAATTCAAATTTTAAGATCTTGAGTTACTATTCACAGCTCTATTCAAATTCAAATTCACTATTTAAATTCGCGGATACTATTCAAATTCGGGATATGAACAGTGCACGAGAGCAGCTCAACCACTTTACTATTTGAGACACGAGGCCTCTGCAAGTGTCGCTTTCACGCGCGAATATTTTATGGACGCTGGATGAGTGAACGAGTGATTAGTGAATATAAATATTGATATGTCGCTTTCTCGATTAGTTAAGCTAGTGCTTAGTGAATATGCTTATGCGGATTATTTGTAAGGATCTTTTGTAGGCTCGCGAGACCAACAGTTCAGCCGGTCGTACGACTATGCTTGTGACAGTCCTCCTCGGCACTCACCGTATGCATCACTGACTCGCTTCAGAACCAGGCTAACCTAGTCTACTCCCTCGCTATCCCCAGCCATATACACAAAGGACTCATGCTTTGATACCATTGCGTACGGGGCGGCTATAATCTCTGAGAACTCGAACGGATTCGAAATTTGAATTCTGAGATCTCGAGTTACTATTTATAGTACTATTCAAATTCGTGGCTACTATTCAAATTCGAGATTGAACAGTGCACAAGAGCAGCTCAACCACTTTACTATTTGAGGCACAAGGCCTCTGCAAGTGTCGCTTTTACGCGTGAATATTTTATGGACGCTGGATGAGTGAACGAGTGATTAGTGAATATAAATATTGATATGTCGCTTTCACGATTAGTTAAGCTAGTGCTTAGTGAATATGCTTATGCGGATTATTTCTAAGGATCTTTTGTAGGCTGGTGAGACGAACAGTTCAGCCGGTCGTACGACTATGCTTGTGACAGTCCTACTCGGTACTCACCGTATGCATCACTGGCTTGCTTTAGAACTAGGCTAACCCGGTCTACTCCCTCGCTATCCCCAGCCACGGACACATAGGACTCAGGCTCTATCGTCTCCCTAGGCAGTTCCACCCAAGGGGAACACTTCTCTGTGCACATAGGGTTCTCTACAAACGCTGCTACCAGGGCTAACACGAGAACAACACACGTAGATGTTTCTCTTCTAGGGTCCCTAGCATAGAGACGTCGCCCCATATGAACGAGCTTAAAGAAAGGCAGGGATTCAAATAGGAAAGCTTAATTCATTTCCACAGAGCAAGCTTATATACGGCTTTCCCTTTCAGAAAACCCCAAGCACTTAGCACAAACCTTAGGGATTATCTTATAAGCGCAGGATGATCACGGGGACCTTCTTTATTCTCTAATTTACAAAGGTGAAGTGATACAACGATAGTGGGTGATTACTACTAATGATGGATTGATTCTCAGAGTGCTTCTGAGATCATATGTTCATGGTGTATGTGTGTGGGTAGAGAGTTGGTGGAGTGGGTGGTGGATGAGAGTGTGTCTTCGGTGTCTGGTGGTTCGCTCTGATGCTGAATACCAATCTTGGGTTCTTCGATGATGAATGAATGCGCCCGACGTCCTGCTTTATAGCACAAAGGGTGCGTCCTTCATCCTTATCATCTAAAGGAGCGAGCCTTATCGTCAGAAGGAGCCTTCGAGGCGAAGTCTTCAATTATCCCTTCTTACTATTGCCTAGACAGCTGGACAGAGAATAATTGTCCTGGCTACAGTAGAGTGACTGTATATTCCTTTTGCGTTGTCCTCCATAGCGCACGGATAGTATCCTTCTGGATATTCTTTGGTATGGTCTTCCACGCCAGAATGATTGATGTTGCAAACATCAAATCAAGGATAGGCATGCGTTATTATCTCCATGGCATGTAATATTATTTTATAGTAATATTTAATCATGGCTGTAGTATTATCTCTTCCCCGGGCCAAATTGTTGATAAAACCTTATCAACATAAGAAGTATATTTCTTGTATAAATATATATATCGATTTTGAACTGAGTTTATATTGACTCTTCAATATTTTCTTCGTTGTCCACTTCTTCAGGTTGCCATATTTCATACCAGGACAACAATTCACGATATTCTTTTCGTAATTGACATTCTTTGCCATAACTTGGCTTTATTAGTCTGCCAACTTCTCTCTATATTATACTATATCTTCCATAGTATTCTCTCAAGAATACTTTTATTATTTTATTTTGATACATCATATAATATTCAGGAGCAAATTTGGTATTTCCTTCTAATTATTTTGCTTCACTGAAAATTCTCCAATTATCATGGTTCGTGTCTTTTACGAACAACTCTTCATAATTTTGCCATGAGTCTGAAGTCCATGTAGTAGGAAATTTGTTTGATCCCTTTGTAATATATATATCATGCAATGCTGGTCTTATTGGTTGTGTAAACTTTGGTGGATTAGAACAAAACTTAATTTTGTATCTACCTTGAATGCATGCTAATTTCTTACAAGCTTCTTTGATAGCTATTCCAAGGTCTGATTGGAGTATCTCTTCAAGTGTACCATATATATCATGAACTAATCCATGATCAATAATAGTCTATAAAGATATATCATCTCCAATATTTCTTTGTATAATTCTGAAATATTTTAAATTTATATCAGCCTTCAATATTAAGAATCTTTGATGAGGCTTAACAATTAATTTATCATCAAGATGAAGTAAAGGAAAAGTATTTGCATTCACAATTATTCCTAGATGTCTTTCTTTACCTTGGTATAATTTCATAAAGTATTTTTGTATATTATGAAAGATTTTGTAATGCCTTTCAGTATATTTCTTCCAAATTAGATCTATAATATCATAAGTAAAATATGACAAAGTTTGTTCTGTCTTAAAACTTAATCTAGGTATGAGAAACTCTTGTGGAATATTGTTTAAATATTTGTTTCTTTTTTCCTCTAGAATTACTTCTTTTTCTGGTGGCACTTTATTTTCTTCATATATTATTTTAGCTTCTGAGTTCTTTTTCATATCGCTTTGTTGTTTTAAACATGACATGCATGCTTGTCTTAAGCATAGCCTACATGTTGCTCTTTTTGCTGGATCTTGATAATATATGCAAAATACACATTTTATATTAGGATCACCTTTTTTATGATCCCACTTGTGTTCGTAGTTTATTTGATCTATCATTTCTATTTTTAATCCTGCTAACTCATCAATTAAATCTAACTCTTCATCACTTGATTCTTTTTTTCATCATATTCTATTTCATCTGTCTCTATAATTGAATATATCGATTTATCGTCCATTATATCATCATCACAGACTAAGATATTTTCATTCACACTATCTATTATTTGAACCTTTTCTTGTTCTTCTTGCTTATTGAAATACCTTTTCTTGTCTTTGTTAGGACATGTTTTGCTTAAGTGATCTGGTGAGTTGCAAATAAAGCATCTACATGTACTATCATAATTTTTTCTAGGATTATATCTTCTTACATTTCTCTTATGGAGGAATGGAGCTCTATTGTCTGATCTTCTAAGGAAATAACGTCTCTGTCTTTACATTTCCTTTCTTATAATTCTTAGGATATTTCTTGTTTCTAGATCTCTCTTCTCCATATGTCAATGGTATTTGAACTATTTTATTGCAAAAATTATAGTCTGATTGTTTCATTGATCTTTGGGCTTGTATGTTGGTGCATATTTTTCTTAACTGTTTGAAAACGAATGTTGTAGCCTGAGAGATATTATATTCTTTACCAATAGTTTCCTTTTTATATTTTTCTAATATCATAAAACCTAAAGGCTCTGGTAATTTATTAAAATATTTTTCTACTATACCTTGGTTATAGCCTTGCTTGGCAGTCATAGCATTATACAAATAGTATTGAGAAAATTCCTTTATTCCTTTCCAGCTTGTTAGTGACAATTTTTCTATTTCTTTTAATCTTTCATTTTATAATACAGTAAATCCTAATTTAGGATCTTCACCTATTACAATGCTTGATATAATATTTGCAAAATTATATGGATTACTACCAGCCATTTTTAATTGGGCACAATGGTTAGGGAAAGCTTCTACCCATTGTTCCCATAAAATTTTGACTGATTCACCTAAAAATGTTTCTAAATATGTAATCATATCTTCTACTCTATTTCTAATATTATGCTGATTTTGTATATACTTTTGGACTATCAATCCTTTCCATATGCTAATTATATTTGACCAATCTATAGGATCATGTGCTGCTAAATTTAGTATAGCACCATCACTTTTATAATTCTAGAATTGCACCTTCTTTTCAAATTCTCTTCTTTTTGAACCCATATGCTTATATTGTCCAAGTATATATCTATATGCAGGTTCTTCTTTTTCTGGTGGCCAAGTTCCTGGTTTTCTAGTTGGTCTCTCACTTTCTCCTTCTATCTTTATTTTAGGACCTCGTCTTCTTTTTGATGTACTTGGATCTATTTCCATTGCTTCTATGGCATTATTTTTATGCAACTCATTATTTTCTAAGGGGCTTATGAGAGTTATTGAGTTACTGCATATCTCAATTGTCTCATCATCCTCTTCTTCATAGCTTTCTAATAATACCTTATTATTAATTTCCCATTGCTCATCTTCGCTTATATCATTATCTTCTATGTTATTTATCTTATCCTTGCTATGTTCTAATTCTTTTTGGACTTCCCTTATCCTGTTATCTATTTGTTTTGACACAAAGTCATTTTTCTTTATTAGAATGCTAAATTTCTTAGCATTTAATTCTCTATCTTTCTTGATATTATCAAGTCTACATATTTCTCGTCTAAAGTAGAGTTTCCTTTCTTTATAGCAGCCCATTTGCATATCATGGAGGTTTTATATTCATCATGAATTTTGCTTAGCTTTTGCTTATAATGATTTATTTCATTATCTATATCTAATTTTTCCATAAATTCACATATGCTATGCCTTCTGTTTTCTTCCAATTTTGCCTCTAAACTGGATGCTTCTAAATCATCTAAACTTTGTTCTTTATAATCTACAAACCTAATACTAGTCAACCCTCTATTATTTTCATAGCTTATGTAATCTTTAGGTTGTTTTAAAATTTTTGGCTCTATTAATGAGCTTATATTCCATTCTTCTCCTGCTCTTTCTTCAGAACTTATTTTCAGAGGACTCATAAATTTTATTCCTTTAGATTGCATACTTTCTACAACATTGTTCACATTTACCTTATATCTGGTTCCACTTCTGTTGGTTAACCTTCCTATAAATTCTATGCTTACTAGTAGATTCGTTCCTTTAAAATCTTCATATCCTTTAGTTTGAAATCCAAATGCCATCTTATTTATAAATTCTTTAACTGGCATTATTAAGTCTGGAGCTATATATGTTATCAACATATTTTCATTCATATCTCCTTCTAAAAATCCTAATGCTGCTTTATTTATTGAGTCCCATCTTTTATCTAATAAAGTTATTAGAACATTGGTTCCTAATTTTTTCCTTGTCATTCCTTTAATTCCAATGATATACATTCCCTGATGTATATATTTATACCCTAAATATTTTAAAGCATTCTCAAATTGTTTACTAACAATTCTTAGCATAACTGGTTCTGTTAATACACTTAATTCTACATCTCTGGATATTCTATATAATCCATTTTTATTTTCAAACCATCCCATTTGATATATTTGTTGAGGCCTTATTTTCCTCAAAATATCTTTCTAATATCTTTCAAGATCTCTTTCTAAGTCTATCACTTCTTCTAAGGTTTCAATATCCTCACATCCTCCTTTTAGTTTATCTTTAAAACTTAGACCGAATTTTAAGATCTTAAGTTACTATTCATAGCACTATTCAAATTCAAATTCACTATTCAAATTCGCGGATACTATTCAAATTCGGATTATGAACAGTGCACGAGAGCAGCTCAACCACATTACTATTTAAGGCACGAGGCCTCTGCAAGTGTCGCTTTCACGCGCGAATATTTTATGGACGCTGGATGAGTGAGCGAGTGATTAGTGAATATAAATATTGATATGTCGCTTTCGCGATTAGTTAAGCTAGTGCTTAGTGAATATGCTTATGTGGATTATTTCTAAGGATCTTTTGTAGACTGGCGAGACCAACAGTTCAGCCGGTCGTACGACTATGCTTGTGACAGTCCTACTCGGTACTCACCGTATGCATCACTGGCTCGCTTTAGAACAAGGCTAACCTAGTCTACTCCCTCGCTATCCCCAGCCACGTACACAAAGGACTCAGGCTATATCGTCTCCCCAGGCAGTTCCACCCAAGGGGAACACTTCTCTACACACACAGGGTTCTCTACAAACGCTGCTACTAGGGCTAACATGAGAACAACACATGTAGAGATTTCTCCTCTAGGGTCCCTAGCATAGAGACATCGCCCCATATGAACGAGCTTGAAGGAAGACAGGGATTCAAATAGGAAAGCTTAATTCATTTCCACAGAGCAAGCTTACATACGGCTTTCCCTTTCGGGAAACCCCAAGCACTTAGCATAAACCTTAGGGATTACCTTACAAGCGTAGGATGATCACGGGGACCTCCTTTATTCTCTAATTTACAAAGGTGGAGTGATACAACGGTAGTGGATGATTACTACTAATGATGGATTGATTCTCAGAGTGCTTCTGAGATCATATGTTCATGGTGTATGTGTGTGGGTGGAGAGTTCGTGGAGTGGGTGGTGGATGAGAGTGTGTGTCTTCGGTGTCTGGTGGTTCGCTCCGATGCTGAATGTCGATCTTGGGTTATTCGATGATGAATGAATGCGCCCGGTGTCTCGCTTTATAGCACGAAGGGAGCGTCCTTCATCCTTATCATCTGAAGGAGCGAGCCTTATCGTTAGAAGGAGCCTTCGAGGTGAAGTCTTCAATTATCCCTTCTTACTGTTGCCTAGACAGCTAGACGGAGAATAATTATCCTAGCTACAGTAGAGTGACTGTATATTCCTTTTGCGCTATCCTCCATAGCGCACGGATAGTATCCTTCTGGATATTCTTTGGTATGGTCTTCCACGCCCGAATGATTGATGTATTTATACAAGAAATATACTCCTTATGTTGATAAGGTTTTATCAACAATTTGGCCTGGGGAAGAGATAATACTACAGCCAAGATTGAATATTACTATAAAATAATATTACATGCCATGGAGATAATACCGCATGCCTATCCTTGATTTGATGTTTACAACATCAATCATTCGGGTATGGAAGACCATACCAAAGAATATCCAGAAGGATACTATCCGTGCGCTATGGAGGATAGCGCAAAAGGAATATACAGTCACTCTACTATAGCCAGGACAATTATTCTCCGTCCAGCTGTCCAGGCAACAGTAAGAAGGGATAATTGAAGACTTCGCCTCGAAGGCTCCTTCTGACAATAAGGCTCGCTCCTTCAGATGATAAGGATGAAGGACGCTCCCTTCATGCTATAAAGCGGGACGCTGGGCGCATTCATTCATCATCGAATAACCCAAGATCGGCATTCAGCATCGGAGCAAACCACCAGACACCGAAGACACACTCTCATCCACCACCCACTCCACCAACTCTAGACCCACACACATACACCATGAACATATGATCTCAGAAGCACTCTGAGAATCAATCCATCATTAGTAGTAATCACCCACTACCATTGTATCACTTCACCTTTGTAAATTAGAGAATAAAGGAGGTCCCCATGATCATCCTACGCTTGTAAGGTAATCCCTAAGGTTTGTGCTAAGTGCTTGGGGTTTCCCGAAAGGGAAAGCCGTATGTAAGTTTGCTCTGTGGAAATGAATTAAGCTTTCCTGTTTGAATCCCTGCCTTCCTTCAAGCTCGTTCATATGGGGCACGTCTCTATGCTAGGGACCCTAGAGGAGAAACCTCTGCGTGTGTTGTTCTCGTGTTAGCCCTGGTAGCGGCATTTGTAGAGAACCCTGTGTGCGTAGAGAAGTGTTCCCCTTGGGTGGAACTGCCTGGGAAGACGATAGAGCCTGAGTCCTTTGTGTACGTGGCTGGGGATAGCGAGGGAGTAGATCGGGTTAGCCTGATTCTGAAGCGAGCCAGTGATGCATACGGTGAGTACCGAGTAGGACTGTCACAAGCATAGTCGCACGACCGGCTGAACTATTGGTCTCGCCAGCCTACAAAAGATCCTTAGAAATAATCTGCATAAGCATATTCACTAAGCACTAGCTTAACTAATCGCGAAAGCGACATATCAATATTTATATTCACTAATCACTCGTTCACTCATCCAGCGTCCATAAAATATTCACGCATGAAAGCGACACTTGCAAAGGCCTCGTGCCTCAAATAGTAAAGTGGTTGAGCTGCTCTCATGCACTATTTATATCCCGAATTTGAATAGTATCGAATTTGAATAGTGAATTTGAATTTGAATAGTGCTATGAATAGTAACTCAAGATCTCATAATTTACATTTTGAATCCATTTGAGTTCTCAGAGATTATAGCCCCCCGTACGTAGTGGTATCATATATATATATGGTTTGTATATATACATAAAAAATGGCTTGCCCATCGTGCTGTACTATATAAAACAGTGTTGCAATTGGACGATCGTAGCGGTTTTAGCTGTTTGCCTGTTTCTAAACTAAAAAAAATGAACATAGGGCATGATTGGTTGTCCGAATCGGACCGTCATATGGCCCATTCCGTATCCTTTGGTGCATTCGCTTGTGTTTGGTTGTCCTACTTGCACCTTTCTTTCTTTCTCTTGGACAGATTCCCTCCTCCATCCCGGACAGCGTCGTCTTCTCAATCCCCACTTCCCTCTCGGTGTAGGCTCGCTCGGTGCATGGCGGGAACCTTTTGTGGAGAGTGCAGGAGATGAGGCCATTCGGGCGATAAAGCGTACGCGTTGGTCACGGCTAGGGTTACCGCCCTCACTCTTCGCCTCTCCTTCCACCATTGCTCCGGTGCAAACTCCCCTCTAGCTCCCCCTCGACCTCGGTAGCCCTACCAAGGCGACCATCGCCGGTAGATTTCTCTCGGTCCTCCAGCGCTTCGACGGTATATGCCACATGCGCTCTTCCTCTCCTCCTTCTTCAGTATCGATTTTGTTGAATTGTTGGTGGATTTTGCTTGAAATGCCAAGAGATTAGGGTTCTTGGTTTGACATCCTTAGATCTGTTTGATGCTATACCTGATTTACCTATTCCTAGCTCAGATCTGTACATGATGCTTCATATTTGGTTTATACCTCAAGTTTTGTGTAGACCTTTTACATGCTGATGCCTATTTTGTTATACACACTGAGCAAAGTGCCTAGAGGTCAGTGATGTTGATTGTGTAATAGTATACGCTAGAGGAGCACCCTTTGGTGTGGCAGCCGCGTCTTTCATAGTTCATTTTGTCTGATTTTTTGCTTGCTAAGCAGTACACACCCATGTTGCATGCTACCCTTCTAATGTTGCCCTCCATCCTGTTGGTAGACATGGCCTTTGAAGCTAGGCGTAGGGTTGCCGCTGCTATGGTTGTTGTAGTGGCTGCTTGGTTTTCATGTGGTTTAGGAGGAGAGTTGAAGATTCATACTCAGTCACCTATGGTCCCTTGGCTGAGAGGGACAAATAGAGGATGAACAACCTTAGATACATCTATGAATATGATGATGGGCACTGTGTCAACCTTCTTAGAATGAAGAGGGCCCCTTTTTCCAACTTTGTGACCTTTTTCGTAGTAGAGAGCTTGTCACTGACAGCATACATGCATCTATTGAAGAACAAGTAGCCATGTTCTTGCATGTTGTTGGTCATAATGTGAGGTTTAGGGTGGTTGACCTCACCTTTAGGAGGTCCACAGAGACAATTAGTAGGTTCTTTTAGAAGGTGTTATATACGGCAGAAGAGCTGAGGAATGATTTGATTATCCCTCCTGCTACCAATGTCCATCCTAGGATCCTTGGGAGCAGAAGGTGGTACCCCTATTTTAAGGTTGGTATCCATAACTTGTCATACGTAGGTCTCATTCATTATCAGTTTAGTGTCAATGTTCACTTGCACTTATGCTTTGTTGATTTAGGACTGCATAGAAGCAATTGATGGTACTCATGTCTTAGCTAGAGTGCTTGTGAAGATGCAAGCTGCCTTTAGAGGTAGGAAGCACACCATCACACAAAATGTGTTGGCAGCCATGGACTTTGACCTCAGATTCACCTATGTGCTTACTGGTTGGAAGGGATATGCACATGATGCTCTTATCTTGTCTGATGCTCTTGAAAGAGCTAATGGCCTTAGAGTGCCACCAGGTATCATCCAAACCACAAAAAATCATTGACACTTTGCTTAAACCTAAATGAAACTACTAAAACATATCCCTATCTACTAATTTCTAGGCAAATTTTATCTTGTTGATGTTGGCTATGCAGTGAGGCCTGGTTTCTTGCCACCATTTCATGCCACAAGGTACCATTTGAGGGAGTTTGGTTCAAACTGACCTCAAAATCAAAGAGAGCTTTTTAATCTAAGACATTCGTCTCTTAGAGAAACAGTTGAGAAGGCTTTTGGGGCTCTAAAGAATAGATTCAGGATATTGGACAATAAGCCTTTCCACCCATAAAAGACCCAAGTTAAGCTTGTTCTTGCCTGTTGTATTCTTCACAATTGGATCCTCAGGCATAGGCAGGATGAGCGTGTGCCTGCTAAATCCACATGGACTCATAACATCAATGACAATGCTGAAAGGATCAAGATGCCCAAGAGGGAGGGTGAATTGGGCTAATTCTAAATTTTCTTTCAATAATTAAATCATACGGTTAGCCCAATTACCCCCTTGTGCCTAAAAAAGTGTTTCTATTAATCTAACACACAAAAGACTTGTAACCTATGTTACAAACTTACTCTAGCATGGCAATTCTATGGATGTAAAAACAAGTATTGAATTGCTCAAAGTAAATGCTCAAAGTAAATAGAGAGAGAGGAACGAGGCGATATTTTGCCGAGGTATCGGAGAGTCGCCACTCCCCGCTAGTCCTCGTTGGAGCACCCGCACAAGGGTGTAGCTCCCCCTTGATCCATGCAAGGATCAAGTGCTCTCTATGGGTTGATTCTTTGACACTCCATCGCAGTGAATCACCCACAACCACTCACAACTTGAGTTGGGTCACCCACAAGCTCCACTGGGTGATCACCAAGCTCCCAATCACCATTAAGCCATCTAGGTGATGGCGATCACTAAGAGTAACAAGCACAAACTCTCACTTGACCACGCGAAGCCTAATGAGAACGGTGGATGCACACTTTGCTACTCTTGATTCACTAATGAGGCTACTCTCTTAGATTCTCAAATCTCAATCACCTCACTAGGACTTTGCTCTTCTTGGCACTCACAAACGTGTTTCTCAACTGTTGGAATGAGCAAAAGTGACTCCACACATGAGTGGAGCTTCTATTTGTAACATGGGCTAAAAAATGAACCGTTGACCGGACGCTCCGGTCATGTTGACCGGACGCTCCGGTCAGTTCAACCCACACACTAGTGATTAAGTGTTGACCGGACACTGGCAGCGTCCGACCATCACTGACCAGACATGTCTGGTCGCATTTAACCCTCACTGGAACCTTACTGTACTCGACCGGACGTTGAACCCCCAGGGTCCGGTCAGTACTGACCGGACGCATCCAGTCGCAGATTTTCTCTTCTAGAACCTTACTGGAGTCGACCGGACGCTGGCCCACAGCATCCGGTCACTCGACCACTTGGTGTATGGTCACGCTAGACGCAATCTCCTTGATCAAATGAACTGACCGGACCCTGCAGCCAGCGTCCGGTCCGACCGGAGCTAGTGTCCGGTCAGCATTTGACCCTCCATTCACTTCCAACTCTCAATCATATGTGAATGAAGTTTGCTCCATAGGATCATAGGGTTATTGTGGAGCTACCTAGTGCTAGTTTTAATAAGTGGGCACCACACCTAACTCACTAGACTTATCTAGGTCAAGCTACCCGTCCATACCCCCCTTAATAGTGCGGCCAAAGAAAAAAACAAAGTCCTAAACTACTCTAAGTGTCTCTCCAACTCCAATCGACACTTAGAACTAGTCATCCTTAACCTTGTTGTCCATCCTTTGAAAACCGAAACGATTTTCATCGTAGGGGCATGACCACCTTGATTGCCCAATTGATCTCCATTACCATGACCTAACTTAATTGCCTCTGCAAAACACACGTTAGTCATAGTAATCTTATATTATCATTAATCACTGAAACCCAACAAAGGGCCTAGATGCTTTCAATCTCCCCCTTTTTTGTGATTGATGACAATACCACCTTGAGTATATGAAAGAGTGAGGTTTTTTGACATGCTTAGTTCATATAAGCTTTTGTTAATAAGAACAAAGTAGTTAGGCAAGCTTATATGACCCAAGCCAACATGATGTACTCAAAAGATATGAAATAAGCATGAGTACAAGTGGTGAAGCTCATTTGCATCGGAGTAAAGCGCGGAAGCAAAAGCAAATGAGCATAACACAAGTGATATGACATATAAAGGAGTTCAAAGTAGAGAGCACACATGTCATATATCACAATCATGTAGATATCCCTATCACATAGATATAATAGTATGCATGAAAGTAAACACACGAATGCATAGAAGTAATAGTATATCACACAAATAAAACTCCAAGTGTATATAATAGACTAATAGCTAACTAGGCTCCCCCTAAAAGTCGCTCCCCCTGAGTCTACATACTTGAACCCTCTCCCCCTTTGGCGTCAAACACCAAAACCTAAGGGTCGGTTGGCGGGGCTGCAGCGGATGAGCCGGGCACTGAGGTACGAGGAGCAAGATGGAACTGGGCGCCATCATCATCTGATCCTGAGCTCTATACTGACTGACCCTCTATGGCTGGAAGCGTCGCTGAAGCGATCTGGGTCTAAGCTGGGGCAGGTGCTGCCTGTGATGCTGCTGGTATGTTTGTCGTAGGATCTGAAGATGCGATGGAAGAAGGGAGCCTCTAAGTAGTCATGGCGATGGGAGTTGCTATAGAAGGACCTGGGGCATGCATATGTGGTGGTGTAGGCATCCCTGTCAACTCACTAAAAGATGTTCTAAGACTCCTAGAGTGACGTGTCAAGCACAAATAGCGATGGTGACTGATCCGGTGTGAAGCCCGTCTAAAGTGGTGTGAACTACGGGGCTACCACTGGTGAGGATAACCACTAGGACACTTGTACTATAGGAGAAGCAAATAGAGCTAGAGGCTATCCCTGACTCTAAAGCCCACTGGGTTGTACTGCTGGAGTCATCATAATGGTAGTAGGCTGACCAATCTAGGGCAAAGGCTGTGGCTATAGGGCCCCAATGGCTATCACTACATGCTCCATGAATCCCAAAAGCTGCTGTTGCATGAGTAACTGCTGCTGATGCATCTGCTGCTACTGCTGGAGGACCTGCTGCTATCGCTGGAACTCATCCTAACGAGCCTGAAACTGTGCAAAGTTGGTAGCAGTCTCCTGAGCCTATCTAGCCTGATCCTGCTACATCTGCTCAAGGATAGCAATCAAAGCGGGGTTCGTCTACGGTGCAGGTGGAGCAGAGCTAGAACTGCCTACCTCTGCATCATGTCTATGTGGAGGCATCTGAGGAGTAGGTAGGTAGTCGTCATCCGAGCTGTCACTAGACTCTCTCACCTCCTATTATGCCTTAAGCTGCTCCTCCTCAGTAGCTGCTATGCCTCTAATGATCTCATCCTGCTGAGCTACAGACTCTGGTATATCTAGACAATGGTGAGGCTGACTGGGTGCCTATGGCGTGCTATGCCTGATCCTCTATGCCATGTTATAAGAAGGAAACTTGGTGGTGGCACCTCTGTACTCTGCAATCATCTTCGGTGACCTAACTATCACTGCCTTGAGGATAATGAAAGTGATCCAGTGAGCATAGGGTAGCTGCCTACGACCCTTGAAGCCCTCAGCTATCGTGTCCTCCATCTCAGACAGAAGAAGATCCCAAACATCAAACACTGTCTGCTGCATCAGGGCATTGAGAAGCCATAGCTGGATACGTGTCAGGCCCTCCCTATATCCCATCCTTGGAAGTAGTGTCCTCCTCATAATAACCTCTAGAACTCGAGCAGTCGGAGTAAGATCACTGGGGTTCCTGCGTGAGCCCTCGCCAAAAGGCTCCTTGAAGCAGTGTCGCACAAGATCTATAGGGGGCACCAAACCACCATGAGGACACCTGGAAGGCTCTATCTGTCTATAACAGACCTCATGTAACCTGACTGGCTGCTCCTGTAGCCTTAGTATCTCCCTGACCCTCTAACTTGTCAGTCTATAATCTCTGCCTCGAAATGCAAAGTGAATAAAGTTATGGTGCAGGTTAACAAAGAGAGAAGCATAGAACAAACGAACCCACGATGGTACATATAGTCCTGTCCATCCAATCAAATCAGTCAGCCCCGATAGATATGCAAGGTAGGGGTGAATATGCTCTTCAGCTACTGCTGCTATAGCCTCAATGCTGCAGACTCTCTAAGATCTGAAGACTGCTCCACTGTTTAGATATGCATTGTAGAAATCTTCCTAGAGCGATGTGTAGAATCCCTCAGATGCTCTCTCATCCCTCCTCAGAGGAAACCATACATCAAACTCTACAAACCTCAGCTGCTGAACCTGCTTGGCCGTGGTGGCCCTCAAGTCAAGGTGGGTCACTAGAGGCAGACCCTATGGTTGAGGCGGTGGACGAGAACCCCTGAGCTGAGTAACTGATCTCAGTGAAACTAGGACACGAGTACGACCAGAGCGGCGTTACTATGGCTGTGGTTCCAGCTCTATCTCCTTGGCCTACTGGACTTGCTCACCCTCCTGAGACTGCTGTGACGGCTATCCCTCCTATGTCTCCTAAGCTAGCTAAGGCTCCTGAGTCTGCTGTGCCACCTGCTGTGACTCCCCATATGGCTAACTCTCATCAATAGCATGATGCCTTCCTACAATCATGACAGTCCCTGGTGCACCACCATGAAGGCGCTTAACTAGCTTGATTCTAGCCCTTGCTTCTGGTGAAAGCGGCTGATCTGCAATGACAACTCCACTGTGGGCACCTCCTCTTTCGGCACGCTCTGTGGCCTCTGCAACTGCTGCTGCTCTCGCTGTCTCTACATCAGGGTACTTGCGCTTCTTTGATGCAACCTTCTTCATCGCCTTGCCTTTAGGACCTATAGGCAGGCAAGGTAGAGGCCTCTGATCATCATCTCCTGGACCACCACCAACATTCTTGGTGCGAGCCATCTGATCTGACTAGAATCACTACCGCTGATAAGATCAACTGTCCACTAACACTTTCGAGGCTTGGCCTCGATCCTTACTCGCAAGCTTGGCTCTGAGTTAACTGTCAACTACAACTGACACCTTAATGACACCGACTCGCTGCATGATGGAATAGATAGATATAGGAATAAATATGATATTTCTAATAGATGCAAAACCCTAAGAGAGCAAGCAATGTAGGTACGAAATTGAAGCGACTGACTTGCTACCTAATGAACCGATGATCCGAGAAGAGAAGAGACATCACATAGGGGAACCTTCAGAATAGGCTAGGGTTAGGGTGGAGCAGTGAATTGATAGCCCTGGATGCAATTGAAGTCTAAGCTTTGAAACTGATCTAAATCAAGAGCAAAGCAAGGTGAGTGCTAGGGCATGGCCTTACCGGCGCTGTATGAGGATAGCACTACGGCTGTGAATCTCGACACTATGGACTGACGGTGGTGCAAGGGCACCAGAGCTTGGCTCGGTGGCGCTGTGGTGGAACGGCGGTTGTGGAGTCACGTAGAAGGATCTAGGGAGCGCTGTGGTGGTGAGCTTGAGCTACAGCGAGAGGTAGGGCATGATGACACAGTGAGGCTAGGGCGACGGTGCTCGCGTGGAGGATCTGCGACGACGTATGGGCATGGCTGCGGTGGTGAGAGAAGCTACGGTGGCATCGGTGCGGGAGGCTAGCTAGGGCAAGGGCGGATGCAGTGCAAGGTACGGCCGGATTGGTTATAAAGGGGTCCCCATGTGAGTAGAAAAGGAAACAGAGATAAGAATCCTGAAGCCGCATGAAATCTACTGACCGGACGCTCCGGTGGTAGTGATCGAATGCTACCACCCAGCGTTCGGTCGATTCTAGAGAGGTCCAATTCTTCTAGAATCGCTACCGGACGCGTCCGGTGGACACCGACCGGACGTAGCCAGAGTCCAGTCAACTTAGCCTTCATCTTCTTCACACGACCAGACGCTGAGACGTCTTCTGACCGGATGCTAAAAGATAGAGTCCGATCACTCCTTCGCAATGAGTTCACCTCCTATGAACTGACTAGACGCTGGACATCAGAGTCTGGTGCAGCGTCCGGTCACCCTTTTCCAGCAAATCTTCAATGTTCCTACGCACTGCCTATTCCCAATCAAGTCCCAACTCAAATAAGATCCAAATAAACACCAGTTGGGACTGATGTGAGTGACCTCTCTCAAACCCTTAAGTTTTTCAAAATATTTTTCCTTAGGCTATAATTCTTTTTAAGAAAATAGGTGAAAAGAGGTGATTTGAAGACAAACGATAAAACAACATTCATGCATATGCAATACTTGAATGTAAATCTAGTTGCTTGTCAAGTTTGATCCAAGGTTAAGCTTCTTCACACGCTTTTCGACGGTTATCTTAATCATGTTAGACAAGCCCTATATGCAATATAAAGCATTAAACATGCTGTATATTACAATGCAATGCAAGGGACAACACAAGCTTAATTTTTAGTGAAGTTGCTAAAATCGAGCACATTGAGTTCATTCCGCAATCTACAAAATGTTGCCTCATCTAGCGGTTTAGTGAAGATATCTGCCAATTGATCCTCGGTCCTTACACCTTCTAGTGATATATCATTTTTAGCAACATGATCTCTAAGAAAGTGATGACGGATATCTATGTGCTTGGTGCGTGAGTGTTAAACTGGATTATTTACAAGTTTTACCGCACTTTTATTATCGCACAAAAGGGGTACCTTTTCTAGAACTACAGCGTAGTCTAGCAAAGTTTGTTTCATGTATAATATTTGTGCACAACAAGCACCCACGGCAATGTATTCCGCTTCGATGGTGGACAAAGCCACACTATTTTGTTTCTTGGAGGACCAAGACACAAGTGATCTACCAAGCAAATGGCACCCTTCGGATGTGCTTTTTCTATTAACTTTGTAACCGGCATAATCCGAATCGGAATAGCCAACTAATTCAAATATAGCTCCTTTGGGATACCATAGGCCAATGCTTGGTGTGTGCTTAAGATACCTAAGGATTTTTTTACAGCAATTAAATGTGTTTCCTTAGGATTAGCTTGAAATCTAGCACACATACACACACTAAACATGATGTCGGGCCTAGATGTGGTTAAATGTAACAAGCTACCAATCATGGAATGGTAGAGAGTTTGATCAATCGGGTTACCTCCCTCATCTAGGTCGAGATGTCCATTGGTAGGCATTGGTGTCTTGATTGACTTACATTCATCCATCTTGAATCTCTTGAGAAGATCTTTTGTGTATTTCTCTTGAGAGATGAAGATGCCTTCTTTCATTTGCTTGACTTGAAAACCAAGAAAGAATGTAAGCTCACCAATCATTGACATCTCGAACTCCTTTGATATCAATTTACCAAATTCTTTGCATGAGTCTTCATTTGATGATCCAAAGATGATATCATCAACATATACTTGACAAATGAAGATATGCCCATCAAGCTTCTTGGTAAATAGTGTGGTGTCGACCTTCCCAATGATGAAGCCCTTCTCAATGAGGAAGTCCCAAAGGCGCTCATACCAAGCTCTTGGGGCTTGCTTAAGCCCATATAGTGCCTTGGACAACCTATAAACATGATTAGGATATCTAGGGTCTTCAAACCTAGGAGGTTGATCAACATAGACTAGTTCATTAATAAAGCCATTTAAAAATACACTTTTCACATCTATTTGATATAGTTTTATTTCATGATGTGATGCATATGCAAGTAGGATATGGATGCTTCTAATCTTGCAACCGGTGCAAAGGTCTCTCCAAAATTCAAACCTTCAACTTGGGAGAACCCCTTTGCAACTAGTCTTGCCTTGTTCCTCACAACAACACCTTGATCATCTTGCTTGTTGCGAAACACCCACTTTGTTCCAATGACTCTTGCACCTTTTGGTCGCTCTTCAAGAGTCCAAACTTCATTGCGAGTGAAGTTGTTCAACTCTTCATGCATGGCATTGATCCCATCCGGATCTTTAAGAGCTTCTTCTATCTTGGTAGGCTCATAGCAAGAGACAAAAGAGTGATGAGCAATAAATGAAGCAAGTTTTTAAGATTGAGTCATTACACCTTTTGATGGACTCCCTATGATGAGATCTTGTGGATGATCTTGTAGGAGAGGTGTATTTCTTCTATTGACCACTTAAGGAGGAGGTTGTGGAGCATCAACATCTTGTGCTTATACCACCATTTGCTCATGGGAGACATAAGTGTCTTCATTTTCTACTCTCCCATCTTTTTTACCATCTTGTGGTACACTTGATGAAGAGGGTGGATCTATCACTTGTACATCATCTTCATCATCTTTAGGCTTGATGTCTCCAATCAGAATGTTCTTCATAGCCTCCCTCAATGGTTCATCACCTACATCATCAAGATTCTCATATGCTCCTTGGGAGCCATTAGATTCATCAAATTCCACATCATATGTTTCTTCAATCAAGCCAGTGGCATGATTAAATACTCTATATGCCTTGGACTTTGATGAGTAACCAACAAGAAAACCAATATCACAACGTCTTTAGAACTTCCCTAGGTGTTGCCGCTTCTTATAGATGTAGCATTTGCAACCAAACACCCTAAAGAAGGAGACGTCCGTCTTCTTCCCATTGAGCAACACATAAGGTATCTTGCCAAGGAACTTTTAAAGGAATAGACGGTTGGATACATAACATGTGGTATTGATTGCTTCCACCCATAGAGCTTTGGGGGTGTTATACTCATCAAGCATAGTTCTTGCAAGGGTGATTAATGTTCGGTTCTTCCTCTCAACTACACTATTTTGTTGAGGAGTATAAGTTGTGGAGACTTTATGTTTGATTCCAACTTCATCACAATAAGCTTCTATGTTTATGTTGTCAAATTCTTTCCCATTATCACTTCTAATCTTTTTGAGCTTCACTTCAAATTTATTTTGAGCTCTCTTGGCAAACTTCTTGAAGCAAGATACAACTTCAGATTTGTCATGAAGAAAGAATACCCATGTATACCTTGAATAATCATCAACAATCACAAGGCAATAAAGATTTTCTCCCAAACTCTTATATGTTGTTGGTCCAAATAAATCCATGTGAAGGAGTTCTAGCACTCTTATGGTTGACATGAAAGCTTTAGTTGGATGAGTATTTGCAACTTGCTTGTCGGCTTGACATGCACTACAAAGCTTGTCCTTTTCAAACTTCACATCCTTCAACCCTCTCACCAAATCATTCTTCATAAGCTTCTTGAGTGAGCTCATCCTAACATGAGCAAGTCTTCTATGCCATAGCCACCCAAGTATTGTTTTGGTGAATAGGCAAGTCTTTAAATTTGCATCCTCAGAGGTGAAGTCTACTAGATATAAGTTGTTGTATCTAAATCCATTGAATATTACTTGATTATCATCTACCTTGGATACAACAACCTCCTTCTCGGTGAACAAGCATTGGAAGCCAAGATCACACAATTGTCCAACGGATAGCAAGTTGAAGCTCAATGAAGCAACATAAAGCACATTGGAGATGGAATGATCATTTGATATTGTCACTTTGCCCAATCCTTTAACCTTGCCCTTTGAGTTATCTCCAAATGTTATTCTCTCTTGTCCATCTACCTCTTCATCTAGTGAGGTGAACATACGAGGATCACTAGTCATATGTTGAGTGCAACCACTATCAATAACCCAATGACTTCCACCGGTCTTGTAATTCACCTACACATAAGAGATTCAAGCTTTAGGAACCCAAACTTGTTGAGGGCCCTTCACCTTCTTAACAAGTGACGTAGCCACCCAAATCTTCTTAGACTTATTCTTGTTAGGGGGTCCTAAGAACATGACTTTCATCTTTTCACTAGAATCCTTTCTAAGCATGTAGTGAGCATTGAAGGCAAAGGGTCTAGCATGCTTGGGCAAGGGTTGTGGCGGTGGAGTTTGGCACTCATAAGTAAAGTGGCCTTCTTGTCCACACTCAAAACATTTCTTTGGCTTTGGCTTTGGCTTTGATTGTTGTTGTTGAAATTGAGCCTTCTTCTTCTCTACACTTGCCATATATCCAATGCCACTTCTATCCATCTTCATGATGGTGTTCATGGGTAGCTCACTTTAGAGATGCTTGCCTCTTGCAAACTTGCTCAATCCCATCTTGAGATGTTCTTTCTCCATCTTGAGCTTCTTGTTCTCTTCCTTGAGAACATCATTGTTCTTCTCTTCCTTGAGCTTCTTATTCTCTTCTTTGAGCTTCTCATTCTCAAGGATCAACTCTTCATCATGATCAAGAGTTTCTAGCACAATGGTGTTGTAGCTTTTCATCTCTTCAAGATCTTTCATGAGCTTTTCATTTGCATTCTTGAGCTTGACATATTCATCATAGTCATTGCACTCAACCACTTTCTTGCCTTTGCCACTAGATCTTTGCTCAATGCTCTAATCAATTAAATCATCACATGATGTAGCTATATCAATCTTAACAACATGGTTAGTAGCATCATGTGGCTCATTTGGTAAAAATTCTTGAGCAATTATAAGAGTATCATAATTAATCTTTAGGGTTGTATATTCATCTTTTAGCTTATTGTGGCTAGTGATGAGCTCATTGTGCACCCACTCAAGTTTATCATGTTTATCTTTAAGCTCTTTCTTAGAAGATTTGAGCTCCTTGAGTTTGGATGATATAGCATCATTTGCCTCTTTAAGCTCAACATTAGCCTTTTCAAATGTATCGCATTTTGCTAAGAGTGAATCATTTTTAGCATCAAGCTTTTTATTTTTAGCTCTACTCTTTCTAATGATCTTAGTGTATTGTCTTAGTATTTTTATAAGATCATCATATGAAGGTGAATCATCATCATCTCTATCGCTATCATCATCACTAGCTTGCTCATCATCACTACTATCATCATTATTAGTTACCTTGCGTTCACCCTTGGCCATAAGGCATAGGTGTGTAGAGGATGATGCCAATGGTGGCGGTGAAGATGAAAGATCAATAGCAATGGCGGCCACCTTCTCATCTTCACTATCATCATCGGATGATCCACTAGATGAATCAATGTCCGTGTGCCAATCACCGACAATGTAGGCCTTTCCACTCTTCTTTTTCTTGTGGAAGTCCCTCTTTTTGCCATCTCTCTTCTTGTATGGCTTGTTCTTCTTCTTCTCATCTTCATCTTTGTTACTTGAGTCATCTTTCTTGCCCTTGTTCTTGTTCTTGAACTTGTCTTTCTTGGGCTTGGTGCATTGATGTGCTAGATGACCAAGTTCACCATGATTGAAGCAATCCATTTTGGACATTGGCTTTCTTCTAGAGCTTGTGAAGAACTTCTTCTTCTTGCTATCGAACTTGATGCCACTCTTGTTTAGCTTCTTTAGCATTTTAGCGGCTTTCTTCACCATGAGAGCAAGATCTTCATCTTCATCTTCTTCATCACTTGAGCTCTCATACTCAAGTCTTGCTTTGCCCTTATCTTGGCTAGCTTTGAATGCTAAGTCCTTCTCTTTCTTCTTGGTAGAGGATGAGCCATCTTGTGGTGTGATGTGCATGTACATCTCATAAGCATTGATCTTTCCCCAGATTTGTGTCGGTGTAGCGGTGGAAAGATCACCTTGGTGTAGCACGGTCACAATATGCCCATATTTATCAATAGGGAGGACACCCAAGATCTTTCTCACAATGTCGGATGGTGACATTTGAGTAAGTCCAAGTCCATTGACTTCCTCTACAAGAACATTCAAACGTGAATACATCTCATTAGCATATTCTTTGGGAAGTATCTCAAATGAATTTAGCTTTTTAATTACAAGATGATAGCGTTCCTCACGCTCACTCTTGGTTCCCTCATGGAGCGCACAAATGTCCAACCATAGTGCATGGACGTCTTTGTGGTTTCTTACGCGGTTGAACACATCTTTGCAAAGGCCTCTAAAGATAGTGTTTCGAGCCTTTGCATTTCACTTTTCATAATTAACCTCATCGCCTTGTAAGTGTGTAGCATCCTGAGGTTTTGGAAAGCCTTGTGAGGCGGCTCTAAGTATACCAACGTCTAGAGCTTCTAAGTACGCCTCCATACGGATTTTCCAATATGGAAAGTCATCTCCCTCAAAGATAGGAGGAGGTCCATCCTCGTGAGACATCTTGCTCTAAGCGATTAAGCTTAAAAATGTGAGCACAAGGCTCTAATACCAATTGAAAGGATCAAGATGCCCAAGAGGGGGGTGAATTGGGCTAATTCTAAATTTTCTTGCAATAATTAAATCCTACGGTTAGCCCAATTAACCCCTTATACCTAAAAAGTATTTTTATTAACCTAACGTACAAAGGACTTGTAACCTATGTTCCAAACTTACTCTAGCTTGGTAATTCTATGGATGTAAAAACAAGTATTGAAATGCTCAAACTAAATGCTCAAAGTAAATAGAGAGAGAGGAATGAGGCGATGTTTTGCTAAGGTATCGGAGAGTCGCCACTCCCCACTAGTCCTCGTTGGAGCACCCGCGCAAGGGTGTAGCTCCCCCTTGATCCACGCAAGGATCAAGTGCTCTCTATGGGTTAATTCTTTGACACTCCGTCGCGGTGAATCACCCACAACCGCTCACAACTTGAGTTGGGTCACCCACAAGCTCCGCCGAGTGATCACCAAGCTCTCAATCACCACCAAGCCATCTAGGTGATGGCGATCACCAAGAGTAACAAGCACGAACTCTCACTTGACCACACAAAGCCTAATGAGAATAGTGGATGCACACTTTGCTACTCTTGATTCACTAATGAGGCTACTCTCTTAGATTCTCAAATCTCAATCACCTCACTAGGACCTTGCTCTTCTTGGCACTCACAAACGTGTTTCTCAGCTATTGGAATGAGCAAAAGTGACTCCACACACGAGTGGAGCTTCTATTTATAACATGGGCTAAAAAACGAATAGTTATGTGCCTCTGTGGGGTGACTGGACGCTCTTATCAGTTCAACCCGTACACTAGTGATTAAGTGTTGACCGGACGCTGGCAGCGTCTGACCATCACTGACTGGATGTGTCCGGTCGCATTTAACCCTCACTGGAACCTTACTGTACTCGACCAGATGCTGAACCCCCAGGGTCCGGTCAGTACTGACCGGACGCGTCCGGTCATAGATTTTCTCTTCTAGAACCTTACTGGAGTCGATCGGACGCTGGCCCACAGCGTTCGATCACGCCAGACGCAATCTCCTTGATCAAATGAACTGACTGGACCCTGCAGCCAGCGTCCGGTCCGATCGGAGCCAGCATTCGGTCCGACCGGAGCCAGCGTCCGGTCAGCATTTGACCCTCCATTCACTTCCAACTCTCGATCATATGTGAATGAAGTTTGCTCCATAGGATCATAGGGCTATTGTGGAGCTATCTAGTGCTAGTTTTAACAAGTGTGCACCACACCTAACTCACTAGACTCATCTAGGTCAAGCTACCCGTCCATACCCCCCTTAATAGTATGGCTAAAGGAAAAAAAACAAAGTCATAAACTACTCTAAGTGTCTCTCCAACTCCAATCGACACTTAGAACTAGTCATCCTTAACCTTATCGTCCATCCTTTAAAAACCGAAATGATTTCCATCGTAGGGGCATGACCACCTTGATTGCCCAATTGATCTCTATTACCATGACCTAACTTAATTGCCTCTACAAAACACACATTAGTCATAGTAATCTTGTATTGTTATTAATCATCAAAACCCAACAAGGGGCCTAGATGCTTTCAAATGCCTCACAACCAAATCATGTCCCTGACAATGGTACCTGGACACAACAGAGGGAGGCATGGCTGCATAGATATGGGAAAACAGGGAAAATTCTAGGGTGTAGTGGCATGGTATGTGTACTGTTTAGTAGCATTGATGGAACTTGTATTTTAACTAAGACCTATGGCACTTTGTAATGATGTAGTACCTATTTCTTTTCTGCCTATTTGATCTGTTGAGCTTGTATTTCATATCATGCAATTTATTTTCCTTACATACTGGTTTGTTCAATGTTATGCTGGTTGTGGATAGAAAATGGACAATATGCCTAACCAGGTTGTTAACATTGGTGGTGAGGACAATGTGGTGGAATAGGGTGGGGTAGTTGCTGCTGCTGATGGCAATCCAGCAGCCCCTCAGCCCAATGGCCCTATGCATTAGACTCCTATCCAATTTGGGTTCATGCTAAGGAGGTTCCATGATTTGGTGGGGCAGGGGGTCCAAACTGAGAAAGGGTTCAAAGAGGTACATGTTAGGCAGGTTGCACTCATGGTCTCTGAGTTTGTTGGGGTCAATGTGAGCACCCAGCAGATTTACAATCACCTGAGAAAGTGGAGGCAAAGGTGGGTTAAGATTGTTAGGCTCAAGAATTTGAGTGGTGCTCTGTGGGATAAGGACCACCATATGATAGTACTTGATGATGAACACCTGCTTGGCCACACCAATGTTAGAAACTATTTGGATAACACCTCAGCTATCCCTTTTCTTTTGCTCCCCTATGTCTAATAGTTATATTTGTTTCACTAACTAGGACCATCCTGCTGACGCTAAGTTTTTGAACACACCAATAGAGAACTATGTTCAGATGGAGGCCATCTTTGGTGGTAACCAGGCCACAGGCATGTATGCAATGGGCTCAAATGAGCCTCTAGGTACTCCAACTGACATTGGCCAAGGTGATATTGATGCCGTTGAGGACATCACTGACTTAGGTGGCACAGAGGTTGATTCTAGAGAGGGAACTCCTTTTGGTATGGAAGGCTCTAAGGGTTCTAATGCCAAGAGCCAGGAGGAAAGGGGTGGCAAGAGAAGGAAGCTTGCCCAAGAGGAAATAGACCTCATGAATAGAATGATCAAGGTTGTGGAGTCTGTAGGAGATGCCCTCAAGACTCCACAGCATAATGAGGTGCATCAGGACCTTTATGGCTGTGTTATGAACTGCCCTAGGTACTCACAGGAAGCACTCATGTTTGCCCAGTTTACCTGCTGAAGAACAAGGCTGAGGGACTTTGCTTTGTTTAGACAATAGAGGCTCATAGGATCCTATGGCTTAGGACCTACCTGAGCACAATCTACTTTGCTTAGATGCATATGAGTTGGCCTCTCCACTTTTGCATATAGCCATGATAACTGTCTTATGCTATAGGAAGTATTTTGAGGTGTAGCACTAACCTCATCTGATGCTACAAAGAATCATTTGCCGCCTGACCAAGGCTGCACCTAGTTTTGTATAGCATAGGAGGCATGGTGATGGATGTGAGGTTGTATTGATCTATGTGGTGTAGACATTAATAGCGAGTGATTGATTGTCACTTAGTTGATATGAGCCCTAAAATACCTTGGATTGTCACTTAGTTGATCTGAGCCCTAAAATACCTTGGATTGTCACTTAGTTGATCTGAGACATTTCAGATGCTATTATTATTCTTGTTATTCTTATTGTTGGAGTTCCTATTTGGCAGATGATGCAAACTATATCAATCTGAGGTGGTTGTGGGTATTCTTTCTGTTGCTGCTTTATTGTCTTCTTGTGTTTTCTCATGTCTATCATCAAACCATGTGATACGTCCATTCCCAAGCAGCTGTTGTTGGCATGCCTACCAGATGGCTAGGATGGACGTGTCCTACACTTCCATGGCAGCCATGAATTTGCCTCAGCAATTTGTGTTCTTATTTGCCACCTAGGATGATTGCAGTTAGCTTACAAGATGATCATAATTTAGTTTGTAGTTAGCTGAGGCCTGCATTTTTTTGTGCCTATGATGTCAACCATTTTTTTTGACTGAGGCTGATATAATTGTGAGATCCTTTTTATGCCTATGAAGATAACAATGTCAGTTTGAGTAATGGATTATGCACATTGATGACCTTGAACTTGTTAGGTACTGGAGCATTGTTTCTTCTATCTTCTACTTATGCTTCTTATGGCTGTCATCAAACCATGTGAGACATCCTAGCCCAAGCAACAGCTGGGTAGTTGTGATGATCTGATGGCTAGGTTGGATGTCTCTCATGGTTTCATGCCTGTCATGATCTTGGTTTTCTACTATATGTTTGAGATTTGTTGCTGTCTATGTTTCTTATGCTCCAAGTTCAAGGTCAAATGAAAAGACAATTAAATCTGAGGCAAATCCATTGAACTAACATTCATTTTATCAACATCTTATACTTGCTTTTATGTGTTTTAAGGGGCACATGGCTTGGTATGTTGTGTACCATGGCATAATTCCTGGGGTATATGCAACCTGGGCTAGATGCAATGCCCAGGTAACTGGTTTTCAAAAAACAACAGTTACATGAGCTTCCCTAACAAAGAAGAGGCGGAAGCATCATACTTGGAGTTCATGGGTTATGAAGATGACAAAGTTTTTGTCAATCCTCTACCAAAGGTGGTCAGGAACAAACCGATGTTATTTGTTGTGGCTATGGTGCAGTCTTTTTTCTTGCTGGTGCTCCTGTGGTTCATTCTTGCTCGTTGCTACAACTGCCTGTGATGCTCAAAATGACATGGCTTGGTATGTTGTCTATCAAGGAAAGGAACCTGGGGTCTATGCAAACTGGCCTTCATGCCATGCCCAGGTATCTGGTTTTGCAAACTGTTGCTACAAGTGTTTGTGAAACCTACTTGTAGTGCTTCGGGCAACCAATCAAGCCCTAAACACGTGTAAAGACAATGACCTTGTGAGGAACTATGATTTTTGTTGTTCATGATTTGCTGAGAGTACTATTGTCATGTTTACTTATGTCATTAGAAGCTCCAAGGTCATTGTTAATGTTAAGCTTATTGAACTGAGACAAAGTTATCTCTGTTTTCTTCTATTGTTCTTCATTCTGCATAAGCTGGTGGTAACCACACCAAAATGGTACATGGGTGCTCGCACCTCAGGCCGTGCGCCAACCAAACACAAACGCTACCACCACTTCATACAACAAAACGATCAACGAGGGCAACCAAACAGAATCAATGACATCCAGGACAGCTAAGCTAAACCAAACCATACAAAGGTGGGTGAATACTTCTATGCCGGTTCAGAAGAGCGTGGACAGGGCCACCCTCCCGGACCGTCGACCTCGGAGCAACTAATCACGCCCACAGTGGACGAAGCGCCATGATTAGATAAGCATAGTCTTGCGGCGTGCCGTAATAAATAATCAGGACCAAATAATGATCGCGATATTGGCACATCTAAATAAATGAGTACGTATTCGCCATGATTCTCAACTGGACCAATGCGCATTTCTTCATGGCTCTCTCCCGCTCACGCAGCCGTACATGATCTGATGGCTAGGTTGGATGTCTCTCATGGTTTCATGCCTGTCATGATCTTGGTTTTCTACTATATGTTTGAGATTTGTTGCTGTCTATGTTTCTTATGCTCCAAGTTCAAGGTCAAATGAAAAGACAATTAAATCTGAGGCAAATCCATTGAACTAACATTCATTTTATCAACATCTTATACTTGCTTTTATGTGTTTTTAAGGGGCACATGGCTTGGTATGTTGTGTACCATGGCATAATTCCTGGGGTATATGCAACCTGGGCTAGATGCAATGCCCAGGTAACTGGTTTTCAAAAAACAACAGTTACATGAGCTTCCCTAACAAAGAAGAGGCGGAAGCATCATACTTGGAGTTCATGGGTTGTGAAGATGATAAAGTTTTTGTCAATCCTCCACCAAAGGTGGTCAGGAACAAACCGGTGTTATTTGTTGTGGCTGTGGTGCAGTCTTTTTTCTTGCTGGTGCTCCTGTGGTTCATTCTTGCTCGTTGCTACAACTGCCTGTGATGCTCAAAATGACATGGCTTGGTATGTTGTCTATCAAGGAAAGGAACCTGGGGTCTATGCAAACTGGCCTTCATGCCATGCCCAGGTATCTGGTTTTGCAAACTGCTGCTACAAGTGTTTGTGAAACCTACTTGTAGTGCTTCGGGCAACCAATCAAGCCCTAAACACGTGTAAAGACAATGACCTTGTGAGGAACTATGATTTTTGTTGTTCATGATTTGCTGAGAGTACTATTGTCATGTTTACTTATGTCATTAGAAGCTCCAAGGTCATTGTTAATGTTAAGCTTATTGAACTGAGACAAAGTTATCTCTGTTTTCTTCTATTGTTCTTCATTCTGCATAAGCTGGTGGTAACCACACCAAAATGGTACATGGGTGCTCGCACCTCAGGCCGTGCGCCAACCAAACACAAACGCTACCACCACTTCATACAACAAAACGATCAACGAGGGCAACCAAACAGAATCAATGACATCCAGGACAGCTAAGCTAAACCAAACCATACAAAGGTGGGTGAATACTTCTATGCCGGTTCAGAAGAGCGTGGACAGGGCCACCCTCCCGGACCGCCGACCTCGGAGCAACTAATCACGCCCACAGTGGACGAAGCGCCATGATTAGATAAGCATAGTCTTGCGGCGTGCCGTAATAAATAATCAGGACCAAATAATGATCGCGATATTGGCACATCTAAATAAATGAGTACGTATTCGCCATGATTCTCAACTGGACCAATGCGCATTTCTTCATGGCTCTCTCCCGCTCACGCAGCCGTACATGCACTCATCAGCGATCTGTAATCCGGCAGCGTTGAGCTCTACAAGCAAGAAAGCAAGCACCACCACCTATAGCAGGAGCGCTTGCCCACGTGCCCGTGTGGTGCGCTCATGGCTGCTGTCACTTTGCGAGCCTGTGTGCCCAGTGCCGCTATCGCAAGCGGACGCGAGGCGAGGGCGATGGCGAGGGGCAGATTGCATCAGGGAAAGGCTGTCGTGAGGAGGAAGAGGTCTCTGACGCGGCGACAACTCACCACGCCAGGAAAGCGGGGAGGGCCGGGGGCCGACGCGTCTCGGTCGGTCGGATTCCCTGGCGCTGGCGCGCGGCGTCGAAAAAGCAGCCAGAAAACGGGCGCCTAGTCGTTTGCCTTGCCGGATCTGATTCGTGCGCGGATCATCATCGCTAACCCCCTAGGGCTATGGTGCTGCCGTGCGGGTGCTGGATCTCATCCGATTGGAGTTGAAGACGACATGCATGTCAACATGGGCAAACTCTAAAAAGCAAGCAGCACTGTGACGCCCGTGGCCCGTCCCCCCTGAAGATAGTCGCGGACGAGGTTGCATGATCAGTATGGTCGCAACTCACAACATGCGCTTTTTATGTGCAGGGAACCTACTCATTTCACCACCATTTTCTGAATCCTGATGAGAATTTGAGACGTTCTCAGGACTTGTCCGCTCCCTTAATTCAACCAATCTGTAAATGAGCCTCCAATGTTGTGGGATACTACTCCTCTGTCCTAACAAAAAGTATAGTTCCTACTTTTTATTAGACAACTAGGCAGTGTGCCCGTACGTTGCTACGGAACAACTAAACTTTTGTACTAAAAACACATGAATCATACGATAAAATAACAATACTGTGAAATTAAATACCCATGCTAATGCAATGGCGACCTTCGATAATACAAATCAAACATTCAAAAGAAAATATATACATCGGTAACAAAGCGTATAGTGCTCATGCTAACGCCACAACAGCATTTCAGATATGCTTATGAAAACAACCAAACGAAGGCACAAGAGATGAAGGGGCACGGGTGATTAAGGAATTAAAAATAATAACAACCGGCAAGGAATCAAACGTGAGCAAATTATGTCAATTTTTACTGAAAATCAAACATTAGCCGACTATTACTGAAGAAATAGAGTACCAACGCATTCTTTTAGTGGAACTGTGCATTTGAAGGGGATAAAAAGAAGTATCAATCTCATATATGGTCGAGAGATAAAGCTCTAATAAAATAAATCCCACAGCCAAACCAAAATAGAATCAAAGCAATTCAAACATCTGTAAACAGGTACTAACGAGGATTTCAGTACAGATTCCTTGTTGGTTTGGCCAAAAGTCCAGCTTTTAGCCGCCAGATATGCATACAACTTTTAACTCAGATATGCATCCATCTTTGATTATGAAAGCGTACAGTATCTCAAAACACTTTCCAAGAAAAAAAACAGATCATGTGTTCCCCGCCCAAGATGTCGTTCTGGCTTTAATTTCCTTGCTAGGAGGCTTAGAATATAAGGACCAACAGGCAGCAGCAACCAAAGCGCTGCAAAAATGCTAAATCATAATTAACCTGGGGGACTTAAAACTGAGTACATTGCTAATTGTGTGATTGCAAGACCATGGGGAATCATCTAGTGTCCTAGAAAGATTGTTATGAACAGGGAGAGCCTAAGAGTGCCGAGCTGATTGGTGAAGCCCATAGCAAACAACCCTGGCTTCCTTGCCCTGAAGCAGATTGAAGGTGTAAGGAGATCTCTCACACGATTTCAACCACAGCCAAACAAGGTGTTCCTGAACTCCAATGACCTGTTGCGCAACCTCCAGTACCTGAATGTGTCGAGCAAGAAGAAGAAATGATGTCAGCACTTTCTCGTCTTGTTCTGAGTTACAGGGGAAGAGCCACAATCCTACCAGTGCAAGTTAATAACTGCAAGGGTGTATAGAACAAGCAGAAAACTGTCACTTCCATATCTTGAGCAATAATTCAAAAAAATACTCATGCAAGATATAACAACAAACAATTGAACCTGTTACATTATTGAAGTCATCAAACATCGAAAGACAAACAGGTTTAACTGATCCAACTTCTTATTTTTCCAAATTATCATCTAAAGCATTCTGGTTGTTGGAAATTTCTAAAAACAAAATACCATCGTACGGCCGTCGAACAGGGTGGGCTGGCAGAGGCACGCGTATATTAAGAAAAGCACAAATGTTCGGACCAAAGACCTGCATGGAGAGATAGAGGGATCAGTTTCTCGACTGAAACCAGGTGAAAGCATCATTTTTTTTCAAAACACAAGAAAACAAACTCTGGGCTCTCTTTCATGATCCCGTAATCTTGAGCAGCTTTGATCGACCTTTCGTATGTTTGCTTTATTGCATCCCTCTTCAATCCAACAGAAAAAAGAGAGAAATCAGAAGGCATCACAACTGGGAAGCAGAAGGGGGAAATGACAATGGCAGCAGTCAGGAGCATCTGGGTTTACTTGAATTTTATTCTCAAAATCCCCCACCGACAACTGCATCAAATTGAACTCTGGATTCAATTCAAGCTCTCCAAGTCTCAAGCTCTATATACATACATACATACATACATACATACACACACACACACATATATAATATATATATATATATATATATATATATATAAGGATTTCATCCTACAAATACTTATCATCAAAGTTGTGTCAAGTCTAGGTGCTCAGTTGAAAAGTGCAGTGATGATAGACATGAAAAATGGTGCTACAAAATTATTCTACTATCATCTGACATGTGAATGGATTTATAGAACTGTACAAATAAAGTCAGTTTCTATAAGAACATACCAAACAATAAATTTAAAAAACGGAACACTCTATGCGGCCACATGGTCAGGAAAACTAGAAAATGTATAGTATATAGCCCATGCTAACACTACGGCGATACCTGGTAATACAAATCAAACAACCAAAAATATTTCAATTTGATAAAAATGGAATGGACATATCTGTTACAAAGGTTACCTGCTATTATTCTTAGCCCCCATGGACTCAAGACACGAATCACAAAACAAAGCAAATTTCCCACTGCGGAGTGTGCAAGATAAAGCAATTAAGCAAGCTGAGCAAGGTATGGATGAGGGGAGGAATAACAAACTTTTGCAGGCTTTGCATCTGAATGTTCTCTTCTGAGGTGCTGAGCCTTTTGCCTTCCGTATTGCTGACCGCAACATGTCTAATGTAGCATTTGTCCATGCCCTCAATACATCATGCAGACTATTTCCATTTTCCAGCAAAAAGTAGTCGGATGGGTGCTTTTTTGTACTCCCAGCATATACCTCAAAGTAGTAAGGTGAAACAACCTGCAACTCATGTTCCATTGGTTCAATCCTCAAAGCTCGGATAAATAGGTGGTGATTTTGGAGAAGAGGAGAAAAGTCACTTTTCGGCCTTTGCATGAAGAGCATGAGCACAGTATGCCGATGGCTTTGATAACTCACCAGAGTACTGCTCGCTGAAATAAGATGAGAAATAGATCCCTGGTCAAAATTACAGTAACCATGATACTGACCACAGAATAAGACATGGAAAATGCAAGTGCATGGTACGATATCTTGGCCTCCAAAACAGCAAATAGAGATCACATCTCACGTTCACCATAATGCGTCATGTTTTTCTTTTTTTTTTGTGCCAAAAAGATAATACAGGTGCAGTAGGCCATGCTCATGTCACAGAGGTACCGAAAAGACAATACAAGTGCACTGTAGGCTCAATTGGGCTCCTGGAAATGAACAGAATGGGAAGAATTAAAAGGGCATGCAATTCCATATCTCATAGATTAATAAATTTGTCAAAAACCCAACTCCATGGTAGTTCCCAGGGATAGATACACTAAACCTAATCTCCCTGCTTATCCTACACAAGAAACAATGCAAAACAACTATTGCAATGGGCGGTGGCTTTCCATTCTTGGCTTATAAGCACACAGATTAAAAGATACGGCCACCATGTTTGAAGTAAAAATGCTATCACGAACAAGAAAACAAATCGGCAAAATTAAACAAGCACCTCCGCAGATGAATCGTCAGGAAATTAATAATTTGCTACGCTTGGAATAATTTCTGGTACTATGTAGTAATAATCTTTTGTTAGCACGCCTCAAATTTTGGAAACGGATTTGAATCCGATAAAGAGAGAAATCGAAAAGATTGGTTCAATGATGAGTAGCACGAACAACACGTACATGCTGGCACACGCACCACGCAGGCACGTACTTGGATGGGCAGCGCGTCCATGTCGGCCCGGAGCGCGACAATGGGTGGGCGGTCGGTGCGAAGCGTGGTGACGACGCTGGTGCGCGTGACCAGGTGGCGGAACCCGACACCCAGGGCGTCCAGCTCGTCGCGGGCGAGGCGCGTGTAGGAGGAGAGCTTCACGTCGAGGTCGCCCTCCAGCTTGCACGCCTCATGCTGCAGCTCCTCCCACTCGGACTCCTGCAGGTCCAGCGCCACGGCCGCATCCGACGATGACGACATCATCTCCGGCTCTGGCACCGGCACCGACGAAGCGCGAGATCCAATCCGGCGAGGGGTCCGGGGTCGCTTGTGACGCAAAGAAGAAGAGGGGAAAGTGGGGAGTACCTCCGATCTGGATCCGGACGCGGGGCCGTGCCGTCGTGGGGAGCTTTGGACTGGCAAGGAGGGTGGGTGCGGCCGGCGTTACGGCCAGCTCCGGGCAGGCGCGGGCTGCGTCGCGGCGAGCTGCGGGCGGGTGCGGCGGCAGCGTGGGCAGCTGCGGGTGGGCGACGATGGGGAGGCGGGCGGAGGAATCACAGGAGCGGTTTCCTTTTCTGCGGCGTGGACTCGCGGTGATCGCAGGGGAAGGCAGACCGAGGGAGCTACGGGTGACGTTGGCAGACAGATGAACCAAAATAAATATTGTATTTAAACAAATATTCACACTTTATTTTTTTATTGTAGGAGATTAATCTTAAATTTGAATAAAGATATGTACAAATTATTAATATTTATGATGTATCATGAATTTCATTACATTAATTATAGAATATTTTTAGAAAAATATTAATAATTTTTTCTATAAATGTACTTAAATCTAAGAAAGTTTAAACTAATTAGTTCAAACGTAGCACGATTATTTTTGTTTTTGAAGGAGCTAAGAGATATCAGGTGCTTATAAGCTCCGTTTGGTATAGCTTTGTTTCAATAGTGAACTAGTTGTTTATAGCTTAAGCTCCACGAGCAGCTCTAGTGGTGGAGTAAAATTGTTTTTGGTAAACTGTTAGGCAAAATTGTTCTATATGTGTAAATTCTTAAAATATATTCTCACAAATCAAATCTCTGCCACGTAGGGGCTTATTTTCAACTTCATCCCGCATCCATCTTTCGTAATAGCATATATGAAGGACACTACAGAAGTGTTTAAAAATACTCCTTCCGTTCTAAATTATAAGTTGTTTTGATTTTTTTTCATCCATTTTTCTATGTATCTAGACATATTATTATTCAGATGTATAATCAAAAAAGTCAAAACGACTTATAATTTGAAAGTGATGGAGTACTTGTATGACACAAGGAAAAGCTACAGCAACAACAACAAAGCTTGTCAGTCTCAAGCAAGTTGGAGTAGTCTAGAGTTAAAACCCACTAAGAGCCCCCTACTCACGATTCAAGCACATCAATAACTGTTTTTCAAGCACTCCTATTCAAATATAGATCTCTAGGTATATTCTAAGCTTTCACATTTTTTTATTGCCTCCTCCATATTAATTTCGGTCTTTCTCTATCTCTCCTTGTATTATTAGCTTGGCACATGGGGCGCGCCAAAAAAAAACAGTAGGAAACCATCCAATAAGGGTCTATTTGGATTGGAGTTTTTCCATAGGATTTTCAAAGGAATGAGATTCCTTCATTTTACTTATGTCACCCTGTGTTTAGACCTATTCAGCTGGTATTAAAGTCGGCTGATAAACCAACTATAGCTGTTTTATTATGAGAAAAAAATACTATAGATTCTAACTGATAAGGCGACTTAACAGACCCTTTGGAATGGAGGAATACGTCACCCTCCATTTTGAAAAAAAAAACCGATGTCCATGTGCTTTATGCTTTTATTTTTGAGAAAAATTTACCGGCAGTCTTCAAAATTGTCTGAATGTACGATCTAGACCCATAAAACACGTGGGCACGCCACATGCGCCCACAAGGTAGATCAAAGTGGGGGCAAATCTTGATACTATATTTTATATAGTCTGTTTAACCAAATTCAGAGGTAACTAGCAAATGCCCTACGGAAGTCAAAATTTTATAAGGCAACAAGAGTACGAAAAAAAGTGGGTCAAAATCAATAGATAAATAAATAGTTCTAAGACTGTTGCTGTATTTTTATCTATCATGAATGGGTCCCTAAGGTAACAGAAATTCAGCCTAAGGTATTAAGTCGTAAGCCTGTGCTGCTGTATCTCTGAGTCTCATCCTCTTTGCATGGCTGTAGCATCTTAGATTAAAATTCAAATGAAAAACCATACATGTACATTGATGATTTTCAGGTAGAATGCAGTTCTAAAACATCCCAGCTTGACCAGCTCCTGTCCTGATAAAAGGCTGAATCGTTTCCTACTTAGCATATTTTTCTACTCCATCTGAACCAAAAGATAATAGGTTATCAGAGATAATAAGATAACCAATGATGAGACGAACATAGCCAGTTCTACCTTACTTTTATTTACCTTTGATTGCGTCCTACTCTTGTCAAAAGCAAAATTCTCCAGCGAGTCCAGTCCTTTGTTTTCAACATCATGGATCTCATACTCTGATGCTAATACCTTTTTCATTTGGATAATTTCAAGGCCTACTGCCCTGACCACATCACATATATAGTTAAGCTAATGTAAAATAACATCACACATTGGTTCAGTTATAGAAGATTCAAGTGATAAAAAATTTCTACTGGAGCAGAAAGTTGTATAGAAGATCCATGTGATAAAAAAATTCTACTGAAACAGAAAATTAGTAATGGTGTCAACCACACAATCTGGCTCCTCCAAAAAACAGCTCTACAAATCCTAACTCGTCCCCTAGTAAAGCTGAAGCTCCTTCTGGAGCCATACCAAATAACACAAGGAATTGATTAGTGTGCTAAAAAACTGAGAATTGATCCCTATTTGCTTGACTGCAAGGAGTAATATAACAAATTAGTTCAAACCTATCAATAGCATGGTAATTGATCTTTCTTTTTATAAAAATGAAAATGATGCATGCAATTGCAGAAACCATCTAAGTTACTCTGTTACTTTAAATTTGATTTGTCGTGTTTGAACAAAGAAGGGATCGAGTTCGGAACGATGATATACGTGATAGATTAGGGGTAAGCACCAATTGAAGAAAAGCTTGTCCAACACCGGTTGAGATGGTTTGGACATGTCCAACGGAGACCTCCCGAGGCACCGGTGCGTAGTGGAATCCTAAGCCAGGATAGTAACGTGAAGAGAGGCAGAGGAAGACCGAAGTTGACTTGGGTAGAGGCAATAAAAGGAGACTTAAAAGGATGGAATATACCCAAAGACTTAGCCTTAGATAGGAGTGCTTGAAAAACAGTTATTCACGTGCCTGAACCTTGATGGCTTCTGCTGGGTTTCAACTCTAGCCTACCCCAACTTGTTTGGGACTTAAAGGCTTTGGTGTTGTTGTGTGTGTTGAACAAAGAAAACAGATACCGAGACTCATGCGTGAGAGTGCACTGGCCACATCTGATACCAATCTAATTTAAAATTCTGAACTTGAAGCAATTCAAAGCTACAAGTTAAAAGCTTTGAATATGAAAGGGGCAAACAATACGTGTAAAAGAGAATCAGTTAAATGATAGCATAACACATGCTGCTCAGGATAGTAGTTAAAAGCTCTGCGCATGACAAATGATAGTATCACACATGTTGCTCAAGCTATCCTGCTTCTTCCTGATGCTCAAAATTGAATAATCTTTGTGTTGCAGATTTTATTCCTACTTGTCAGAGTTCTCACTTGTTCGTCTATTGATTTGAGCATTACAAGCATAGTGGAAATTCTATAGAGAACGACAAAAGCTCCCATTAACTGCTATAGTTCTCTAACCTTCTATAATTAAAAGGGCAATAGGTTCACATACACATAGACCGAAGTTTTCAGTAATATTCTTCAATTTGGCAGGTAGAATCAGATGCCTATGAAGGCATAGACTCTGTCGGCATCAAATATTGAAAGCAAAATCCAGTCGTGCTTGGTGCCTTCTGAAGAGTAATCTCATTGAGCAAAGCAAAATCCAGTACCCATGAAATCTTCTGTAGTAGCTGAAAATAGGTTCCACTCCGCACGGGCATTCAAAAGGAAACAATTGGATGAGGTTAGGGGAGGGGTGAGACGCAGCTTACCGGCCAGGGGCTCGAAACCTAACCCTAGATATTGCAGGTCACAGCTGCGGGGAGAGGGCGCGCTTCTTCGGCTGCTCGGAGCTCCTTCAACGGTCCGTCTCCTTCGCGGCTACTCGGAGCTCCTTCAACGGTCCTTCTCCTTCGCAGCCAAGCAGGGAAGGGCGTGGTGGGGCGACAGCTTCGCGGGATGTGGTTGGGCGACGGCGGCGCGACGCCGGAGTGGACCGCACGGGCCCTCGCGGTGGTGGAGTGGACCGCACGGCCCTTGCGGCGTCGAGGCTGCGGAGTGGAGGGCAGGCGCCCTTGCGGCGTCGGGCGGTGCGCTTGGGAGGAGGAGGGCGTGTGGGAGCTGGGACTCTGGGAGGATGCCGGATGCGGGAGGAGAATAGATTGGGGCGGCGTCGTGCTGAGTGGGAGTCGCTGGGTCGAGCGCGTGGCCCACATGTCGGCGCAAATTTGAGTTATGGAGATGCGCCTGACGCAGCGGCTTCACCACGGGGAGTGAACGGGTCCTGTTTCATCTGGTTAGGAGTAGAGATTAACACCCTGTTCGCTGGGTTTGTACCGTACTTTTTAAGTTAACCTATTTTTTTCTCACATCAAATCAGTCAATAGTACTTTTAGTCATGACTTATTAATCAAACAAGCAAGCAAAAAGGGCATAAAATCTCTAATTGTCCTTTAGCCTTTGCTCAATTTGTTGATATGTACTTTTTGCTTAGACATATATCCAATATTGAAATCATGAGTCTGCCACTGTGTACTATACAAGAGCTGTGTAGCAATTGGTCCCCCTAAAACAGGAAAGCTTTTTCGATTGCTTGATATGTATGAGGTCCTGGACTGGATGATCTTCTCCCTGAAGCTGATTCCTTGTTTGAATCAGGATACGGTGATATGGGTCATGTTCGTTTGTCTTATAATCTGTATTTTCCAGTTTATCTTTTCAGCTAGAACAGTATTTTCTCTCACATCAAATCAGCCAGAACAGTATTTTAGTTTTTTTTTTCAACGAAGCGAATTGGCCATGATCCTGATTCCTGAATGTTTATCATGATTCATGAAGCACTACACTGCAATTGGGGGAATCTGCAAGGAAGACATTTGCAAAATTAAGTATGTCGTCCAATCGTACACTTCATTCAGGGCAGTGGCTTCTCTCACATCAAATCAGCCAGAACAGTGTTTTAGTTTTTTTTTCAACGAAGCGAACTAGCCATGATACTGATTCCTGAATGTTTATCATGATTCATGAAGCACTACACTGCAATTGGGGGAATCTGCAAGGAAGACATTTGCAAAATTAAGTATGTCGTCCAATCGTACACTTCATTCAGGGCAGTGGCTCGTGGAAAGTGCATCCACTTCCACTTCCACTCACAAAGTATTTTATGAACTAATTTTTTAACATTTTTTTTGTAAACTAATTTTAAATCTAACATTATTTTTTTCTTCTAAAACGAACACTTTTGGCCGCGCCTATTGCCATGACGCGGCGAAACGTCTGTGCCGCGCCATACATTGTGGCGCGGCGGGAGGACGGCGTGGCATCGACCGGGGCGCTGACCGATGATGTGGCAGGGTCTGTCGCGCAATAGACCACGGCGCGCGTTAGTTGCGCGGCACTAACGCGCTAAGGCCCACGGTGCGGCAGGATCTGGACGTAGACAGAAGCCGATTCAGCTGCTGTCGGTGAGGATCGGCAGCGACGTGACCATGGACCCCGGCTTCGTGTCGCAGCTGAACGACACCTGCAGCTCTGACCCCAACACCTTCGCCTTCCTAGACCCCTCGCCGGTGGGCTTCGACAACGCCTTCTACCGGAACCTGCAGGTCGACAAGGGCCTCCTGGGCTTCGACCAGGTGCTCTACTCCGACATGAGGTCGCGCAGCACAGTCGACTACTACGCGTCCAACTAGGGTGCCTTCTTCAGTGATTTCGTGGTGGCGATGACCAAGCTCGGGAGGATTAGAGTCAAGACACCGGCCACCGGCGACAAGATACGCTAGGACTGCCGGTTCCTGAACTAGTTGCTAGTTAATCTCGTCGGCAGTGCTGCTGCGACGCATTGAAACAAATATGAAGCAAATAAATGGAGTCTGTGCGCAAGTTGACAAGTTGCCACATAACATTTTCATTGGTTCATGAGTCTGCAAGTTTTGGACAACAATATTCGTTCGACATAACCAACTAAGTTCCAGGAGTGTAAGGATCCCTCGGATGTCTCTGTCTCTTTGGATTTATATGCAACACATTGGGAGTGTAGCCAACGTCGGTGTGGTCGCGTTGCCGGTGCGTACGGCTCGTACCCTGCAAGTATATGATATGCACGATTACTTATAATCTTTATGATCATTAGTTCATGGAGCCTACTTATTTAAAGAAACTTCCTTTATTACTATATGTGAGGCTCATTGGGTACCAAGCGGAGCACCACCTAGCTGACACATGCCGATCTCATCCTGCTGCCAATCGTCCCACTGGTGGTGCTGTATGCGGAAGCCCAAGGGTCCTTCCTAGCGCCTGGTTGTCCTCGTTTGCAGGGTCCTTCCCAGCGCTATGATGTGGTGGTGTACGCACTACGGAAGCGACACCTGTCATCGGCTGAGAAGAGCCGACTGGTGTCCTCAAAGAGTCAGAAGACATGCCACCCGACCACGCCGGGTAATCGGGTTCCACCCAAGGAGTGTCCATACAGCTCAACTTCTGAGCTAGCTTCCTACTGCTCCGCTTCACCTTCTGTATAAATAGACATTAAGGTTAGTGCATTTCCCAAACGTAAATACACTAAAGAAACATTTTCAGAACGGACAAGTTTATGTTTACCTCCACAAAAGCCTCGAGAACGCCTGGCCCCTGGCCTCTAGACTCGTGAAGCTAAAACGTTGTTTCGTTGGACAACCTTGACAATTGTGTCGCCTGGGTACAGAAACACGGTTAGACAGTTTTAGTACACATACTTAATACCAAATGGATAACAAATTGTACCATTCGAGTATCTTACCATGTATGTTTGAAGCGAGACTCTCTGTAGTTGTGTGTCGTCCCTAGTGGCAACGTCGTACATATCTTCGATCACATCTTCCTCGTTGTCCTTGTCAGTTGCCTCCTCATGGTACGGGGGACTTGATATATGTCCTCGTAGGCCTATGAAGCCACCGCAGGTACTCGTCGAAGGTGTGCTGGTCGTGTAGGGGACCCGCATCGACCGGCTGCTGGTCCCTGTACTGCCACAACTGGATGTACGCGTTGTGTGTCACGCACCAATCCTTGGTCTTGTACCTCTTTCTGCGGTCATACCTGCAACAAAATGATTGTTAGTTGTACCATACACACCTCTGAATTATAGCTTTGTTATTAATCGATAACGCACCCGTGCAATTCTTAGTTGGTGGAGTAAAGTGGTGATGGGTAGCCTGTCATTCTTCCAAACTGCCTGCAACCCCTGATGGGTAAGTGAATCTCGACCACGTGGAAGAAAATAAGAGGGACGTTGCAGCGATACTCGTCTGACTCATCCCTAGTGACAGGACTCAGATAGTACTGGAGCTACGAAGTATCCCAAGGACACCAATGCACCTGAACATTTCGTAATTGAGTTAGGTTGTGATATAGTGTACATCGAACAAGACACATGTATGATAGTAAAGAGAGCGTAACCTGGTGCTGTGTCAGGACATCGAGACAGTCCGTGTACTCCCTGTACTTGCGCCTCGCATTCCCTCTATCTAACTCTGCTTGCATCCAGATATACAGAGCTATATGGAGTGTATCCTGCCCGTTCTGATGCTGCATTGAACACGATAATGAATTAGCCATTAATAATTTCATCATATGTAACTGCCTCGAAGAATATAGTGAACCGAAGTACTTACCGGTAAACCAGTAACAAGGGGCCTCCCAACGGGCCATCGTTCCCAACACCAAACTTGAAGTAGGTAGGAGCAACCCCAAGGTTCGCATACCCTGAGGTGCGACGACAGGCAAGGCTGTCGATACGTCCATGCCAGGACTACGCTACCCTAGCTGTATGCCGCTATGTTATCCCACGACCGACGTAGTATGTCAAGAAAGATCCAGCTGATGGTGTTGCCTGTAGCATCTGGGAATAGGAAAGCACCAAGAAAGTGCTAGAGCCACACTCTAGTGAACCTATCGATCTGAGCCTCATCAGCCTGTGGCTCCAAATAATTAAAGCGCTTTATAATCCACGACGACGAAACACCAGAACTTTTTCTAAAATTCACCAAAGAAAATGAGACCTGATGGCTGTAGGAAAGCAATATAAGTATTAAATAGGCTTGAATTGCTCATTTATTTTTCTTGGAAACCTCGTCGCCCGGTGAAAGAAAACCACTGAATTGAGCCACCAGCTCCCTCCAGTGATCGTTGTCAACTATACCTGTCACTGGAAGTCCCCCAACCAAAGGCCAAAGATAGCCTTCATGTCCTGCATGGTCAAGGTCATCTTGCCGCAAGGTAGGTGGAATGTGTGGGTCTTAGGCCTCCACCTATTATCAAAATAGAACGACTGTTAGTTATCTCAAATTTGTTATAAGAATGTTTACGTACAATGAAGGCACTTACACTTGTCTATAGCTGCAGTAAGTAGTACAAGTAGTGTTGACAACACGGACAAGCTCGAGGAAGACGACATACCGTATGTACGGCGCGTAACGCTCGTCCCACTGGTGTGCCCTGGTGTGCGTGCGGGGTGTCAAAGGAGGCAAGGGCACCTCTGCGTCGGTGTCAGTCAAGAAGTGTGCTCGGTGCGGGTCGTCGTACTCCACCTCAAAAAGGGGGTACAACTGGTGCTGCATGGGAGGGGCCATCCTGTTATAAATTGATAAACAAAGGGTTAGAGTATTCAAATTAATAATATTCAAATTAACATTATGTAGCATTGTAAAATTTGAACTACTTGTTATGCAATACGAACACAATATGAAAGCACATGTATATATTCAAAGTAACATTAACAGACATATTAAACAACTTCACTAGGAAAATAAGCAACTTCTATGTATGGACCTGCTGCCCTCGTCTTCTATGCCTACAAGCGTCTGTGGCGCGGCAGGCGTTCGTGGCGCGGAGACCACGCACGCACATAGCAGGGCAGTGGTGTGGCTCCCTTTTTTGGCCGCCGGCGAACTCGTGAAGGAGCCCGACGACGCCATCTTTTTTCTTAAGGTAAGTGAAAAGTGTCTTACTGATCTTAGGGTTGGGGATTATTACCGGATTTAGGTAATTTGCATTCCTAGGGGTTCAGATTTGGGCAAGAACTGGGGCTTAGTGTTGAAGTTGATTCGACTCCCCTCCTTCTCGGTGCTTAAGCGAAACCCTATATTCTGATTTGGCTTAAAGAACTTTGAATCAGACAAATCTGAGGCTATTTAGATCTTAACCAAACACTAATTAGGTCTTAGGGTTCAAGAATTAGGCTAAGCGGCTTCTCGGATAGCAATTGTTAGAACTTATACTTAGATAAGATCTTAATTAACCTAATTACAGGAACGCCTAAACCAAAATTAGCACTTAATTTAGACTTTAATCAATCTTACTCACTGCCGGCGTGTGCCGTCGTTGTCGTGGTGGCGTGCGGGCGCGGCGGGCGGTGTGCGACCGGTAGCAGGCGTGCGGGCATGCTGGCGGCATGCGGCGCGGCGGCCGACGGCAAGCGTGGTGGGCGGCGTGTGGCGGCGAGGCGGGCAGGCAGCCAGGCGAGCAGGCGTGGCAGCGAGCAGGCAGATAGAGGAAGGGCGGTGGCTCACAGGCGATATTTACCTAGGACTGTCGCGCCATGTGCTATGGCGCATCAGGCCATCAGTGCCGCGCCAAGATCGGTGGCGCGGCAGACCCTGCCACATCACCGGTCAGCGCCCCGGTCGTCGCCACGTCGCCCCTCTCACCGCGCCACCATGCATGGCGCGGCACAGGAGTTTCGCCGAGCCAGAGAAATAGGCGTGGCCAAAAGTGTTAGTTTTGGGAAAAAAATTAAACAGTGTTAGATTTAAAATTAGTTTACAAAAAGTGTTAAAAATAAAAAAAAATCACCACAACTAGAGGGTTCAGTGAAGAGAATGAAGCAAGTTCAACACATTGTGGATGTTTGGTAGAAAATCCCAGCCCAAATTAAATAACTGAATCAAACTCCCAACAACCCATATCTATTGTACTCTGTACATGCATAATTTAACTATGCAATTTCCTACAATTTCAATCAGAAAAACAAGAGAAATGGAAGAACACATAGAATAGAACTATGGCCACCCCAGCTACTTGTTAAGTAGTCTGTTGCTCTCCTCTAAACGCGCGGCGAGGGCATGCATCGAAAGGGCTCACCTGCCGCTGCACTGTAGCTGCGGCAGGGGCAGGCACCAAAAGACTCTCCTGCCGCACTGTAGCTATAGTAGGGGCAGGCGCCGAAAAGCTCCCCTGCCGCACTATAGCCACAGCAGGGGCAGACGCCTAAGTCAGCCCTGTTGTCATATCTAGTCACTGTAGCAGCATGGCATCCTGATATGTCTGTGTACTAGGATTAGATAGGTAGAGTTGTATATATATTTTTCCACTGCAACTCAGTAAAGAGAGAGAGAGTTCAGTTTTGCCATCTCCTCTATAGAGCTCCAATCAACATTGGTGCTTATGCTCTCTGTGTGTGCTCTGTTCTCCCCCTTCTTCTACCACTAGCCATAGTGTCTGGTTAGCAACGCCGGTAAATGGTCGGCTCACCCGAGCCAATGATCCTGAGGTCAACAAGTGGTATCAGAGCCATACAAATACCATCGCTGGACTAACCACTAGCGATGACAGATGGATTGGAGATGGACAACAGCAGCGGCACTGCTGTGGCTGCCTAGCCACGATAGGAGGTCATCGTGCGCACAGTGCGGGAAGTCAATGGCACCAGTTGGCCGACGCTGATTCGCACCAAAGGATGAAGGTCAAGCTCAAAGTCTGATGGCTCTAGAATGCCACTGACAAGGGCACCAACAATGAAGAAGATGACATGTCAATGTTGGAGGCTATCCTCGTTGTTGTATCAGCAGAGTATAGGGAGCCGTTAGGGGGTGAAGAGCTCTGCTAAGGAGGCATGTGAGGCCATTGCGGCGATGCACGTCGGTTCCGACCGCGTAAAGAAGGCGACAGCCCAGCTGCTGAAGCAGGAGTACGTCAACCTCAAGTTCAAGGATCATGAGTCGATGGAGGACTTCTTCCTTCGCCTACAAATGCTCATCGGCAAGCTGAGGAGCCACGGTGCCACCATCGACGAAGAAGAGGCGGTCTCCAAGTACCTCCACTCCGTGTTGATGAAGTACAGCCAGATTGCTCTCTCCATAGAGACGATGTTGGACTTGTCCACCCTCACTATTGAGGATGTGATAGGCCATCTATGGGCGGTGGATGAGCATATGGAGCAGGCCACAGCAACAACGAACAGCAGCACTGAAAGGTCCTTGTTTGGTTTTGGTAATTGAGTGACAACTTAGGTGGACTAATTGTGTTTATGTGAGATACACAGGTGATTAGTCCACAGGTATATGTGTGTGAGCAACATATGCCATGAAGGTGAAAATGGCTTAGAGATGTTGCAAAGCTCACACATGTGATGATGAAGGAGCTTAAAAGCACATGAGACATGACATTGAGTCATGTGATCAAGGTGGAGAAGATCAAGACAAGACTTGGCTTGATGGACCGGTTGCAAGCGTGAAGGGCAAGTCGAAGGCTTTGGAGTGATGGACCGCGTGGCGGTGAAGCTTGAGCAAGACTTGGCGCCGATGGACGATGGCAATGGTGAAGAGCAAGTAGAGTCAAGATCGATGAACCAATATGATCATGTGATGATATGAAGTGGATCATATCATTGTTGATCGTGTTGGTGCATGTATTGCATCGACATTGGAGGAGATAGAATGGAATGTGCAAGGCAAAGGTATAACCTAGGGCATTTCATTTCACCGGTCATAGGTGTGTAGAGAAGTTTATGACCGGGTTTAGGATAGATGGCCGTACTATCAAGAGGGGCAAACTTGTTTGCATATCGGTCATCTAGTGCCACTCGAGTGATCTAACTTTGCATTGTCGCTAGGATCGAGTGGCGTGGCAAGTTGAGTGGCTAACATCCTTTGGGAAATGATTATGAAAAGCTAACACACATACACATTGTGGGATTCGGCGCTTTCGGGAAAATGGAATGCCTATTTTCTATTGCGCCGGATGCAAATTCTTGGTGGTTAGCTCATTGGAGCAAGGGTGAAGAAGTTAGAAGTGAAAACGAGTTGGTCGCAAAGATGCCAGCGTCGGTCAACTGACCGGACGCTGGATCTGAATGCACCGGACGCTGCAAGGCTGCGTCCGGTCAGGCTGACGTACGGTGACGCAGTAGCTGGAGAGTGACCGGACGCTGGCTGCGTCCAATTGTGTTCGACCGAACGCGTCCGGTCATGCTCGGGAGCTTACTGGAAATGACCGGACGCTGAGGGTCCAGCGTCCGGTCAGTTGAGTGCTGCTGCATCCGGTCAGGTCAAGTGACCGTTGGAACCGGGACACGTGGTCGTCTGTGGGCGACCGGACGCTGAGGTCCAGCGTCCGGTCAACACGACCGGAGCGTCCGGTTGGCCCGACCGTTGCCCAGTGAAGGGGTAACGGCTAGTTTAGCCCTTGGGGCTATAAATAGAAGTGGCCCTCGGCCATGGCTGGTGGAGCACCTTGGGGGACTTTGTGTCCATGCTTGTGAGTGCTTGGGAGCCCTCCATCACACATATACTTGATAGTGATCATTCGATTGTGTGAGTGAGCGATTCTAGTGCGATTGCATCGTGAGGTTGCATCGAGTGGTACTAGGTGATCGAGTTGCAAGCCGGTGGTGCTTGTTACTCTTGGAGGTTGCCACCTCCTAGACGGCTTAGTGGTGGTCTCCGTCAAAGCCCGCAAGAAGCTTGTGCAGCGCTCCGGAGAAGTGCTTGTGAGGGGTACTTGTGCTCGCCCTGCAGGAGTCGCGAAGAGCAACTTTAGTAAAGCGTGTCATTGAGCTACCCTCACTCAAGGGGTAGGTTCTTGCGGCGCCCGACGTGCGGGCTTAGCGGGTGATGCTAATTAGCCGCCGAACCACCAAGTGAGCGGTCGACACAACAGGGACTAGCGTGTTGGCAAACACGTGAACCTCGGGAGAAAAATCATCGTGTCAACCTTATTCTTCCCGTTGGTTTGCATCCCCGTTACACAAGCTTGCAATTACTTTTATACATATTAAGCTTGTGTAGTTGCTCATGTAATTAGATAGCTTGTGTAGCTTGCTAATTACCTTCTTGCTTGTGTAGCATAGAAGTAGCTCCCTTGCGTGGCTAATTTGGTTTTAGTAACCTTGTTAGTCACATTGCTTAGTTTGTGTAGCTAAGTATTTGCGCTCTCTAATTAGGCATTGGTTGCCTTGTTATTGAGCATTGCTAGTGAGCTTAGTTAGCTTTGTGCTTTTGCTTACTAGCATGTGTAGGAGCTCCCTTGTCGCTTAAAGTACTAGTGGCATAGGTTTGTGTAACCTTGCTCCTAGAATTGTTTAGGAGAGCTCTAGCTAGCCCGGCACCTTTGTTGCTTAATTGTTATCTTTGCAAGGTGCTAGTGAACATATATAGTGGGGTATAGTCTTGGCTAGACCGATAGTTTTAATTCCGCATTTGTATCGGTTAGCCGACGCGATTAAGTTTTAGAAAAGACTATTCATCCCCCCTCTAGTCGCCATCTCGACCCTTCAAGCACGCTGCTGCTGATAGAGGAGGAGTGGGCTGCCCAGATGAAGGAGAAGAAGTCTAGGGAAGCCTCCTCCAGCCGAGGTGGCGATGGCAAGCACTGTAGCAAGGCTTCTTTGGAGAAGAAGAAGAAGAAGGTTTACCCCAATGCTTGCCGGCGCTGTGGGAAGACGGGCCATTGGGCAAAGGAGTGCCTAAATCACAAGTAGGAGAAAAAGGCTAAGGCTCATCTAGCGCAGGCTGATGATGGTGATGATGAGGCCACTCTCCTGATGGTGACGTTCTGTGCACTACATGACATTGAGGCTAAGGAGAAGGGAGAGGTGATGGCAGTGGAAAGGGCCTGGGAAGGCTCTAAAGGCTGTCAACCTCGATGAACCACGTGCCCAAGTCCACCTCGGACATGTGGGCGGCAAGCAAGAACAGCGGTGGTACCTAGACTCTGGCGCCAGCAACCACATGATGGGCTCCAAGGCAGCCTTCTCTGAGCTCGACGGCGATGTGATCAGCACGGTGAAGTTCGGTGATGGCTCAAGGGTGGCAATCTGAGGGCGCAATACCATCATCTTTAGGTGTTAGAACGGCGAGCACCACATGTTGACGGATGTATATTATATCCCGTAGCTACGTTCAAGCATCATCGGCATTGGCCAGCTAGATGAGCGCGATAGCAAGGTACTGATTAAGGACGGCGTCCTTAGGATCAGAGACCGGGACCGGGAATAGCACCTTCTTGCCAAGGTGAAGAGGTCCTAGAACCGGCTATACCTGTTCGACTTAAAGGTGGAGCAGCCAGTGTGCCTGGCAGCACGACATACTGAGGAGCCATGGCTGTGGGATGCCCGGTTCGGCCATCTCAGCTTCGATGCGCTCGGTCGGCTGAAAAAGATGGTCCAAGGGCTGCCCTAGATCAAGCACGTAGGTGAGCTGTGTGACAGCTGCCTTGCCGGAAAGCAGAGGAGGCTGTCGTTCCCAAAGGTGGCCAAGTATCGAGGTGATGGACACGCTCGAGCTCATCCACGACGATCTCTGCGGGCCAATCACGCCAGCCACAAATGGTGGACGACTGATGGATGATTGTAGTCATTATATGTGGCTACAACTCCTAACGAACAAGGATGAGGTGGCGAAGGTGATCAAGAAGTTTAAGGCACGCGCGGAGGCGGAGAGCGGCAAGAAGCTACGCGTGCTGCGGACTGATCGCGGCGGCGAATTCACTTCGATGGAGTTCGCTACGTACTGCGTGGATCAGGGTGTGGTGCGACATCACACCGTGCCGTACTTGCCATAGCAGAATGGCATGGTGGAGCGGCGAAACCAGGTGGTGGTCGACATGGCTCGATCCATGATGAAGGCCAAGAGCATGCCGATGAGGTTCTAGGGTGAGGCGGTGACCACAACGGTGTTCATCCTCAACCATGCGCCGACCAAGGCTCTGAAGGGCAAGACGTCATTCGAAGCTTGGTATGGGCGCAACCTGAGCATGTCCTTCCTCCGAATATTCGGCTGCATCGGCCACGTCAGGAAGACGAAGCCAGTCCTCACCAAGCTAGAGGACAGGAGCACACCGATGGTGCTCCTGGTCTACGAGGAAGATACCAAGGCATACCGGCTCTATGACCCACGTAGAGGCAAGATGGTTGTCTCACGTGACGTCGTGTTCAATGAGAAGGTGGCCTAGGACTGGGACAGTCCAGGCATGGGGGAAGCTAGCGGCTTCACCAACACCTTCGTCGTCGAGCACTTGGTCATCCACGGTGGTGGAGACGCTGGAGAGGAGGTACCGACCACTCCAGCAACAGAGCTGAGCACTTCTGGGACGGTGCCAAGCACTCCGGGAGGGGTGTCGAGCACTCCAGGAGTGGTGCCAAGCGGTCCCGCAGTGATGTCGACAACTCCAGGATGGGTGCCGAACGCTCTCATAGCGGAGCCGAGAGGTCTTGCAGTGGTGCCGACCACTCTAAGACAGGTGCTGAACACTCCTGCAGTGGTGACAACCACTCCAGGAGTGGTGACATGCGGTCTAGGAGTAGTGCTGAGCACTGCAGCGGGGGTGCCGAGCACTCCAGGTGCTGTGCCGACCATTCCAGCGAAACAGGGGATTCCATCGACGCCGATCGAGTTCGTTTCATCTCCAAGCGACATCACTGAGTTCGTGGATGTCTTCCACGATGGTGAGGAGGTGCGATTTCACAGGCTGGATGACATCGTCCGTGGCACAGGGCCCTCAGGCTTGGCGGGTTGGCTGCTCAATGACCCAGAGCTGCTTCTCGTCAGTGCAGAGGAACAACCCACGTTCGCGCTGGCCGAGCGCGATGCGAATTGGCGACGAGCGATGCTAGAGGAGATGAAGGCGATAAAAGAAAACGAGACTTGGGAGCTCGTCGATCCACCTCTAGGATGTCGTCTGATCGGCCTGAAGTGGGTGTACAAGGTCAAGCGGGATGAGTGCGGCGCCATTGTCAAGCACAAGGTGCACCTCGTCGTCTGAGGTTTTGTCCAGCGCGAGGGCATCAACTTCGAGGAAGCCTTTCCGACGGTAGCGCGCATAGAGTCTGTCTGACTGCTGCTGGCTTTGGCAGCAGCGAAGGACTGGCGCGTCCATCACCTGGACGTAAAATCAGCCTTCCTCAATGGTGAGCTGGCGGAGACGGTCTTCGTCAGGCAACCTCCGGGTTTCGCTGTCCAGGGAGCGGAGCACAGAGTGCTTCGACTGCGCAAGGCGCTCTACGGACTGTGGTAGGCCCCACGAGCGGCGGCCACAACGATGTGCCAAAGCTGGGTGGCTGCGTCGGCTGATGGGCGAGCTGACCAGTGTGGAAGCTCACCCACCAGCATTGATGGTAGACAACCAGCCCACCATCGCCCTCGTGAAGAATCCGGTTCTCCACGACTGGAGCAAGCACATCGATGTCAAGTTCCACTTTCTCAGGGATTGTGTCGATGAAGGGCAGATCGTCATCGAGTTCGTCGAAACTGGTCGTCAACTCGCGGACGTCCTCACCAAGCCGCTCGGCCGTCTTCGATTCACGGAGCTGAAGAATATGATCGGCATGGTGGAGGTTCTAGGGTTAGCAGCAGGATTAGAAAAAAAAATGTTAAGTAATCTGCTACTCTCCTCTGAGCGCGTGGCAGGGACAGTCGCCGAAAGGGCTCTCCTGCCGCTGCACTGTAGCCACGGCAGGGGCAGACGCCGAAAGGCTCCCCTGCCGCACTGTAGCCACAGTAGGGATAGGCGCCAAAGTCAGTTCTGCTGTCACATCTAGAAGTTCAGTTTTGTCATCTCCTCTGCTGAGCTCCGGCCAACGTTGGTGCTTATGCTATGTGTATGCGCTCTGTTCTCTCTCTTCTTCTATCTTTAGCTATAGTGTGTGGTCGACAACGCTGGTGAGCGGTCGGCTCACCCGAGCCCGTGATCCCAGGGCCAACACTACTGCTGTCAAAAAAAATGCATGGATGAAGAATTTCGATGTCCTCCAACCAATTAATATACAAGTCAAAAATCAAACGGTAGCCGATCACTACTTATTCTGATCGTCGACGTCCTTCTAGAGGTCGGCCGGCGGCAGGAAGTAGTCCGTGGTGAGGCCGTGCACATTGAAATCGGCCTCCACCGTCGACGTCTCCTCCAGCTTGCGCTTGTGGTTGACGGACCCCTCGCCGTAGCGGAAGAGCGTGACGTTGGTGTGGCCGCCGTGCGCGATGTTGATGCCGTCGATGCAGCGGTAGTCGGAGATGACGGACTCCATGCTGGTCTCCCAGAAGATGTTCTCGCTGCGGCGGTGGCCCTTGCCGGACTTCATGCGCAGCAGGTGCGAGTCCTCGAGCTGGATGAGCAGCCCCGTGCGCTGGCTGAAGTTGCCCCACACCGTGTGGTGGATGATGTCGAACGCCGGGGCGCTCCGCGCCCGCAGCGTTGCCGCGCCGGCCTCCAGCTTCAGGATGAAGCACTCCTCGTTGTTGAGGATCTTCTCGCCTATGCACACCGCGTCGGAGAAGAGGTTCGCGATGGAGCGTGGATCCAGGCCCTGCGAATAATAAAAGGAGCACGATCGAATTAGGAGCTGAACGCTATGCATTGCATCATTGCATGCTTGCACGGAATCGGCATGCACGTGCCTTGGTGGCGCTTCATATTACCTGGAGAGAGCGGCGGAGGGGGCGCGGCGGGCCGCGCGAGGCGTGGGACTGCTCGGCGGCGGACTGGCGCCACGCGACCTTGCTGTCGCTGCCGGCGCTCATCTTGTGGCCGGCCATGATGAGCTCGAAGAACCAGACCTCGGGGGTCTTCTGCCAGAGCACGAAGCCGCCGACCTCGGCGCGGCCCTGCGCGGCGACGGTGGTGACCATCTGGTCGCCGAGGTGGAACTCGGACGCGCACATCCGCACCTTCCCAACGGCGTACATGCTCCGCACCCCTGCAGCGCCGCCTGCCCGCCCGTCGCCGGGATGTACTGCTGGATGATGTACCTGGCCGTCGACGCTTGCTTCGAGTCGATCGATCGATCAAGCAAGGAACCGAGTCAGATTCTGGATGTACGCGCGCGCGCGCGTAAAAGACGCAGCATGCATGCATGGCAGATGGCAGTTGCAGGCAGGATGATGTTGCTGGGTGGCTTACGATGGAGGAGTCGCGGATGGAGCGGCTGAAAGCGCGGTCGTGCGGAACAGGGCAGGTTATGAGCGGCGATCCGACGACGTTGAGGAACACCTGGAGCTCCGCAGTGGCGGAGGCAGGCCCGTCGACGGTGGCGCGATCGAAGGCCTGGTTCTTGAGCCAGGCGAGCATGTTGGCGCCCCGGGCGCCGCGGCGCTTGTCGGCGCTGGGGGCGTTGATGAGCATCTCATCGGGGATGGGCACCTCCAGCACGGTGTCCAGGGAGTCGTCGCGGTCCAGGTTCGGGCACAGCTTCCTCATGACACGCCCGCCGCGTCGTCGTCGTCGTGCCGCGCATCAATGCCGCCGAGCGCCGATCCGTGGAGGTGGAGGTGCTGACGTACAATGCAAGCGCGTGGGTCGTGTGGAGCAGGGCACTAAGCTAGCGCGTGCTTGCCGGAGACACGAAGAGTCGAAGACAGAAACAAGTTGGAGAAGGGAAGGCCAGTAACCGGAGGAACATGCAGAACGAAAGGTGGCAAGGCATGCATTGGAAGCGAGGAATAAGTGGATCGCGCAAACAACGGGGGCGGGGAACTACACAGCTAGATAGACTCTTTGACTTGACAGCATCCGCGATTCCGCGCCATGCCGCCATGGCCATGCATTGAAGTTTTTTTTTTTACTTCGTGCAATTTCCAAATTCCAAAAGCAGAAGTAGCGTGTTTGGTCAGATGTATCATACTGACAATGAACTCTTTGGAACCTGTTTGTTTTTAAATAAATATAATATTTAATACTCACTTCATCCTAAAATATAAGGTATTCAAATATTTTTAGAACATATTATGTAGTATAAGATAAATGACGTACTCCTTCGTTCTATAATAATAAATTAGTTTCTGCAAAATTTCTAGATAGATTAAGGACGCCATCTCCTTTCTTTTTCTGAAAGATATTTCTTATATTTGGCAGCTATCTTTCTGGGCACCCATGATTAGCTTCTGTATTTGGAGGCATTGTTCCATGTTTGTATAGGTTGTTATTTATTTTTTTAGATAAATTTTAATCCTTAGAAATGTATTTATTTGGGGATGGAGAAAGCATATAACCCCCCTGATTATCATATTTGAGTTGGTGATAGACCTTAATGGTAGGTATGCATGTGAACATTACGTTTTTAAAGTGTTAAATCCCTTATAGTTTGGTACCATAACCAATTATCTAAATCGTGACTCCTTCGGGCCTCATTCAGTTATCCAGGAACGATGCCCTGGCCCCAGCCACAATGCTTCACTAATTTATATAACCTTGATCAGTTGGAATGATTCCAAGGCCCATTCCACCTACTGAACGAGGCCTTAGTTAACGTTATCTAAAACCAATCCATGTTCTGCCACTTACAGCGTCTTTGTCTTAGAGTCGATATTCACCCTTAGAATCCTAGTCTAAGTTGGAGGACACAGAGAACACCTCAAGGCTAGTACATCCTTCCCTTTGGTGATAATAAAGAGAAATGCTATATGTCAAGCGTTTTTTTTTTTTGCCTCCATCATTTGAATTTGTGTGCGTCCAGAAGAAGCCCAATCTACGGTCCGATCCGTCGCACACCTCCGGCTCCGCGCTCGTCGCTTCCTCCCTGCCTCCGCCTCCGCCCCTGAGACCGCGGTGCGCGACTCCGCCCCCCAGACTCGCACACCCCCGACCCCTAGACTCACGACGCGACTCCGCATGCTGCTTCGGCCTCCACCGCATGTGACAAGGGGCTGCGAGCCTGGGGCTCCTGCCTGCGCCTGGGGCCAAGCCCGGCCGACCGGCGGGCACAGCCAGGGACCCGCCGGTCGCCCAGCTGCGGAGGCGCGGAGCTGCACAGGCCGCCTGCATGGCTGCGCCAGGGGCAGACCAGACGGCCGACAGACTCTTCGGCCCTCGGCGGGTGCTGCCGTCCGGTGAGTAGCCATCCTCTGCTTCCTCTCCCTTGTTCTTCCACTCTATTCTTCTATGTCTCTATTCTTCCATTTGTTAATTTGTAAATTTGAACAATTTGATGATATTTGTGAACAATTTGATATATATTTATCTGGTATCTAAAATCCATAGAAAAAATTTCTATTTTTTTTTAAAAATTTGGCATATATTTGCTTGAGATCTTGTGTTATCCAAAATTATATCACTCTGTCTAATAAATTACGCTGAAAAAATCATTGTGAATATAGTAATAAGACAGTGTAATTATAGCTAGATGACACCGTAAGTGCATGAGAAAAATTCATCTGACAGGAGGAGTCAAAACAATTGAATGTCACCTAGACATATCGATAAAGAGAAATGCTAGTGTACGTTCTTCCCTTTGGTCATCACCTTAAAGGACCATCGAGAGCTTCGAAGCCAAATTAAAAGTCCAACCCGTAATAGGTTCAGACCCATCTCGTGTTTTATAAATAGCCCACACTAAAATGTCATCCAGGTTGCATACCGACCGACTTTTCAATAATAATGTGGGAAAGCATTACGGTTTGCATGACTTAGCCCAAGCCCAATACAAAATGGTAGCTCTACCGCACATATGGGCTTTTAGAGGTCCTCACAAAAAAGAAGGCCTATATTTGCATAATAAGACGTTGTTTACTTGAAAAGATCTCAATTGTTCAATCTATTGCATGTTGCCGTCTTGGATTGGATCGATCTGCGTGTCCTTGGTTTTACTGTGCGATCCATTGCAGCTTGGTAAAATAGGACACTCTAGAAAAAAAAGGACACGCATGTACATAATCTAATCAACTATCATTTGACTAGAGAATTGTTTTTCATTCTCTAATATGATATGATTGACTTGATGTGCGATGTGCAAGTTGGAATGCAAAATCAAATAAAGACCTATTGCATATATATCAGAACAACATGCTAATCTAATATTAATACTGTAGTCGGTGTAGGTGAGAACCAACAGGCCAGGTTCACGTGGACATTCCCGCTAACCCGGCCAGGTTCGCGTTCATTAGGTTTGAGCGAGAACTATTCAACATGATTTTACAGAGGTCACGAACTCACGATGCATGATATGCACAGTTAGCCTAAGCTTAACACATACTTCCTCCGTCCAAAAAAATAAATGCACATCTCGCTTATTGAGAAGTCAAACTTTTTTTAAATTTAACTAAGTATAGAAAAAAACAATACCAATATCTGTATCTTTAAATAAGTTTACTATAGCGAAAGGGCCTCTGGCCTAGTGGTTAGAACACCTGAGTAATATCCAGCAAGCCTAGATTCGACTCCCCATGAGAGCGAATTAAAAAGATCTGGAATAAAAAAATTATAAAAAATAGGTTAGGGTTTCTCTTGCTGACTTCGGTTAAAAAAAGTTTACTATAGATAGAGAAGTCCTCGATAAGCGAAATATGTATTTATTTTGGAGCGCAGGGAGCACAACTAACGACACGAATTGCGAAAATGAAGCTGACACGTGTGAAATTGTAAGGATTGCTAAACCCTAAGCCACGCAGTCCTTAAGGTTTCACTGAATGAACCATTGCAGCTTGGGCAAAAGAATGCGCGTGCCTAAACTAATTAAGTATCGTTTGACCAGAGAACAACAGTTGTTTTTCCCCCTTGATGAAAACAGGGTATACAGTTGACCTGATGAGCGAAACGTGCAAGTTGGATTGCGAAATTCGCAACGCACGGAATGAAGCCAGCCCGGCCATTGCACAGCAGGAGAGGCCGAGCTAGTAAGGACAGATGCCAGCCGGGCAATGCAACTCGATCTGCCGCTGATCCCGATCGATCTTACGTAAACGCAGGAGGCCAGGAGCCAGGACAGCTGGTTCACTACTGGAGACCGCCTCTTTGTCGAGGGCCTGAGGCCCTCGGCAAAGGCCCATTAATCTTCGGTAAAGGCTTTGTCGAGGGCGGCCCTCGGTAAAGAGTTCTCGGAGAATTTTGAGTCAGCGAAGAGGGTCTTTGTCGAGGGCCCTTTATCGGACACTCGGCAAAGCCTTTGCCGAGGGCTGGACCGGCACTTGGCAAAGAAAAGCAGCCGTCACGGCGTCGGCGTCTGGGACGGAGTCTTTGCCGAGGGCCGTCTCCGGGGGCCCTCGGCAAAGAATTATTCTTTTTTTTTGAAAAATCTTTGCCGAGGGCCTCCAACCATGGCCCTCGGCAAAGAAATGTTGCAGAATTTTTCCAAAAAATCTTTGCCGAGGGCAATAGGACGGCCCTTGACAAAGAATTATTCTTTTTTTTTGAAAAATCTTTGTCGAGGGCTTCCCTGCAGGCCCTCGGCAAAGAAATTTTAATTTTTTTTAAAAAAGTCTTTGCCGAGGGCCTCCAACCATGGCCCTCGGCAAAGAAATGTTCCAGAATTTTTCCAATGAATTTTTGCCGAGGGCAATGGGACGGCCCTCGGCAAATGACCCTTCTTTGCCGAGGGCTTTGGTCATTGCCCTCAGCAAAAAGACAGAAATTTAATTTTTTTTGTTTTTTGCATTCCATCGACACAAGCATTTCATATATATACATATATATATATATCAACCATCACATATATATATATATATATATATATATCACACAGAACCCATTTTCTCACAATATATCACAACCATAATTGTGAACCACAAATCACAATATATTACAACGACAAGTCACATGTTCATCATCATTCACATGTTTATTACGACAAGTTCATGAAATCCAAGCACAAGTCAGAACCATAAACCACAAATATTACAATAAAGTCCAACCACATCACCTAGCACTAGTCCTCATCAAGGTAGCCTATGAGACGGTGGTGAAGGAAAGGCAGGATCACCCGGTGACGCACTACCGGGATGATTGGAACCCGCGGACGGAGGCTGCACAAAGAAGCAGAAATTGCATATGTGAGTAATCCGAGAAAACAGTTTTGGAACTTAGAGATTGCATCTAGTAATCTAGGAATACAAAAAGATTAGACTCAATTGAAAATTTCGGTAGCACCTCCCCTGCACGGGGAGGTTTCCAAAACCTGCAAGAAACAACGGCACGAACGCCGACATCCACAACGGCACGAACGCCGACATCCACAACGGCACGAACGCCGACATACATGCAAAGCACAAGCGAAAAGTGAACTTTCATACTTACAGGAGTAGCTGCAGGAGTAGGAGGTGGAGGAGCTGAAAACTGCACAGGTACACCCGATGCTTGCCCAGGTACGACCGTATCTCTTTCGGACGGGAGATGCCTAACTGGGTTACGCGCGGGCTACGACAGACATGCGGAAAATAGGTTATTTATACCTAGGGTGTCGGTGAAGTCAGGCTAGCGGGGCAGTGGCGAGTCAACGCAGTGGCGAGGCGACGCAGTGCAAGCAGAACCGCGACGCCGACGAAGACGATCGGGGTCCTCCGGGTCCCCTCCGACGTGCTCTTCTCCTGCATAAAAAGGCAATAGGTTATTGTTTGTTCAAAATTTCGGCAGCACCTCCCCTGCACGGGGAGGTTTCCAAAACCTGCAAAAAAACAACAGGATGGCCGACATTCACAACGGCACGAAGACCGACAACCACAACGGCACGAAGGCCCTCATATCAATTTACGGCACGAAGGCCCACACAACCACATACGGCATGAAGGCCGACAACGAGAGTTTTACCTAGGGTTGCGGTGGAGTCGGGCATCGCGGTGCGGGGGTCACTTTCTTCTCCGGCGAGGTCGAGCGGCGTCGGAGTACTCCTCTCCCCCTCTTCCCTTCTCTCTTCTTCGCTTCTCCTCTTCTCTTCTTCTCTTTCTCCTCCTCCTCCTCTCCTTCTTCCCCTTCTTCTCTCCTTTTCCTCTTCTTCTCCTTCTCTTCCCATTCCTCCTTCTCCTCTTCTTCTCCTGTGGAGATGTCTGGGTTTTAGGCATCCGGCGTCACAACTTGCTCGAAACCTTCTTAATTTTTTACCACAACCTACACATGCGATAACATGACACCTCGATAAGTTTCGTGATTTTCGGACTTCGTATGGATTTTATATAATTTAAAAATACTTTTCCGACAAGTTCCTCGTCATGTTACGTGAAGAAGATGCCCGAAATTTGATGCGAGTTCGTGGATAGGGACTCAACATACACCAAATACCATGAATAACATTTTTCGAATCACTAAATTTCATTATTCCATCCACCTGCAGTTCAAATTTGAAATATTCGAAAAAAATCAACGAAAAGGAATAAATTAGGGAAATATATAAAAAAAAGTCAAAATTGGCCCAAATTTTAAAATTGAGTTTTAAATAATGTATTATAGCACCACAAAAAAATATGGGTTCAAAAAACCAAAAAAAAAAATCTTTGCCGAGGGCCTAGCCTGGCCCTCGGCAAAGGGGATCTTTGCCGAGGGCCTGGCCAATGGCCCTCGGCAAAGAAAATTTAAAAAATAAATAAAAAATCTTTGCCGAGGGCCTAGCCTGGCCCTCGGCAAAGGGGATGTTTGCCGAGGGCTTGGCCAATGGCCCTCGGCAAAGAAAATTTAAAAATAAAAAATAAAAAATCTTTGCCGAGTGTCTGACGATGGACACTCGGCAAAGACTGACGCCAGTGGCCGCCGTGACCCATCCGGCCATATTTGCCGAGGACCAATTTACCGATCGAGGGCTAGGCCCTCGGCAAAGATTTATTTTGCCGAGGGCCTATCTTTGCCGAGGGCTCCTGAGGCTGGCCCTCGACAAATAGAGCATTTGCCGAGTGTCCGAGATCTAGCCCTCGACAAACCCAGAAGCCCTCGGCAAAGAATGGGTTTCCAATAGTGGTTGGTCTTCGCTCCTTGAGGTCCCTGATAGGGAAACAGCTGATGCTCCACGCTAATCCTAGCTACTAGCTGTTCGCAGACCGTTCTTATCCGATTTATCTGTTCAGTTTCAGCGATCGCCGTTCACCGCGCGTCTTCGTCCCTTTAGGGCACGTTCGGTTTCCAGGTATTGAAGGCCGAGAACAGATCCGGCCAGGAATACTATTAAATTTTATACAGCCATACTTCACCGGGATATGTTCCGGTCAGAAATGGCATCAACCGAACGGGCCCTTAATAAGATGCATGGATCCGTTCCACAGTACGTCCGCGCACGCGTTGTTGTGTGCATGCTGATGAACGTACGTGGACGTGATACCGGTGATGGTTCTGTCGTCTGTTCGACGCGGTGAACGGTGCACGCCTGCACGGCACATCGAAGCGACAGAAAGAGAGAGCAGGTACGGTGTGTATATATATCTACGTACGTATGTATGTACGTACTCCGTAATATATACGGCACATCGAAACGTTATTATATGCTAGCTGCCGCATGTAGCTAGGGATGGGTCATGGAACGGAGAAGAATATATATATGCCGTCGTCGGCGTACCTACCTTGGTGATTGCGATCGAACCGACACCATCCAAAGTCGTAGGTTTCCGCTGCGCGGACATGACATGTCGGACTGTCGGTGTGTCGTCGGTATATCTATGTATGTGGAAAAAAATGGCTGCACTTCGTCTTCGGGATATTGGTAGGAAACTGTCGATTCAGAGCGAGCCCAGAGACCGTAAACCCATCGATCTGATCTACTTCGTCTCCGATCCTCCTCCCCTTTTGTTGTCGTTTCTGCACAAGTCACCAACCATTGCAAGCGAAAAGGGACAAGCTAGACATCTATCTATCCAGGCGCCGATGGACAGGAGAGAGATTAAAATAAAAGAAATTAAAAAACCCTGCTAGGTTCCGACTTTTTAGCGCGCTCTCGATGACTCGATCGCTCCAGTGGCAGCACCGCTGCACCGCCACGTAACCGTAATGCGCGATAGAGGTAGATGATGAAGGAACGTGAGTCGACGCTGCTAACTTGGGCCGGTCGCAACGTCCCAAGGGTTCGGGCCTCGTTTTCTGCATGCTTGCCTTTCCTCTCTCTGGCTCTCTCGCTGCTCGATCGACGACCTGTCAACTGTCATCTGCCCCAGTGCAACAGCTGCCGGCCGTTAGCTTATGTGGCCTGTCTCTGTTCGCCGGCTGTACCGTCGCCCATCCTTTTCGCCACTCTCTATATCGATTTTTTGCATGCAGGCTTACATACTGTACTTTAACGGCTCACCGTACAAAACACCCAGGGCAAAGTGCTGCAACGCAGGCAGCCATATGGTTGTCTAGTCTAGCGCTGCTTCTTCGAATGTTCCTGCTACACACCTAAGCTAGCTACCTTGTCTGTACTCTGTAGTCTCTTATTATGTTCTCTGCATTCTGCAACATTGGTCAGTGCTTACGTAGTAGCTAGAAGGACTAGTACCCACTTAATTTGTTCCTTCTAGCGCACTGTCTTTCCATATCATGTTCGTATATCACGTAACCTAGCTAGGCGTCTCCCGTTCAAAAGAGACACGGTTGGAAATAAGTAGATCTTTGCATATCTATAACCGTATCTGTTTCGAATTGTCCACGTTTTTTGGACAGCCCGAGGATGTGTAGATGCGGTTAGTTTTCATGCTCTACTCCAATCCATGATAGAGTTTCGGCAGTATCTCCCTGTTGTTCTTCGGATACACAGTCTCCCTTCCAGGACGTGTATTTGGAGAACAGCGGGGAGGTGCTGCCGAAATTCTGTCTCGGATAGGAGTAGAGATGGAAACTAACCCCATCTATACATCCTCGAGTGGGATTATGACCTATCTTCACCTATTAGATAGTATAGGAACATGTAGATGCAACGTGATTTTTATATTACTCGCTGATATGCTAGAGGATGGATGACCGTGAGTGGATGTACACGGGCCGCTTTAGTCAGACTTCGTTGACCGAAGAATGGATTGACAAGACCGATGCTTTCTTGGAACGGGCATTTGCAAGGGTTAAAGGAGCTAGTGTCACTTGGTGTCCCTGCAGCAAATGTGCAAACACGTGTCGGCAAACCAAGCTGGTCATGGGTAAACATCTTTGCAAGAATGAATTTACGACAGACTATACCAGGTGGATCTACCATGGTGAAGCCGATCGTGGGAGAGACGAGGTCGTGAGACAACGCATGTAGTCTAGCGCTGCTTCTTCGAATGTTCCTGCTAAGCTAGCTACCTTGTCTGTACTCTGCAGTCTCTTATTATGTTCTCTGCATTCTGCAACATTGGTCAGTGCTTACGTAGTAGCTAGAAGGACTAGTACCCACTTAATTTGTTCCTTCTAGCACACTGTCTCTTGTGATGTTTTTTTTATAGAACTACGTCATGTAAAATACGAGCCTAAACTTTTATTAAAAGATGGTGGCAAACCATAGATTACAAAGCAGAAGATACAGCCCGACACAACAACAAACATGAAAAACACATTTCATACGCAATTCAAATGATGAACCATGGCACAAGCCAAGGAATAATGACCAATTGTCAACTAGAGTTTCCGCCAGACAACATACTAGTCGGGTATATCACAACCACTATGCATCTGCGCCATCCCTTAGGTACGCTCGACTGGCTGGCTAAGGACTATTACATCTGTTTTATTAATGAGTCTTGAGCACCTTTTGTACATACCACTTGCGATATATGGGATCCGTAAGTCAGAGTATCATGTAGTGACCGGGTCACTTCGTGGATCCAATGCCATTTGGTGCATGGAGTAGCTAGAAAACTTGCACCCCATCACATCGTGGCCGTTCATTGTTGGGTGACTTGGTCGGAGGTAGGAAATGTTGAGACAGTGAATTACCCCTTATGCATTGATGAGTCATGTGGGCGGTGGCCTCGTCACTATGTGGATAATGTGGTACACCTCTGCAGGGATATGAATCATTTTGGAATGCCATGACCTTGTTTAAGCATGTTTTTGACTTCTGGCTATAGAGTAGAATTAGTGCAGTGATAGGACTAGTCAGGGCTGTCTCAATAATTTTGAGGGCCCTCGTGCAAGCAAGGCACAAAGGGCCCGGCAATCTAATATTTTAATATGACGATTCAAATACTGAAATACATAGTACTACTAATAAGAGATAACTTGCAGCATATATTTAGTTCAATAAAAAATGACATTACATCAAATCGAAGAAGCTAAAAGAGCTGTAAGATAACTATTATGGTTACCTCAAATGTAGTGTTTTAGTGCTTTTTAAAAAACCACCTTCGGGCATTTCTTGATGCAAAATCTTCAATAACAATATCGAGATCAATTTTATCCAAAATATCCTTCTCAATGCTGCACATAGCCAAGCCATTTAATCTTTCTTGTAGCATAGTTGATCTCAAACAATTTTTCAATAGCTTCAATTTAGAGAAGCTTCTTTCGGCTGATGCTACTATCACAGGAACAGTTAAGAGAATCCGATATGCAATAGAGACATTTGGATAGCAATCTAAATCTTTAACAAAGTGAAGAATCTCAAGTGCTAACATTAATTTATCTGGCAAAGTAACTTGCAGCACTTTCAATTCAGAGAAAAAATTATCTAACTCAACATCAGACTTGTTGTCATGAGAAAATTTGTTTACAAAAGTGGTGCAACACTTTTGTAGATCAGTAGCATCCAAGGACTTCAGATTTTCCGAGTTGAACAAGAAACCAAATATTTCTTCAAATTTCTTTAGCTGATCAAATCGACTAGTCAATGAAACAATTGCATGATCAACAATAACTAGGAAGTACTCTTCTTTGAAGGAATCTATAGCTGAACGTTGTAATTCTTTGGTTTCATCATTTTGTTCATCAAAATGCTTCTTTCTTTTACCTTGACGTTTTGTAGGAAATGTTGGCTCTACATCCATACTAGACGCAATGGATTTTGCAGTCTCAATGCTAGCACTAAAGCCTGTATCTCTGTAGTCCTGGAAATATGTTATGACCCCATCAATCTGTTTAAGAGTACCATCCAAGGACACAATCGGAGACTGCAACTTTTTGCTCACCATGTTGATAGTAGATAAAATATCATCCCAAATAACCATACCAACTAAAAATTCAAAATTCTCAAGTGCTGTTACCAATGATTGAGCATCACTCACTGCTTTTGGGTCATCGAAAGATGTTCTTTCCACCTCCTGCAGAGCTGATCTTATTTGAGGGGCTTGATACCTGATAGGTTGCACACTCTTTATTCGACTCTCCCAACGAGTATCAGACAAGGGCTTGACAGTGAACCTCTCAACATTATCAGTCAAAATTGATGTTTGATTTGAACAGCAGAAACTATTCTTACCAGCACTTGTCTCCAACGCTCCTTCTCTTTTACAATTTCCCGCTGCATTTCATCATCAATTGTTTGATTTTTGCTTAATCTAATCCGAAGATCATTCCATGTATTCATGTTTGTCAAATGCTCCACACCGTTCTCATGCTGTTTTAGTTTCACACTCAAGTGCCTCCAATCCCTCACTCCTTCAGATGCAAAATTAGACTTGTTCTGATTTGATTTGAACAACTTGCATAAAAAACAATAGATCTTGTCCACATGTTTAGAGTAAACCAGCCACTTCCTGTCAACAACTTCACCATTAGTTAACTTTCTAGAGTAATAAGCATATAAAAAATGCCTATTACTAGGATCACTAGGGAATTCTAAATCCATTTCTCTCATAGGCCCTTTCTCAATTAAGATATCCCTTTTGCTATTATCAATATTTTCCCATGTTCTAGGATCAAAGATAGTCGACAGTGAATCTTCTTGTTCATCCATGTTTACATTTTCTGTATCATCCGAAGGCTGCAAATTTTCCTATAAATTTTCCTACTCAGTAGCACCTTCATTGGAATCTTGTGCAATTATTGGTTGATCATGTTCCTGCCTCTGATCTTGAATGACTCCGGCATTTCTTGAACTTGAAAAAAACTTATGTATAGCACCCTTTTGCGATTCTTTCGATTGCTCTTCTAGTTTTCTTTTTTTCCTTTTCTCATAACCAGACAAATGTTTTTTTGGCGGCATCTATCATTTACAAAAAATATATTTCAATTAGAATTTAGAAATTAGATCCCTACGACTGATAACTGAACTAGAACTGCAAATTGGAAAATGGAAAATGCAATCACTTACTGCTAGGTGCTGGCCACAGAGTCACGGAGTCACGGCCGGAGTGCCTAGTGCCGAACTGACGAACTGAATTGAAAAAAAGTGATCAGGGACAGGGAGGCTAGAGGATGGAGATGGAGGCCAGACGCCCATACCCGAACGTGCTGATCGTGATCGTATATTAGTATGCCATTATAGTATTATCGTATACCTGCTGACGTAGTGACGTGAAGCCGTGAAGGACTGCAGCAGCAGCACAGCAGTACAGCACGACCCTGGCGACGAGCGGACGAGGTCACCGTGCCCGGTGGCCGCCGCCCTCAATCTGCCGTGATTCCCGCGAAGAACGCCGTCGCCGTCAATGCAAAGGAAGTCGCGACCCTGATCACAAATCGGAAGGGTCGCTCGCGAATAGGAAGGGTCGCTGTCATACGAAGCGATCGAGCGCACCAGCAAATGGACTCAGAAAGCATGTATACCTGTAGTATAGAGGGGTATACTCATGGGCCCCCAACGCCATGGGCCCCCGCCTGTCGCACCCCCTGCACGTACCTTTAAGACGGGCCTGGGACTAGTGAAAGATTGAGCTCCACCCTCATGCTTATGTTCATACATACTAATGCATAAATTTATGCTTTGAATATTTTGCTAGGTGAACACTTTTATTTATGCACAAGATGCTATCTATGCAACTCAACTTTATTTACCTTGCTACAACCATAAATGTATACTCTTTTGTGTATTAGTTGGGTAAGTCTTGCAGAGTACAATCACATACTCATGGTGTTGTTGTTAAGTTGTTTTATTTGTAGGTACCTAAATGACTATGAGGGTCATGCCATCCTGCTGGTGCGGACAAAGTGGTTAACTAGCAGTCATCCGAGCTTATGATGTTGACGCCCATGGACAAAGACGACTACTAGTTATTAGTTAGGTATTAATTTGTAAGGTAGGACTCTGAGCCTATGTAAAACATGGTAGGATAGCCCTTTGGTTCACAAATAACATTTAGGTTAGGTGTGAGTCCATAGTGTTGTGTAACTAGACTTATTAATTTTATAATAACTCTCATATATTCTTCCACTAGTTTTGTATAATATCTTGATAAGAATGAATCTTGAATTGCGGCCCCTATATGTGTATATTACGCAGCCCGGATACTATGTCTTGTACTAGTGGATGGCATCTCCATGGATGACTCAAGTTGCTCTACTTAAATTGAGTTGTTAAGGAGGATAACTCTTGGTTTACATATATTAACTTGGCAGGTCCTCACAGGAGGCGCTATAGACACCTTGTTGACACTACCGCTGGCTGCCACCACCGTACACTAGGGGCGTGTTTGGAAGCGTGGCCCGTCGGCCTGGCTACGCCCGTGGGCTGCAAGTCACGTGTTTGGTGTTCACGGGCCCACCTCCGAGCCCGATCCCTGTTTCTCCGCGGCCCGGCTCGCTACGGCGCTCAAGTGCGACTCGTGCTAGCTCCCGGCACCGCCGCCTTTCCTCTCCACAGCTCCCTCCATCCTCGTGCAGAACTGCGCCGCCCTTCACCGCACCGAAGAAACAGGCGATGGCTGGCTGGGCTCCGCTGGCGGCCGCCACCACGTTGCGTCGAGCTGAGCTCCGCGCGCTGGCGGAGCAGCCTAGGAGACGAGCTGAGCTTCGTTTGTCAGCGCACATGCAGCGACCGACGAGCAAGAAGACGAGTCCGCGACCTCGCAGGTGCCGCCGCGTCTAGCTCCAAGGTGCGCTCGCGGGCCGCCGCTGCCGCCACGTCGAGCACCGTGCCGTGCGCGGGGCGCCGTTGTCGCCGCCGCGTCGAGCTCTAGAGAGGTCTGAGTGCGCGTCGAAGATGAGGCCGGCGCACGGTGTGGCGTCACCACCGCTGCTGACAGCGAGGCGCCGGTCACGGTGGCGTTCGTGTTGTTGGAACCGGTGGTGACCACCGAGTTCACGATCTTAGAGCTGGCTTATAGTCGGCCCGGCTCGTTACCACGAGCCTGCGCTCCCACAGGTCTCAGGTCCACCGGAGCTACAACATATAAGGCATTTGGAACCGGTGGTGACCACCGAGTTCACGATCTTAGAGCTGGCTTACAGCCGGCCCGGCTCGTTACCACGAGCCTGCGCTCCCATAGGTCTCAAGTCCACCGGAGCTACAACATATAAGGCATTTGGGCCTTACCAACCCACAAGACTAGCCTAAAAGGTGGGGGCTTCTTCCGCCTTATATGTTGTGCTCCCACACCATCGCTATACGATGTGGAACTAAACCCCAACAATCTCTCCCTTAGTCACACATCGGGGTGCCCCCGCCATATGTGACGCTCGAGATTTTTTTATCGGGTTTAGCTTTTTTTTACCATGGGCTCACGATACCAATTGTTGGAACCGGTGGTGACCACCGAGTTCACGATCTTGGAGCTGGCTTATAGCCAGCCTGACTCGTTACCACGAGCCTACACTCCCACAGGTCACAGGTCTACCGGAGCTACAACTTATAAGGCCTTGGGCCTTCACAACCCAAAAGACTAGCCTTATAGGTGGGGGCTTCTTCTACCTTATATGTTGTGCTCCCCCACCATCGCTACACGATATGGGACTAAACCCCAACAATCTCCCCCTTAGTCACACATCGGGGTGCCCCCGCCATATGTGACGCTTGAGATTTTTTTATCGGGTTTAGCTTTTTTTTTACCATGGGTTCTGATACCAATTGTTGGAACCGGTGGTGACCACCGAGTTCACGATCTTGGAGGTGGCTTACAGCCGGTCTGGCTCGTTACCACGAGCCTGCGCTCCCACAGGTCCTAGGTACACCGGAGCTACAACATATAAGGCATTGGGCCTTCCCAACCCAAAAGACTAGCCTTATAGGTGGGGGCTTCTTACGCCTTATATGTTGTGCTCCCCCATCATCGCTACACGATGTGGGACTAAACCCCAACAATCTCCCCCTTAGTCACACATCGGGGTGGCCCCGCCATATGTGACGCTCGAGATTTTTTTATCGGGTTTAGCTTTTTTTTACCATGGGCTCACGATACCAATTGTTGGAACCGGTGGTGACCACCGAGTTCACGATCTTAGAGCTGGCTTACAGCCGGCCCGGCTCGTTACCACGAGCCTGCGCTCCCACAGGTCTCAGGTCCACCGGAGCTACAACATATAAGGCCTTTGGAACCGATGGTGACCACCGAGTTCACGATCTTAGAGCTGGCTTACAGCCGGCCCGGTTCGTTACCACGAGCCTGCGCTCCCACAGGTCTCAGGTCCACCGGAGCTACAACATATAAGGCCTTTGGGCCTTACCAACCCACAAGACTAGCCTAAAAGGTGGGGGCTTCTTCCGCCTTATATGTTGTGCTCCCCCACCATCGCTACACGATGTGGGACTAAACCCCAACACGTGTTCGACGACGACGGCCAGCAAGGGGGCGCTTTGAAGAAGGTGGCGTCGTGCCTAGCACCTAGGGTTGAGCACCGCGGCGCGCGCAGGCCGCCGCTACCGTCGCCGCGTCGAGCTCCGACAAGGTTGAGTGCCGCGCTGCCACCATCGTTGTCCAGGTCCGTCACGGCCGACTGCCCCGACACGGGATGCCTCGTCGACCTCAACGACTGCTGCCCAGACGAGCTCCGCGACGAGTCGCAGCCGTGCGCACGTCGCCACCATCGCCGCCCACCAAGTGCTCGATAGAATGCTAGCAATGGAGAGAGGGGTGGTAACATCACCACACTATGGTGCAAGGTAACTGTACTCATTTGTACCACCAAACAAACACAATCTCTATTCAACCTGGCTCATTCTGGTACAACGAATCAAACACGACAGGTTGCAGCTAAGGAGTCGGGCTCGGGCTGGCCTCAGCCTGGTCAGCCGGCCATGCCGGGCAGGGCCACCCGACGTCGCCACTTGCTCGAAACTTTCTCAAATTTTTACCACAGCCTCCGCATGCGATGACAAGACACGTCGTCAAGTTTCATCATTTTCGGACTCCGTTTCGATTTTATAAAATTTAAAAACACTTTTCACGCGCGTGGCTCGGCGTGTTCCGACACCAACACGGTCGAAATTTCACGCGAGGCCCCGCACACGGCCTCAACATGCTCCAAACATCATGAATATCATTTTCTGAATGGCCGGATTCCATTATTTCATGTACCTGCAGTTCAAATCTGGAGCTGTCGGAAAAAATCAAAGAAACAGAAAAAATCTACGGAATATAGCAAAATAAATTAAAATGACCCCAAACTTGGAATATATCATGTACTTACTGTAGCAAGGCAACACAAAAAAACTGGGATCGAAAATCGAAAAAAAAAATTAATTCTTTGCCGACTGCCATCAGTGGCAGTTGGCAAAGAGCCTTTGCCGACTGCCAGGGAGGATGGCAGTCGGCAAAGAATTTCTGAGAAAAAAATAAAAAATAACCTTTGCCGACTGCCAGGGAGCAGAGCAGTCGGCAAAGTATTTTAAAAAAAATTAAAAAAATAATTTTTTGAAAAAAAAATAATAGACCTTTGCCGACTGCGTCACATGCTGGCAGTCGGCAAAGGGAAAAAAATAATAAAAAAAGGAAAACGTCGCCTTATCCGCTCGGCCCGCCCTCCCCTCCCCAAAATCCCGCTCGCCCGCCGCCGCCACCCAGGCCGCCCCCGCCATCGACGCCGTCGCCCGGCCGGCCGCCGGCTCATCCCCCCCCTACTCCCTCGGATCCCCCCCTCTACCTATCGCGGCCCTCCCCCCTCGCGCCTCCCCTCCCCCTCTGCC